>NC_045601.1:133040124-133349214 GCF_009762305.2 Zalophus californianus
ATGAAAGCAAATACTGTATCTATAAAAAGTAGATTTCAAATTGGCCAAAAGAACCGGAAAGCAGTTTCATTTTAAATGAGAGCAGCTTCTGTAACAAAAGGAGTTGACCTAATCCCAAACTGAATGAGTTTACAGACAGACACTTCCCAAAATGGTGAGGTGAGCTGGGGAAGAAAGATCATTTTGAAAAAGATACAAGGTAAACACGCTAGGTTCCATGATAAGTGTGATACCATCTAGATAAACTTCTGTTCTGTAAATATACCCTCTACCAGGATTTAATGCTGTAACTGGCTAGTGAGAGGTCACAGGTACAGAACACACAAACACTTCTTTGGTGGGGCCTTAAGAGAAAGACTAACTTTTTTTTTTTTTTTTTTTACTGCATATGTGGGAGTCCCAGAAGATCTGAGTCACAAAAATAAAAAGCTCTCAGAACCACTGTATTTAAAAAAACAACAACAAGAAAAACCTTCTGACAACCACCATAACCACCACTTTACCCACTGTTGTTACAAGGCTGAATATCACCACTGATTAATTACAGACAAGGCAAAAAACATAACTAGTGATTCTAAAATGGGACAAAAATAATCAGAAGATGACACAAAGATAGTCAACATGTCTACAACCAGCTTAGCCTTTTCAAAACTACCACCACTTGTACAAGTGAGGAACAAAAGCTCATAAAACATCTGCTCGCTCTGACAAGTCGGTTTTACTTGTTTAGGGCCACAAAAGAGGTAATAAATAAATAAATAAATAAATAAATAAATAAATAAATAAATAAATAAATAAAACCCAAACACACAACCAGCTGAGCCTTTTAGCCAACTGCAAAGGAAACGGAGTGTCACCCGCAGCCTCTGAGAGAGATTTAAGCCACACCACCCTGCACGCACCCGGCAGCCCCGCCTGCAGCCTGCCTTCCACTAGGTATGGGACCATAGCCCCACTCGTCCACTCACGGATGTGAGGACTACCTTACTGCTCCACCCTTTATATTAACTCGTCTGCTCGCTACTGGAATCATTCTCATCAGCAAATAAACATTCTGGCAAATCAAAAAAATCTTTCACGGCCTCCATTTCTGCCACCAGCTACCATATCCCGCTTGCTTCCACCCTATTTCAGTCGAAATCCTCCACAAAGTTGTCTGTACGTTGTGATTTCCCTCCTATTCTCTCTCAAACCCTTTCCGGATCAGGACTTCTCCATCACTCACTCTACTGAAACTCTGTGCCAAAGTCACCAGCGTCCTCTACTCTGCTACTAAATCCACTGGTCAATTCTCAGTCCTCAGCCTATGTGTCCTATCACAGGGACATCTCCCACAGTTGATTTCGCCTTTCTTCTGGAGATGCTTTCTTCACGTGGCTTTGAGGACACACCCAGTTCTATTTAAGTCTGCCTCCTACCTCACGGATGCTCCTTCTCAATCTCCCTTTGCCGGTTCCTTCTCTTCTCCCCAACACACATGCCCCTCTTCTCTGCCTACACACACTCTCTCGTGGATGTCATCTGGTCCCATGACTTTAAACACGGAAATGCCAAGGATTCCCAAATTTTTGTCTCCAGCCCAGATCACTCTCTTACGTGGCCAACTGTACACTTGGGAACTCCATTTAACTTATCCAAAAATGATCTCCAGATCCCACACCCCCCCCTTAAAACCTGCTCTGCCTATATACACACTTCTCATATCAGTAAGTAACATCACCATTCTTTCCATTCCTCAGGCCAAGAATCTCAAAGTCCTATCCTCTCTCCTATTTTCACATCCAATCCATCATAAATTCTCTTGGCTCTCATCATATTTATTTTTTAACTCTTCAATCTACCTGGAACTTATTCTGGCATAAATATAAGATAAAATCCTAAGATTACACACTTTTTCAAAAAGATGAACACTGGTTCCATTACTGCTTATTAAATAATGCTTCCTAGTAAGCATGTTAATTTCAGACTCCGAATTTTCCTGGGCTTAGCAAAGTTGTTCTCTATTATAACTTCAATTTCTTCTGTTTTATTTTTTCTAGAATTTTCTTCAGGAATATTAATAATCTATAGATTGGATGATTACTCTCTGCCTCTGATTCTCCTGTCACCTTTCTCAAAACATCTCTGAAACTGGCATGTGTCTGACCAACAGTGGCACCTTACATCTCTCCGCTCAGGCAGCTGTCACTACCTGCACAGGTGTGAAACTACTGAAGAGTAAGCTCTCTGAACACTCTGGAACTTGACTGTTTCTTCCTGTCGAAACAGCTGGATAACTGCTACCTCTAAGACATTTTAGTCAACAAGTCATGTATGGGCCAACTAAGAAAGAAATATCAGAGTTCTGGTTCTTGTAGTACCTTCTGGTAACGTGAAAAATTGATAGCATCAGAGCCTGCACAATGCAATCAGGAGCTTGGAAGAAAATGCCACAGACATAATGGAGAGCTCTTAAGAAATGGCACAGAAGACAGCATCACGTAGAAAACCATAGACATCAACTCTAAAAAAGTGGTTTAAAAGACTGGATTCTAAACATGAAGTTTGGGGAATACCTTAACCAACCTATATTCCTTTTTTCATTATTTCCAGGTGTGCAAGTGATATTGATTAAAAATCTATATTTAAATACCCTAAGAGATCATTCAGTGAATACAAAGTAACAATTCTAAGGGATAACAAAGCACCCTATCCTAGTTTGTTGGTCTTCCCCCCACCCCCCCATTAGTATTAGTCGTGATGCATGTTACAGTGGGCAGTCTTCGCCTTGGTAAACAAGGGATCCAGAAGCAAAGCAGATCCCAAATCTCTCATGATGTAAGTCACTATCACCAGCGGCCTGAATTTCAGCAATAGCCTCCTCACTTGTCTGCCTGCTTCTGCTGTAAATCCCTGCCCCAGGCTACTTTTCAACCAGCAGTCAGTGATCCTTTAAAAACTGAAGTTACACCATGAGAAGGGAGGCTGGAGGCTCGGAGGCTCATTTCACTCAAAGTAAATGCCCAGGTACCTAACAATGGCCCTCCAGGTCTCCTTGAGCCCGCTGACCCTCCCCCACCTCGATCTCGGACTCATCTAGCACTCTCTGACTTCGTCCCCTCTCTGGGACCCTTCCTTAGTTGGGCTCCTCTGCCTGGGACATTCTTGCTCTACCTACCCACTCCGTGGACTCCCTCGCTCCGTCCTAAGTCTCTGCTCACGTCCTCCCTTGCAAACCTTGGCAAAGGTGAGCGAACCGTACAGCCCATGTTCTGTCTTTGGTACTCCCACTTTCTTTCTCTATAAAGTACCTACCACCTTTTAAAATGTTATAATTTACTTGTCTTTAATGTATTGTTTACGCCTATTCCCCAGCTTGAATACTTCAAGAGGACAGAGACCTTCACCTGTTTTGATGCATGATGCATCCCAAGCACAGAACCTGCCACACAGAAGGCCCTCAATATACGCTGCATTAATAAATGACCACAACCGCTGTGCAGCCACTTGCCGAAAAGTTCAGCGATACCAAAGAAACCTATTTCAAGTGAATGCGGTGACAGTGACATTACAAGGTGTATTTTAAGTAATCAATTCTGATTTATTTTTTAGCTACAATGCAGTTCCCTTGTGCCAGGGCACCCGGTGTCGTTGGAGCCTGATTTCTGAAGGTGCACAGCAAAGGTGGCTAGAGAAAGGATCTCTAGTCTATGCATCGCATATAAACTTGATAAATATCAGTAAGACGGAATTCCAAATGTGCTTAATACCAGTTTCTTTATACTTCTTTTAATTAAAAATACAAAACAGTTTTTAAAAGAAAGTATGTCTTACCGGTAGGTCGGTGAAAGCAATACCTAAAAAACAAACAGAACAAAACAAAATAAAAAAAGTGGCATTAGACATGGTTTTTCAAAGGCAGACGATAGTGACAAGCTGAATTTATAACTGAAAACAAGGGAAGGAATGGCAAAGGAAGGAAAGGAAAAAAATTAAAACCTAAATATAAAAAATGAGACTAGTATTTCTCTCAGTAGCACCAACAGAGGTCTGAGTGAATGTTCTATCTCCTTTCCAGATCAACCTCCTTGTTAGTCACACACCAGTGTTATTTCTGAAGTACTGCGACTGCCTCCAAGACTTTGGTTCCAGATAGATCTTCTAAGCTATGTCAAGAACCATGTAAGAAAACTGGTTGCAAAAGAGTCACATCTGATTTTTGACCCACACCCAAGCTCCTTTACCCAGTCTTATCACTTAATCTTCCTCACCTAGATTTAGCTTTTAAGTAATTTTGGGGGGACGGGAAAGAAGAGATTTTTTTGTTACCAAGGGAAAAAAAGTGAATAATGTAAAATACAGTACTTTTGTTTCTTAAAAAATTTTTTTCTCATGAAAGTACATTCTCAAATAACTTTTGACTATTCTGTGAAAAAAACTCAAGTCCTCAAAGGATCAAGATTTATAGTTGAGAATTTCTCATGAATGTCCTCTGACAGTAACTTCACCAGAGTCATGTTCCAGATACAAGTCAGAGGAGTGAGTCTACTGGCATCCCAAAGTGATGATTTGATAATCTTTCTTCAAATACTTAAATACATTACTTCACTGAAAATAAAATAAATAAACCAAATATTTCTGTAGGCCCTCATTCATATGTTTAAAAAGACTGAGCTCTAGAAAAACAGGAGATAGTCAGTTACTTTCAACTCTTCCAGTCTCAACACACATCAAAACAAAACAAGCACCACACCAGCACCACTACCTCTCCTGTGTTGATCGCCATCTAAAAATTGAGGGTGTTTCCATTAAATTATCTTTTAAGGTCTCCTCCCACTTGAGATTTTATGGCTCTGTAATTGTGTTGTATCATCAGAAAACACAACTATCTGACTCTACCTACTAAAGTAATAAAATTAATAGACAAACTGACTATACCTCTCTACCATATGATTTTGAATGAATGTATAAAAATAGTGGTTTGTAGTTAAGTCCTATTTTATGACTTTTAAAAACTAGTAAATTCATGTTGGCTTGTCAAAAGGAAAGCAAAGCTGGAGGTCCCCCAAGCCCCTATAAAACACTGATTACTTTTAACTTTATTAATAAATAAAACACAAAGTGACTATAGGCCAAATATGAAAATTTATTCTAAAATTTTCAGAAAACTAAAAAGGATACAGAAAACAGAATATTTTAATAAAATATTACCAATTATATCTTAGTATCTTAATGTAATTTAGCAGCCTAAAAAATTATCTTCCTCAAAGATGTCTACTATAGGAAACATTGTCTATTTTTACAGTTTTAGCCAAAATTCCTTTTTGTTAATAATTACTGAAATTCTCAGTCTTTACCAAAAACTCTAATGAAAAAGCTAACTCAATGCCACAGATTAACATTTTTGAGCACTGCCAAATATAGCTACCACACCTGTACACACTCAGCCTACAAAAAGGTGCCACTTTCATAAGCCAATAGACTTAAAATTTACACGGGAGACAATTTTTTTTTTATATATTTCTAATTTTCTGATTTGTCCAAGAGGCTTTTCAAAAAGTGATCTCCAATTGATGATCATGTTCAATAAAAAAGTCAAAAAACTTCCAATTAAGTTAACCTAGATACTGAACTGTTTCTCCTTTAACTATTTTCTCAAATAAGAACCTTTCCATTTCTATTTCTATGATCAGTAAATATATATTTTGAAAACCTTCATGAAACAGAAACTAAAGATATATCAGCTTTTGGGTAGAAATGGTCCACTTCGGGAAGTATAAAACAACAGTATATAATATTTTTATCTTCTAGATGTTAGAATTTGGACCAGAGGGAAGCATACTTCTGTGAAGACCCAGAGAGTAAATCTTTTCTGCTCTCCAGGCTCTATGGTCTTCGTCACAAGCACTCAGTCCTGCCACTGGACAGGAAAGTGCTATACACATTACACAAATGAATGGAGGTGGCTCTGTTCCCCTGAAACTTGACTTAAAGCACAGACAGGAGACCAATCTGGATCATGGGCCATGGCCTGCTGACCTCTGTTCTAGAAGAGTAACTTTTTACCACTGCATCCCCAGCATCTAGCCCACATTCTGGCAAACAATGATAATAAACATGTAATGAGTACTCACTATGTGCCAAGTGAACTCCTAAGAACTTTGCATGCATCATTTCAGTCTACTTTAACAACCAAAGAAATGTTAGGTATTACAGTCATTCTATTTTACAAATTGAGGTACAGAAATATTCATAAGGTCATATGGCCTAAGCCAGGAGACAAACCCAGGGAACTAAAGAACCCATATTAACGGCTCTTATATTGCCTATGTGCTTAATAAACATTAAATTTATAAATGAATATTGACAAATGTCTCAAAAATTTAAAATTAGAACGTGATTTTATCATTAAGTACCCTTTTCTTAAGTATCTCACATTTTAAAAATAGTTTTCTTATTAAAGAGAAAATCTCAATATAAATGTTTGTGAAAATCTAATAAGAAACAAATAAAATCACATCACCTATGATCTTTTCATCTCCCAAAACAAAATTTCTTGTCCGGAATAAAGTTTTTAAAAGCTGTAAAAAGACTAATTTTGGTTTTAAAAATACACCTCCTTTTGCATTTTTGAATCAAAAGTCATACCTAAAAACAGATTTCTGCAGTTTAAGATTAAATATCCTAAGCAACTAAGGCAACTAAGACCATCCTGGGTTAAATGCTTTGATAAGTCAGCCAGAATAGGAACAAGAAATAAACTAAAAAGGCTGCATCCTCTGGAAACTGGTTGACCACACCAATCAAATCACAAATACACGTATCTAGCTTGGTATCCTGAATCACCATTCTTGTACCAATGCAATATGAGGGTCTACTGTGGACTTGCGACAACCTTTATGTCAGATAAGACAGGACTTCAAAATCAATATTAATAATTAGAAGGAGAAGACTTAAGCTGAATATAAAAGTGAAGACACTAATTTTGTATCAGGAATATGCTGAGACACTAAAAAGGAACAGCTATTACCAATATCGCCAGAAATTGAGAGTTTTCTACTATGAAGTGAAAGACAACAGTTTTTGTGTTCTATTAAAGAACATCTATTAGATGCCTAAGGACACTATTTGCAGTCTAATTTTTAAATACTATTTATGAGCACACCAAAATTTTTGCCTTCTGAGGCTAGTTTCTGCTTCCTTTCGCTTTACCTCATCAGGAGTAATTTGCTTTGAATCAAGACTTTTCAGATAATGTCACACCATTTTATTTTTAAAGCATCAGTCTTACTATCCTATTTTATAGTTTCTGTATAAAAACAAAACCAAAAAAAACTTCTAAGAAAAGGGAATGTAACAACCACACACAATTCTCAATTTGAAACGCTACGGGTACATGTGCAACTAAAAAGCCTAATGTTCTACTAGTCTTAGAATGGCTACGCTTCTTTATGTTTTCATTAATTTACTTTTTTATTCACCATGTCTTTTATCCTTAGACATTGTGCTGTTATGGTTTGAGTTCTGCTCCATTCTGCACCACAGTTAGCAGGCCTGCCCTTTTAGTAGGTCAAATGCCTTCCGTCTGGTTGATAGTATCAAGCCTCTCCTTCTTTATTACCCCATACTACACTAAAAACTGACAGCCTTCTTCTCTTAGTACCTGTTACCCAGAGAATTCAGTCATACTATGAAGTGTTTAGTGTTTTACTCAAAGCAGAAAACACAGCATTTCTATTACTAGAATAAATAGGTGAGGACGGGGATTATTTTCACAGTTATTCCCATACATGTGATACAACATGACTTTCACAGAACACAAATTATCACCATTTCTTCAACTTCCACCCGGAAAAAACAAAGAAATAATGTCCAGAGGCATGTATTTATAATCGAGGACTACATAATAAATGTGACCACCATGCTGTTAAGTACAATAATAATCACAATATTTGATTATTTTACATGCAATACAGTATCTTAGTACCTAAACTATGTCCATTCTTGGTGTAGAAGCAGGTATTGTTGATAAGGTTAACACAACAGCCAATGACATCACCAGTCGTAAAAGTTGGTCCATAAGGTTGTCCCGTTCCGGAAGAACAAAATGAATGTCCATCATCCCCATGATAACCATATGAATGTTTATCCCAGCCTAAAGAGAAAGTTCCAGTATATTTACAATGAAAAGTAAGGTTCCTCTGTACTAGAGCTATTCACTAAGATTATGGCAAGATAAGCAAGAGTAGTACAATAGATGACAGCACAAAGATAAAATCCCCAAATGTACATTTAAATTTCCAACAATTACACCACATGATTTCTACATTAAAATACTGTTTACAACACTAAGGAAAATAAATCTGCCACACAGAAGACTAAAACATGTATTAAAGAAGACTCCTACCGTTAAAAAAACCCAAAAAACAGCAAGACACATTTTCCATGCATATTTCCTTTGCTAACAGACCAAAGGAATTTTGCTTTGATTTAAACACACACACACACACACACACACACACACACACACACACACACACAGTTTAATATAAAGCAGAAGATTTTTCTATTTTCAAAAAGTTTCCCCCCAAATTATTTTTTACCATTAGTAAAAAGAATACCAGAAAATATAATCCAAGGATCACTTTCATCTGATTAATGGTTTTGGGAAACAGTTCTGCCATCTCAACTGACACCTTCCTTGGTTTACTTTTACTATTAGCCTACATTCCCAGAATATTAAACAAATGAAAACAGGTTAAAGGCCAGGAATGTGCTGGGTAGCAAAGAGAATCGATCACATTAAAATATTTAAAATAGTTGATAATGACTATGTAATGGAAGTTAAAATACCAAAACAAGCAAAGACATAAAACAAAAAAAATGCACGGTAGATGTAAATTTTGCTAAATAGCACAAAATTTAAATTTCTAAAAACCACTTGGCTTCCACTTTGAACTTGCAACATACGGGGATTAAAACCACAGAAAAATCAATGTATTTAACTATTTCAAATTATTACTTCAAATTTTTAGCCAGAAAGATGTAGTCATAAGACAGTACTATAACTCAATTACAAGTACCTGGTAGTCTATTCATGTTCACACCTTGAGCAGAAAGACCAATTCCCATGTAACTGTTAAAAAAAAGGGGGGGGTAGAGAGGAAGAAAAGCAGGTTATTATAACCATATATGTAAAAATTACCAAATACTCTGAAACATATCAAAACCCAACCCAAGTTGAAACTCACAAGACAGTTACAATAAAGTTTTACAATTCATTAAACAGCAAAAAAGGCAATATTAAGCAACAATAAAACCGAAATTCACAGTAAATTCCTATAGTTCTCATTCATAAATACACCCAAAGTACTAGTAATAATTATGCACTCTACTAACAACTTAAACACCTTTCAACTTATCTACACTTTAGTATTTAGGATTAAGACTTCTAATAAAGGGGCGCCTGGGGGGCTCAGTTGGTTAAGCATCTTCCTTCAGCCCAGGTTATGATCTCAGGGTCCTGGGATCAAGCCCCGCATCAGGCTCCCTGCTCAGCAGGGAGTCTGCTTCTCCCTCTCCCACTCCCCCTGCCTGTGCTCCCTGTCTGTCAAATAAATAAAATTAAAAAAAAAAAAAAAAAAAAAAGACTTCTAGTAAAAAGTGTAGGGGGACTTGTGGAAGAAAAAGGAAACAATAATTAGGAAACTACTGTATTTCCAAAAAGACACAGTAATAATCTAGACCACAAAAAAAGACATGGATACATATTTGGAAAAAATGTCAAATTCATGACATTTGAAATATTTAATAAAATTACACTTAGAAGTATGTACTGTATGGTATCCATGTACTGGTTTTCTCAGAGTTTGGCAAAATGACAAAATCAAATTAAACATGGGACTCTTAGTTTTTAATTTATCAAACTCAAAGAACAAAATTATCTCCAAAAAAAGAAATATAAAAGGAAAAAGTAATTAAGGTATGTGATTCATTTTTAAAAGCATGTAAAATATTAATAAAACCTAATAAAAGATAGCTGAAAAGTGGGAAGAGTATAAAGCAATACACTTCTAAGTACTGTTGCAAAAAAGAAAAGAAAAGCCACCAACTAAAGAAAAGAATAAAGTGAATCCAGTTTGTGAAAGGCTAATTGACCATGACTGCATCAAGAGTTAAAATGGCACTTGATAAATTTCAGCTACCATTTTATTTTTTAAAGATTTTATTTGAGAGAGAGACACACACCCCCAGAGTGTGAGCAGTGAGCACCAGCAGGAGGAGGAGCAGGGGCAGAGGGAGAAGCAGACGCCCCACTGAGCAGGGAGCCTGACATGGGCCTCGATCCCAGGTCCCCAGGATCATGATCTGAGCTGAAGGCAGATGCTTAACTGACTGAGCCACCCAGGTGCCCCCCAGCTACCACTTCAATAAAAACTCAAGCAAAATAAAAGCAAACTAAAATAAGACACACTTTTTTCCAAATCTAAAACGGCAAGATATTCAACAGTAAACACTGAAGCCATTTCCATTAAAATCAGGACATGGAATTGTGTATAACTGTTAAACATTATTTTAATTTATAATATGATTTAATAATAAAATGAATTTAATAATTTAATGATATAATTTAATAATATAATGAAAACAACCAGTATAATATTAAAAGATATAAAATAATCTTTATTTATAGTTGCCATGATTATATACATAGAAAACTAAAGAAACTACTAAAAGCTTTTAGAATTACAGTGGACCCTATAACAATGCAGAGGGGTGCTGGGGTGCTGACTCCCATGTGGTCAAATATCCATGTATAACTTGGTTCCCCCCCAAACGTAACTACTGGAGCACGTGGGTGGCTCAGTCGGTTAAGCATCTGTCTTCAGCGCAGGTCATGATCTCTGGGCCCTGAGACTGAGCCCTGCATCGGCATCAGGCTCCTTGCTCAGTGAGGAGTCTGCTTCTTTCTCTCTCCGTCTGCCCCTTTCCCCCACTCATGTTCTCCCTGTCTCTCAGATGGATAAAATCTTAAAAAAAAAAAACAAAAAAACAAACCCAAACTAATAGTCTGCTATTGACTGCCTTATGGATAACATGAACAGTGAACTGACATGAATTTTGCAGATTATATATATTATATACCATACTCTTAGAATAAGGTCATAAAGAAGAAAAAAGAAAATGTTAAGAAAATCATAAGAAAAATACATCTATAGCACTGTACTGTATTTACCGGAAAAAATGTGCACATAGGTGTACCCACGCAGATCAAACCTGTATTGTTCAGAGGTCAAGTGTAATTAAGTTTTTTGGCAAAGTGACTGGATAAAAAAAAAAAAGAAAGAAAATTTAAATGTCTCTTCTAGTAATACCAGGTAGAGGAAAAAAAGTAGTGTAAATATACCAGTCACAAAACTATAGAAATCATAAAACAGGAATCTCAAGTAAGGCGCAAAAACAATATATAAAAAGCTGTAAATAAATGGATATACTATGTATCTGGATAACCTGACAATACAAAAAAAGGCTATCTTTCCAAAATTAATATATAAATGTAATAAGACTTAAGATTCCCAATAAATTTTCAAAACCAGAAAATGATTTTAAAGTTCAGATGTAAAAATACAGAATTTTAATCAAGAAAAATATTTTCAAAAAGAAAAGTAACTTCGTGTTTGCCCTACACTAGACAGTAAAACTCCAAGTGAGCTGAACTCACAAAAGCAATATTTCTATCAGTAGCAGGTATCAAGTTTAAGACAAGAGTGACAAAACATCAAGAAACAACATTTAGATACCTAGTCAAGAAGATTTATTGTGTATTTTAGTTCAGCCCTCTGTTCCAAACTTAAGTATTGGGGGGATAGTCTTAAGAAGGTACAAGATTCAAGTCTTGGAGGAGAAGAAATACAAAGCTATGAGCAGGGATACAGCTAGGGACTTGTAAAGCTCTGCGTCTCTGAGCACTCGTGAATGGCTACGAGGTTCCCCTTCTGAGGACACAAGGACTAAACATGCTCCACAGAAGGAACATCGGTCATGGTCGCCGCTTAAAGCCAAAAACTGGCTTTCAGATAGGCTCCTGAAAGAAGATAAGGAAATGCTTATACCACCTGTTGCCTTGGCTAAAGCTTATTGGACGCTGCAGTCTACTTAAGAGATGCAGAAGTCTCTTGACTAATACGGAACAAAGCAGTCGAACGAATCAATGATTGAATTGGCAAGGCTGATAATTCACCTTGGAAAAGAACCTGAAAACTCTAATGTACACCTGCTTTTAGTTTGCATTAGGAAGTACAAACTGTAATAAAGAGAAGTACAGAAAAAGATGAACAAAATGAACAAATCCTTTAGATTTCCCAATCAAAATGAGACTACAGAAGCAAAATTCTAAAACACACCAAATACACAGAAGGCCAGGGAAATCTACAACTGCAGCAAGAACGCATTCTAGACGGGACATGAACAAGTGCCAAGACAAAGAGGACATTTTAAAAAGTACATTTAGGGTACGTAAAAGAAAAAAGGAACCATTAGCACTGAAAGTTAAAGCCGAACATCAATATTTATGGAGATATTTAGCTAATTTTCCACAACTTAAAAATATATTGTTGAATTGAAAATGCATACCACACTGAAGAAGATAAAAATAAACTCTCATGTGGGTCCACTGTAGAATATCAACAACACATAATCCTAAAAGCTTCGAAGAGAAAAGGCAAATTATCTCAAAAAACAAACAAAAAAACCATTAATGACAATAAACAATGGCACAAAGTACTAAGGGTAAAGAACTGCCAGCCTAGAACTGAATGTCCAGATAAAGTATGACTGAAAATGAGGGCAAAATAAGGTATTTTAAGACACTACAAAGCTAACAGCTTACTACCCACAGAACCTCACAAAAGAACTATTTGAGGATCTGCTTTAGTAGAAAGACAAGTGGAAAAAAAAAAAAAAGAACAGAAGAAATACATGGGTCAAAGAAACAATAATCAGCACAAAAAACGATGAAATACATAACTAAAAAGAACTAGATTCTTTAAAAATACTACTGTTTCTAAAATCTATAACCCATATATAACGTGCTAGAATACAACTAATGGTATTTTACATATAAAGACATAGGAAAACATCACCCACATTCAAGAGAAAAGAAAGAAAATGACTCTGAGATGATGAAGTGTTTGAAATTAAAATATAAAGAATTTTGAAGCAGCTGTTGTTACAATGCCCAAGGATGTAAAGGGAAATGTGCTTGTACTGAATGAAATGATAGCGATTTCAACAAAGAAAAAGAATAAAAAAACCCCAAATCTGAAAAAATAAAAAATACCTGAAATAATCATTTACTTATGTACTTAATGGCACACCGGAAAAGGCAAAACAAGTAAGTAAAGATGAAGACAGAGCAATCTGAAGAACAGAGAGAAAAAATATTAAGGGAAAAAAAGAAAGCCCCCTGAGGCAGCATCAAAAGGTCTAACATACATGTAACCAGAGTCCCACAAGGAAAAAAAGAGAGTGGGTTAAAAATTTTGAGAACAGGAGCGCCTGGGTGGCTCAGTCATTAAGCATCTGCCTTCGGCTCAGGTCGTGATCCCAGGGTCCTGGGATCGAGCCCTGCATCGGGCTCCCTGCTCCACAGGAAGCCTGCTTCTCCCTCTCCCACTGCCCCCTGCTTGTGTTACCTCTCTCACTGTGTCTCTGTCAAATAAATAAAAAATCTTAAAAAAAAAAAAATCCTAAATATTAAAAAAAAATTTTTTGAGAACAATTTCCCAGATTTGGGAAAAGAAAAACATTTATAAATTCAAAAAGCATGGCAAACCTCAGCAGGTTAAATACAAAGAAAAGCACACCTAGGCACAAATCAGTCAAACTGCTGAAAACTAAAAAACACTGAAAGCAGCCAGGAAAAAAAAGACATTTTAGTGTCATAGGAACACTGAGCTGAATACTCATTTGTGCATTTCTCCTAAGAATATATGAAGCCCAGAAGAGAGTGAAATGAAATCTCTATCAAACCGAAGAGGGACTCATGTTATATTATCACATTTAAGGTCCTTAAATTCACTGCACTATACAAAATCATGCAGTAAAAACCACAGGGCTTATGGGAAAAAATGGGGTTAAGAGCACAGCATTCCCAAACTCCATCAGTAACACATTAAAAAAGAGAAGAACCCAATTTAAAAAAAACCCAAAATTCAGTAAGAACGATTTTACACATGCTAAATTGTTTAAAATACATAAACACTACAATAAATATGGCACTTTACACTGAAAAAGACCTAAAGTTTACTTGGGGAAGTAGGTGACACAGCACTATAGCTTGTGGGTTATTGTGAAGTGCTGGAAGGAAAGTTACTTGACGGGCAAATCTGTCCCAGCAGATGTGGACGGGTGTGGCTTGTAATACAGTGAACCAACATAGTTGGTACATGTTTGAGGTGTTGCAGGATATATAAAAACAAGCTGAAATTCAACAGCAGTGAGGGAGTGGCAAGATTTTTAAAACACATGAACAAAAATGTATTATTGTGGTATTATGTGTTTAGCAAAGGAAACAAGACATAGAAAAATTTCAGATCAATGTATCAATACAGATATTTACGAATTTTACATTTATTAGCATTTTTAAAATTATGGTTGTACCAAATATCAAATAACAGAGACTAAGAAGACTAGTTTAATTCCTACTACAGATAGGTTTAAGTCTACTAAGCTTATTAGTTTCCCATCTGTTCTCTCCATTCATCCTCTGTGTTCTTTGTATTTTTCTATATTTAAACTTTGTTAACTTTTTGCTATACATTTTGGTATTGTATTAATGAACACCATAAGTGTTAAAAACTGCATCTTTGACATATCCTTGATTGAATTAGTATATTTATCACGTGATGACAATGTAAAACACAAAACTTTTTAAAGCCTGTTTACCTTTTCCCACATTTTTGCTACCGTCGTCATGTTTTATTTCTTAAGATTTTACTTATTTGTCAGAGAGAGAGAGAGAGAGTACAAGCAGGGGGAGCTGCAGGCAGAGGGAGAAGCAGGCTCCCCGCTGAGCAAGGAGCCTGATGTAGGACTTGATCCCAGGACCCTGGGACCATGACCTGAGCCGAAGGCAGACACTTGATCAATTGAACCACCCAGGTGTCCCATGTTTTATTTCTTTATATGTTGCACACTCCACAAGAATGTCACCGTTATTGCTTTATACAGTTAATGCTATTTTACTCTACTAGATACACAACAGACTTATCATCAGAAACCATGGAAGCCAGAAGGCAGTGGGATGATCTACTGTGATGCTCAAAGAAAAGCCTGTAAAGCAAGAATTCTATACGAAGCAAAACTATATTTCAATAATGGAGAAACAAAGATATTCCCAACTAAACACAAACTGAAAATTTGTCACTAACAAACCTGCTATCACAAACTGAAAATTTGTCACTAACAAACCTGCTATTAAGAAATAATAAGGCAAAAAAGAAAGGAAACTAGATAGTAATTCAAATCCACACAAAGCAAGGACATCAGTAAAGATAACTACATAGATAAACATAAAAGACAGTATAGATGACTTGTTTCTAATTCTCTTCTAGCTAAAAAAAACATAAAGCAGTAATTATACCACTTTGGGTTTAAATTGTATACATACATAATTTTATGACAATAATAGCAAAAAGGAGAAGGGAGAAAATAGATATATTCTGGAGCAAAATTTAACATACTATTGGAATTAAGTTGTATCAATCCAAATTAAAATATTATCTGAGTAATCCACCAGAGCAACCACTAAGAAAATAATTCAAGGGGCACCTGGGTGGCTCAGTCAGTTAAGCGTCTGACTCTTGGTTGTGGCTCAGGTCATGATCTCAGGGTTCTAGGATCCAGCCCTGCATTGGGCTCTGCACTCAGCAGGGAGTCTGCTTGGGATTCTCTCTCTCCCCCTGACCCTCTCCCTGTTCACTCATTCTCTCAAATAAATAAATCTTTAATCAAAAAAAAAAAAAAAAAGAACTCAAGAACTACAAAAAAGAAACCACAATGAAATTAAAAGGTATACTAGAAAACATTTAATTCATACAAAAGAAAGCAACAAGGGAAGAACAGAGAAAAAGATATAACACATGTAACAGTAAATATCAAAATGGCAGACTTAAGGACTATGTTATCAATAATGAGAATAAATGCAAATGGATAAAATCATCCAATCAAAAGGCAGAGATCCACTGGATAGTCTTTTCCTTTTTGGAAAAAGATCCAGTGATATGTACTCTACAGGGGACACTTTAGATTCGCACAAACAGGATGAAAGTAAAAGGAAGGAAAAAAACATACTAAATAATATTAAATGAGAGGCTAGATATCTATACTAATTCCAGACAAAACAGACTTTAAGACAAAAGTTACGAAAAACAAAAGAATATATTTTATCATGATAAAAGGGTCAATACATCAAGAAGACATAAAAATTACATACAAATACAAACCAAACAGAATCCTATTTAAAGCTAAACCTCAAAGAATTAAAATACACAATTCACAATAGTTGACAACTTCAATAACTCACTTGGAATGATGGGTGGAAAAACTAGGCAGAAGATAAACAAGTAAACGCAAAACTGAACACAACTGTAAACCAAACAAAACTAACAGACATCTGTAGAACTCTCTGCCAACCATGGTGGAGACATGCTTCTCAAGAGCACACAGTAGAATCTCCAGATCTATTAGGCCATAAAACAAGCCTCAATAAATTTAAAATTGAAATTATAAGCAGTATATTCTCCAACCACAAGGGAATTAAATCAGAAATTACAAACAAGAAAAATTTCAATGTACACAAATATGTGGAAACTAAACGACACACTAAAAAACAAATACAAAGAAATCGCAAGGGAAATTAGGAAACACTTAAAAATGAATGAGAATGAAAACATAACACATCAAAACTTAGGGGATGAGTCTAAAGTAGTATTTAGAAGGAAATTTATAGCTGCAACTGCCTATATTTAAAAAAGAAATATCTCAGGGCACCTGGCTGGCTCAGTCAGTAGAGTGCGCGACTCTTGATCTCAGGGTTGTTGAGTTCAAGCCCCATGCTGGGTGTAGAGATTATTTAAAAATGAAATCTCAAAAAAAAAAAAAAAAAAAGAAATATCTCTAATAATCCAACTTTCTACATTGAGAAACTAGACAATAAAATTTAAAAAACAAAAAAACAAAAAACAAAAAACCCTAGTAACCCCAAAGCAGGCAGTGGGAAAGAAATAATAAGATTAAAGCAGAAATAAAAGAAATAGAGACCAGAAAAACAAAAGCATGAATCCAAAAGCTGGTTCTACTAAGAGGAAAAAAGACTCAAATTAAATCAGGAACAAAAGAATGGTAATTACTACCAAAGTAAAAAAGAGATTTTAAGGAAATAAAAATAATTATAAGAAAATACTATGAACAACTATATAGCAACATATTACATAACCTACTTAAAATGGACAAACTCCTAAAAGTCATAAACTACCAAAACTGAATAGCAATCTTAAAACTTCCCACAAAGAAAAGCTGTGCTCAGATGGCTTCATTGGTGAATTCTACCAAACTTAAAGAAAAATCATCACCAATCCTCAGACTCCTCCCCACAAATTAGGAACACTTTCTAACTAATCCTACACAGCCAGTGTTACCCTATTGTCAAAATCAAAGACACCACAAGAAAACAATAGAAACTATCCTTTATGAATATATGTGCTCAAATCTTCAACTAGCAAACCAAATCTGGCAACACACAAAAAGGATTATACATCATGACCAAGGGGAATTTATCCTAGAAATACAGGTTGGTTTAGAAACATAATCAATGTAATACACCATACTGAGAGAATAAAGAATAAAAACAACATGATCATTGACACAGAAAAAGAATCAAGACAAAATCCATCATCCCTTCTTTATAACAACACACAACAAATTAGGAATAAAAGGGAACCTCCTCACCTGGTAAAAAGCATCTATTACAAAAATCCATAGCTAACATCATACTTATTGGTAAAAGACTAAATGCTTTACCCTTAAACAAGGAAAGGATATCCTCTTTTACCATTTCTATTCAACACAGGACTAGAGTTTCTAGCTTGAGCAGTAAGGCAAGAAAAAGCAAAGGCATCCATATTGTAAAGATAGGAGTAAACATCCTCTATTCACATACAACACAGTTTTGTATATAAAAAATCCTAAAGAATCCTTACCAAAAAAACTAATACACAAGTTCAGCAAGATTGCAGGATACCAAGTTCAATATGCAAAAATCAATTTTGGGGCACCTAGGTAGCTCAGTTGGTTGGATGTCTGACTCTTGATTTCAGCTCGGGTCATGGCCTCAGGGCAGTGGGATCGAGCCCCACACTGGCCCCATGCTCAGCAAGGACTCTGCTTGGGATCCTCTCTCTCCCTCTCCCTCTGCCCCTCCCCCATGCTCATGTGCATGCTCTCTAAATAAATAAAATCTTAAATCAGTTTTATGTCTATTCTTTAGCAACAATTTGAAAATGAATTTAAGAAAACAATTCCATTTACAACAGAATCAAGAAGAATAAAATATTTAGAAATAAAGTTAACAAAAAAAGTGCAAGACTTGAACACTAAAAACTACAAAACATTGTTGAAAGAAATTAAAGAACACCTAAATAAATGGAAAGATAACCATGTTCATGGACTGAAAGAATACTGTTAATGCTGTCCTAATTAATCTAGAGATAGAAGACAATCCCTATCAAAATTCTAACTTGCTTTCCTGCAGAAATTAACAAACGGATTTGATCCTGAAATTCATATGGAAATGCAGGGGGCCCAGGAGAGCCAAAACATTCTTGCAAAAGAAAAGACTTGGTGGACTCACACTTCACAATGTTAAAACTCACTATAAAGTTAAAATAAGAGAATGTATTATTACCAGCTTAATAATAGACATATATATTAATGCAACAGAATTAAGAATTCAGAAGTTGACCCTTAAGTTTATGGTCAATTGATCTGGACAAGAGAAACAAGACAATCTAATGGAAGAAAGACAGTCTCTTCAACAACTGAGGCTGGAACTAGATGTATCTATGCAAAAGAATGAAAGCGAAGCAATACCTCAACACCATATATAAAAATTAACTTAAAATGGACTAGAAAACTAAGAGGAAGAGCTAAAAAGTATAAACTGTTAGACAAAAACACCAGAGTAAATCTTCATAACCTTGGATTAGGCAACAGTTTCTCAGATATTACACCAAAAACACAAGTAACAACAACAAAAAGATAAACTAGACTTCATAAAATTATAAAACTTTTGTGTGCTGAAGAATACTGTCAAGGAATTTGAAACAGGAGAAAATATATGCAAATCATATAGCTGTTAGGGGATTTCTATCCAGAATACATAAACAACTCTTACAATTTAGCAATAAAAAGAAAATCCAATTAAAATATGGGCAAAGGACCCGAATAGACATTTCTCCAAAGAAAATAGCCAGTAAGTACATGAAAAGATGCTCAACATCCTTAGTCATTAGGGAAATGCAAATCAAAACCACTATGAGATTTCACTTCACACACCCTTAAGAGGACTGGAATCAAGAATACATGTATCGGCAAGAATGAGCATTTAGAATTTTCACAGTTGGTGACAATGAAAAACAGTGCAGTCACTTTGGAAAACTGGCAGTTACTTGAAATGGTAATCATAGCTTCTTTATGACCTACCAACTCAACTCCTGGCATCTATCCAGGAGAAATGAGCACATATCCACACAAAAACGCTACACAAATGTTCCTAAGAGCATCATTCATAACAGCCAAAACCGTATTTCTACTTACTGATGAATGGATAAACAAAATGTGACATATCCTTACAATGGAATATTATTTGGGAACCAAAAGGAATGGAATAAGGATATGTGCTAGGACAGGAGCGAACTCCGAAACACTGTTACCATAAAGGAGCCAGGGAGCGCCTGGGTGGCTCAGTAAGGAGAGTCGTCTGGCTCCTAGTCTCTGATCTCAGGGTCGTGGTGGTGTTCTCAGGACAGTCGGCTTCTCTCCCTCTCCCCCTCTGCTCTTCCCTACCTCCTCCCTCTCTCTCTCTCTCTCTCTCTCTCTCTCTCTCTCTCTCTCAAATAAATGGATGGATCTTTGGGGGGGTGGGGAGGATAAATAAGCTGGAAACAAAACAAAGGATACATGTTGTATGATTCCACTTCTATAAAATGCCCAGTGTAGGCAAATCCATAGAAACAAAACAGGTAAGTGATTGCCTAGGACTGGGAGAAGCGATTGCTAATGGGTACAGGATTTCTTCTTCAGGTGGTGTTATCAATTCTAAAATTAAATAGTGGTAAGGATTGCACAATTCTGTGAACATACTAAAAACTACCTAATTGTATGCTTTTAAGGATACATTTTTATGATTCTGAACTATGTCTCAGTAAAACTCTCATTACAGCATAAACAAGAGGTCTTTCGTTTTCAGCTCCAGTATGTTAAAGAGCTTGGAATCTGTCATTCCTTCCCCACAACAAGAAAAAAAAAAGCTGAACAAATAAAAAAGCTACAGAGCTTACCATGAGCAGGAGCCTCTGAAGAAGAAAAGTAACTGGTAAGAATACCTCATAAAAAATAACGATGAATTCCTGAAGGCAGAGTATAAACTAGCTTGAAGCTTTAACACTCCTGAAGGCCCAGTCTTAAGCCTCCACATATATTCATGAGTTTTACCTTTAGTAGTTCTGCCAGATTATCATCCAGGAGGAAGATTTCTTCCAGTTTTTGGCATGGGAAGAGGAAAAGTAACCATTCTGAGATATGGTCAGAGCAATGTGTCCTCCTTTTATTTATTTATTTTTGAGAGAGAGAGAGAGAGAGAGAGAGAGAGAGACAGACAGACAGACAAAGGTGGGAGCGGAGAGGGAAGAGCTGAGGGAGAGAGAGAATCCCAAGCAGGCTCCACGCCCAGCCCCATGCAGGGCTCAATCTCACAAGCCTGAGATCACCACCTGAGCTGAAATCAAAGGGTTGGATGCTCAGCTTAACTGAACCACAATGTGTCCTCTTTAACACACACCTGCCTTCAAGGGAAAGTACTTTATCAGAACCTTTTTGGAATTAGAAAAAGGGCATTTAGACAACTCCAGTTCTAGTTAGCCTTCATGACTAAAGAGGGGAAAGGAGGGAAGACTAAGTTCTTCTGTAGTTCACAGGAAAGGAACTTCACTGCACTATAACAACTGAGATTTAATCATAAAATTATAGAACACTTCCTTTCCCTGGTACCTTATCACATCAGCAAAGTTCTAGTATAATAGTATAACAACAGTAGATTACAACTTAGAGAGGTACAAGACACAGACTCTATTTTAGGAGTTTCTAGGGAAACCCCAAATAATAGTGAAAACAAAAACAAGGAAACCTGAGAAAAATGAAGCCCCTGACACCATCAAACAATATACACACCAAGCAAACATTAAACACAACTTGACTCCTAGCCAGATTCTAAAACTTCACACTAAAGATCTATTTACCTAAGTTCCTATTACCCAATAAATCACATAACATTTTCAACAAAAAATTACACTGACTGCTAAAAAGAAAAGTACATTCTGAAGAAACAAATCAAGCATCATAACCAAAATCAGATAAGAGAGAGATTTTGGAATCAAACCAGAATTCAAGATAACTTATTAATTAATATACTAAGCTATGAAAAATAGTTTTTTTAAATGCCAGAATTTAAAAACACTACCACAAAAATGCTCTTAATGATTTCATCATTAGACTAAACACAACTGGAGAAGCAATCAGTGAGCCTGAAGGTTTTAATAAAAACCTCCCAAACTGAAATGCCAAGAGAAAAAAAGGAATGAAAAAAAATCAGAACAGAACATAGAAGAACTGCAGGACAATTAGGAGAGGTAAAACATACACATAATGGGCATCCCGTAAGAAGAAAGAAACTTGGGTATTTTAAGTAATATTGGCTGGAAATTTTTCCAAAATTAGCAACAGGCATGAAACCAAAATTTCAGAAAGCTCAGAGAACACGTTTTAAATAGGATAAATTCCAAAACATCAACATCTAGGGTTATATTCAAATTTCAGAAAGTCAAAAAGAAAATCGTGAAACAAACTAAAGGACAAAACGAAACACTTACCTTTAAGGAAGAGAATTAAGAATTACATCAGACTTCCTCCCAGAAACCATGCAAGCAAGGTGACACTGGAGTGAAACATCTGAGTGTTGAAAGAAGAAACTAATCTAGAATTCAGTATCCAGCAAAATTATCCTCCAAAAGTTAAAGACAAATAAAGAAATATTAAGAGTTCTTCAGAGAGAAGGAAAAAGCATAGATAAGAAGCTGAGACCTACATAAAGGAAAAGACAGGGAATAAATGATAAAATAAGATCTTTTATTCTTCTTGGTCTGAACTGATCTTAACTGTTGAAAATAATAACAGTAACAATGAATTAGGAAATGAGAGCAACAGTACATGAGAAGGAGGGAAGAACTGATTATAATCTGTTATAAAGCACCTGCTGCACTACCTGTAAAATGGTAAAGTGTTATTTGAAAAGGGACTTGGATGCATTAAAAATGTCTACTGCAAACTCTAGGGCAACTACCAATAAAATTTTAAAAAGAAGTATAACTGGTATCTTAAAACAAGAGAGAAAATGCAATCATTAAAAAATGTTCAATTAAAACCAGAGAAGGAAGAAAACAGATTTAAAAAAATAAAGCAACAAGGAACAAATGCGATGAACAGAAAGCAATTACCAATAATGCTGACATTAACCCAGTTACAACAATAGTCACTTTCAATGTGAAACGTCTAATTTACCAATTAAAAGAAACCGACAGACTGGATAAGAACACAAGGCCTAAGTATATGTCATCTACAAGAAACTCACTTTAAATATAAAGACACAGATCCCTGAAACAAATAATATATTATATGTTAATAAAATAAATATAAATAAATAAATGAATAAGACACAGATTAAAAGTAAAGGGATGGAGAAAGGTATACCATGCTAATTAATACTTATCGAAAGAAAGCCATATAAATTTCAAAGCAGATTTAACAAGAAAAATTACCAGAATTAAAGAGAAGCATTTCATAATGATAAAGAATCAATTCTCAAAGAAGACATAATAATCCTTATTATGTTCATTCACCTTATAACAGAGTGTCAAAAGCTGTGAGGCAAAAACTGATGGAACTGCAAGGAAAAAACAGTCAAATCCACTATTATAACTGGAGACATCAACAAATTTGCATTATTAACTGGCAGACACACAAGGCAGAAAATAAGGAAGGATGTAGTCAAACTCAAAAGCACCATCCATCAACTGGATTTCATTGACATTTAGAGAATACTTCTATTCTGTGCCAGTAACAGGAGAATACACATTCTTCTCAAACTCACAAAAGCATTCACCAAGACAGACCACCTTCTGTTCCAGCAATCACACTCCTAGGTATTTACCCAAATGAGCTGAAACCTTATGTCCAGACAAAACTTGCACGTGCATGTATATAACAGTTATTGTTCATAACTGTTAAAAACTGGCAGTAACCAAGATGTCTCTTGATAGGTGCATGGATAAAAACTGTAATACATCTGTACAATGGAGTATTGTTATTCAGTGATACAAAGAAAAATCTATCAAGCCATGAAAAGACATGGAAGAATATCTTAAATGCATATTGCTAAGTGCAAAGAGGTCAGTTTGAAAAGGCTACATACCATATGATTCCAATTATAACCTTCGAGAAAAGGTAAAATTACAGAGACAGAAAAAAGATCAGTGGTTGCCAGGAGTGTGGAGATGGAGGGTAGAAGGGGGAAGGACGAATAGATGGAACTAGAGGGGATTTTTAGGGCAACAAAACTATTCTGTACGACACTGCAATGGTGGACAGATGATACTATGCATTTGCCAAACCCCACAGAACCGTACAATACAAAGAGTAAACCCTAATGTAATCTAAGAATCTTAGCTAATAATAACATCAGTATTGGTTTATCAATTATAATAAATGTATATTAATGCAAGATGTTAATAGGAGAAACTGGGGGAGGGAGGGGTATATAGTAATTTTCTGTACTATCTGCTTAATTTTTCTGTAAATCTAAAACTGTCCTAAAAACCAAAGCCCACTATTTAGGGGGAAAAACACCATAAATAAATACAAAGGGCAAACAAGTTAGGAGAAATATTCCAACATACATAATAAAGAATTATCCTTAATATATAGTATGCTTAAAAATATTGTGAAAAAAATGTTCACACAAAAACCTGTTGGCAAATACTTACGGCAGCTGCACTCTTAATGACATATCAACAACACAGAGTCCTTCAACTGGTGAAGGGATGAATAAACTGTAGTACAGCCTGACAATGGAATACTAACTCAGTAATAAAAAGCAACAAGCTACTGGTACAAGCATCAATGTGAATTAATATCAAATGTAATATCCTAAAAGAAAGAAGTCAGTCTCAAAGATTACATATGATACAATTCCATTCATATATGCCATTTCTAAAAAAGAAAACCACTGAGGGACGAGAATGGGTCAGTGGCTCTCAGGAGTTACCAGTGTAGAGAAGATTACTGGTCATTCCCTGGTAGGGAAGTATGGGGAGTGATGAAATTGTTTTATATCATGATGGTGGTAGTGGCTGCAGGACTCTGCCTTTGTCAAAACTCACAGAACTGTACAAACAAAAAGTAAATTTTACTGTACATTACTTAAAATGCAGGGCAGTTTATATTATTTAAAAGGCAAGGCTGTCCCACATGGGGGGGAGCCTGCTTCTCCCTCTCCCTCTGCTCCCCCTTCTTGTGCTCTTTCTCTCTCTCTCTGACAAATAAATAAATAAAATCTTAAAAAAAAAAAAAGCCAAGGCTAACCTATATGTGTAACAATAAAGGAAAGTAATAGATCACTTTATATGCATATATTAAAATGGGGAGCACTCGTGTCCCCATCTCAAGAAGGCCCTCTAAGCAGCAGCTAGAGGAAGAGACGGCCCCGCAACAGAGAAGCCAGCAAACTTCAGCAGGCCCTGCGAGAATCCCCAGTGCCTCAAACAAAACACAGTTTTGTGGTTATTATCAATGCTGCTATAAAAAAAAAATGTAATAAAACGTAGATATCAGACAATAATAGAGGAGGAAAGCATGTTAGGAAACAGTGTGTACTTTTCCTAGAAATGTAAAGTGACGATGTTTTTCAAAAGGGCAAATATGACCCTTTTGAGTGAAATAATTCAACTTTTGGCAGCTTCAAAAAGACTGGTGAACTCGACATTTGTGTCATATAGGATTACAGTTAGCTTTTAATTTAATCTTAAGATTTAATCTTAATTACAATAATTCATTTAACCAATGCCTTATTTGAAACTCAGAAGCAATTTTATCAATGTGACTTAACAAAAGTGTTCATGAATTTCAGAAATAAAGAAAATTTCATATTACACTAAATGTTAGCTGTTCAGTAAGCACTATCTAGTGGATATAATGGTAACCAAACAAGTTCCTTGTTTGGTGCCTAATTTTAAAATTTCAAATTCTGAGTAGTTTCTTCTTGTTACTCTAGGTACGAGAAGGATCCTTTTGTCTTACAAGACTTGAAAATTACTTAACACCTTTTGAAGTGAATGTCTTATTTCTGTCAGATCGCATAATGAATATAATAAGACTCTTAAATTAAGAGCACCAAAAGAGAATTACTGCTTCAAGATACATTGGTATACGTATATCTATTTCTGTATATAGAAATTTACGACACTTATCTGCAACCCACAAGCTCCGGATCTTTTTTTTTTTTAAGATTTTATTTATTTGAAAGAGTGAGAGAGAATACAAGCGGGGGGAGGAACAGAGGTAGAGGGAGAAGCAGGCTCCCCACTGAGCAGGGAGCCCAACGTGGGGCTCGTGACCTGAGCTAAAGGCAGACGCTTAACCCACTGAGCCACCCAGGCGCCCCCCACAAACTACCAATCTTAAGCCTGTGTAAAAGATATGGGCATATATCCACTTCTTTATGTGAAAAAAAAAGTCACTATTTTCAACCATTAAAAGTAAACTGCAGATAGACACCCAATTGTTGATTCATATAGTAGTGCTATAAAATTAAACCAAAAACATTTCATCAAAAGCTGCAGATGTTCTTGTGAAAATACTTCAATCAGGTTTTTAAAAGATGCGTATTTCAGGGTTTAAAAAACAATCACTAATCAAGTCAGTTAAGAACTTACCAAAAAAGCAAACAAAAAGACAACAACTGTCTAGAGAGCTAAGGTTCTAAAAGATTATGAACACATCAGAAATTATGAGAAAAGAAACACATGGAACTTCACTTGACCATTAAACTAGTCATGCTTTTTACTGTCTGTATTTCATATAATGTCCCGAACATCTTAAGTTTGCTGGCCAAGGACCTGGCCTGGAGCATCTCTCGCATACACACCAGCCAATCCCGAGTCCACAGCCCTGGCAGGCGCTTACCTCACTCTCACACACACTATCAACGCCAGCGTTTCCTCTGACCGAGATCATCCCAGAGTCAGAGACCACCACAGTAGCCCAAAGCCTGCCCAATTCCTTCAAACTGGCTCCTCCTAAACTGTTCAGTCTGGCCCTGCTTTGCTCTTCCCTTGGGAACCCCAAGAAAGGCTCTGACCTAGGCCTTTCCCTTACTCCTGTCTTCTGCTGCCTGACCAAAACTCGGTACGCTTCCCCTGGGGCCCTTCATGGCCGGTGGAGCCTCCCCCCTTAGGACCTGTGAGTATAATAAATGTCCTTCCAAGCCTTATTCTTGTTACCTCCTGCAGTTCTAACAACCTCACCGTACCACATCCAACATGTACATTCCTAGAACAGCCACTATTACCATACAAAAGTGATTCAAGAACATGAGTATCTAAAATATTACAAATTAAGTAATAATCACTAGATGACTATCTGAGCTAAGAGAATTAAGGTAAGAAATTTAGAAGTGAAGTAAAGGAAAATGGAAGTAATTATCCACAATACTACTATTCAAACCTAGAGCATTTTGATTTCTTATCTGTGATGCAAAATTTTGTTCCAGTTCCAATCCTCCACTGACAGCAAAGCAGCTACATCTTTCTCTTTGTACAGTACCACCCTTCCCCCATTCCTCCTAAAGCAGAAGGATCCTGGAAAACAAAACAGGCTCTACTACTTGCCTCTGGGAAGTCCACAATAATATACATCAACCTTTGAGATGCGTATTTCTCCCACTACCTCTAAAAGAGCTATAAAAATAAACAGTACGGGGGCGCCTGGGTGGCTCAGTTGTTTGAGCATCTGCCTCCGGCTCAGGTCAGGATCCCAGGGTCCTGGGATGGAGCCCCACATCAGGCTCCCTGCTCAGCGGGGAGTCTGCTTCTCCCTCTGCCCCTACCACCCACCCCCCACTCAAGCTTTCTCTAATAAACAAAATCTTTTTAAAAATAAATAAATAAAAAATAAACAGTACCTTAAATTAAGGAGTGGCTATGCTTACGAAAACAGTCTTCAAGTACCTATTCATTTATCCCGCCTTTTAAATAATAATTAAGACAATAAAACTTGAAGATCCATGAAAGCGGAATACTAGTTTGAGAGTTCCTCCAATAACTCTTTGTCAAGGCATCACATTTGTAGTTAATTACAACAACAAATAAACATAACTTGGTTTCCTGACTTTTTAAAGTAGCCTGTTACAGTGTTAAACATAAAAGAAAATAATTTATCACATTTTATGTATAAAAGAAATCCTTTCACCTCACAGGCACTAAATTATGACTGTATTAATAAAGTGAAATATCTGGCTAACAAAATCAATTCTTTATATTGTACTCCATACTTAAAAATTCCTACTTTTCAGCATGTCCCTGAAAAACTGATGAACAATAAACAGCAGCAATTCCAAATCATAAAAATAAGTTAATAAGAAATTGCTTCACATTTCTGGGGCAACTGGCTGGCTCACAGTTGGTAAAACATGCAACTTTTGATCTTGGGGTTCTGAGTTTGAGGCCATGTTGGGTGTGGAGATTGCTTAAAAATAAAATTTAAAAAAAGGAAAAAAAGAAATTGCTTCACATTTCAATTTTATAAACTTTACAGGTACTATCCATCATACCAAGTTAAGATGTACCTAGAGAACTATGCAGACTGTGGTATAATTTATTGATTTTTCAGCAATAACCTTTCTCTTCACAAGTGTTAGAACTTAAAATTTACATTGGATCTTTAAGACTTTTTAAAGATTTTATTTATTTGAGACAGAAAGCGAGAGCAGGAGCAGAGAGGGAGGGGCAGAGGGAACCCAATGAGGGACTTGATCCCAGGACCCTGGGATCATGACCTGAGCTGAAGGCAGATGTTTAACCAACTGAACCACTCAGGTGCCCCTCTTCAAGACTTTTTAACAGGAAGTCTCCAATTTATAATACAGATAAAGTAGAATAATAGTGTTTTTACTTGCATCATATAAGAACTAGAAGAAAAAAATTGTATCAGAAGTGAAGACAAAACAGAACATAAGAGTGAACAGTCCCCATAGAAAAAGATGGAACAGAGAAAATTTTCTAAGTAAACAAAGAAGAAAAGTAAAAGGTTTTGTGAACAAATGATACAGAAGTTAGGCAAAGAAGATCCAACATATGACGTAATTAGAGTCCCCCCCAAAAAAACCTATGTAATGGAACAGAATACTGAAAATTATCATACAAGAAAACTTTCTGAAATAAAAGAAGACCTGAAATTATCATTTAAGGCCATACACAGAAGTTAACACCAAGATATATTCAGTACCAGCTCTTTAAAGAAAAATCTTCTGGCCATCCAAGTGAAAAACCAATTTTTTTTTTTTTTTGTAAGGTAGGCTCCATACCCAGCATGGAGCCCAATGTGGGGCTTGAACACACAACCCTGAGATGAAGATCTGAGCTGAGAGCAAGAGTCAGATGCTTAACCAACTGAGCCACCCAGGTGCCCCAAGACCAATTTTCTTACAAGGAAAAAGAGATGGCGTAAGACTTTAACAATGAATTTACTTCACTTCCAAGTCTATGGAGCTCAAAAAAATATATGCCAGGGATTTTATATCCAGTCAAACCTTCAAATAAAATGGATATATTGGTCACAAACAGTTAACCAGAAAGGACTTAAATAATATTGTTCCCACGAGCTCTTGGAACAGTAAAGTTCTCTAGTAAAGAATGATCTTCAGGTGACCAAAAAAGACCAAAAAAAAAAAAAAAAAAAGAATGACCAAATAAAACCCTAAGAGAAGCTTTGGCCTAAGGCCTGGTACAGAGTATTAAACATACTGCATTTGTAACTAACACTAAATGATGAGGTAACAGAGTTGTGTATGCAAATACTATGTGCTTTTTACAACATGTAGACATAATAGAATAACAAAATGGGGGAGAGTTTACCAAAAAAAGAATGAACTGATACACTGGACTATCCACATGAATCTCAAATGCACCATGCTGACTGAAAAGAAAGCCTTGCTCAGAGGGTTACATTTATGCATTCTGGTTTCAAAAAAAAAAATACAGGAATAGAGAACACATCAGTGGTTGCCAGGAGTTAGGAGTGGGAGGGGGATCTGATTATAAAGGGAGCAGTTATGAGGGAATTTGGGGAGGTGAGGCAACAGTTCTGTTCTTGACTACATGTAAGCATTTGTCAAAACTCACAGAACTATATATCCCCTTCCCAAAAAGTGGATTTTACTGCAGGTGTATCAGTAAGAGATTTTTAAATGCTGCCCCCGCCCCAGGATACTAGAGAAGAGAGGGGAAATGAAGAGGTTACTAGCTGATCTCATTATGGCTCACAAAAGAGATTATCTTAAAAGGAGGGCACTATAAGTGTTAGTATAAAAGTAACTTTCTAAATGTAAAACTACACTAACCTTTCCCCCAAAAGAGAGCAATGAAAATAGACCACATCATAAAAAAAACAAAATTCAAAAGTGACAAAAATGTTTCAAGTTTCCTTTCACTCCTATCTCCAGCTAACCACGCCCCCTATCTAGAAGAAGCTACTGTCATCATACATTTGTGCTATCTGTTCAGAGTTTTCTAAAGCATATTTGGTTATACAGCTGACCTTGAACAACATGGGTTTGAACTGCATGGTCCACTTAGACATGGATTTTTTATAATACAGTACTGGCAATGTATTTTCTCTTCCTTATGAATTTCTTAATAACATTTCCTTTTCTCTAGCTTACTTTACTGTAAGAATACAACATATAACACAGATATAAAATATGTGTTAATCAGCTGTTTATGTTATCGGTAACAAATCTGGCCAACAGTAGGCTATCAGTAGTTAAGTTTCTGGGGAGTCAAAAGTTATACACAAAAAACAGGGGTAGCAATACTTCTATCAGACAAAATAGACTTTAAAACAAAGACTGAAACAAGAGACAAACAGGTACTACATAATAAAAAAGGTATCAACCCAACAAGAGGATGTAACAATCGTAAATATCTATGCATCCAACACTGGAACACCTAAATATATAGCAAATGTTAACAGATATAAAGGGAGAAATGGACAGTAAAACAATAGAAGGGGACTTTAACAACCGACTTACACCAATAGATAGATCACCCAGATGGAAAATCAATGTGAATGACACACTGACCAGATGGACTTAAATATATATAAAACATTCCATCCAAAAACAACAGAATACACATTCTTTTCAAGTGCACATGGAACATTCTCCAGGAGAGATCACATGGTAGGCCACAAAAAGAGTCTCAGTAAATTTAAGAATACTAAAATCTTATCATGGATCTTTTCTGACCACAGCAGTATGAAACTAGAAATCAATCACAAGAAAAACACTGGAAAATACACAAACACATGGAGACTAACACCAACAGTATGGTGGTACATGTTAGCATGCTACTAAACAACCAATGGGTCAATAAAGAAATCAAAGAAGAAACCAAAAGTACATAGACACATGAAATGAAAATGGAAACACAAAAGACCAAAATCTCCGGGACATGGCAAAAGCAATTAAAAGAGGGAAATTTATAGGGATATTGGCCTACCTTAAGAAACCAAAAGAATCTCAAATAATCTAACCCTATACATCCAAAGGAACTAGAAAAAGAACAAAGCCCAAAGTTAGTAAAAGGAAGGAAATAAGAAAGATCAGAAGAGCAGAAATAAATGAAATAGAGACCAAAAATCTATAGAAAAAAATCAAAGAAACCAAGAGCTGGTTCTCTGAAAGGAAAAACAGAATTGATAAACCGTCTCTCCCTCTCCCCACACTTGTGCATGCGCTCTCTCTAAATAAATAAATAAAAATCTTAAAAAAAAAATACTGCAAAAAAAAATATGCCAATAAATTGGACAACTGAGGAAAAAATGGATAAATTCCTAGAAACATACAATCTTCCAAAAACTGAATCAGGAAGAAACAGAAACTGTGAACAGACTGATTACTGGTAACAAAACTGAATCAGTAATCAAAAAACCTTCAACGGGCGCCTGGGTGGCTCAGTCGTTAAGCATCTGCCTTCGGCTCAGGTCATGATCCCAGGGTCCTGGGATCGAGTCCCACATCAGGCTCCCTCCTTGGCGGGAAGCCTGCCCTCCCTCTCCCACTCCCGCTGCTTGTGTTCCTGCTCTTGCTATCTCTGTCTCTGTCAAATAAATAAATAAAATCTTTAAAAAAAAAAAACAACAAAAAACATTCAACAACCCAAAGTCCAAGACCAGACGGATTCACAGGTAAATTCAAAACATTTAAAGTTAATGCCTATTTTGCTCAAACTATTCCAAAAAAACAGAAGAGGAAGGTAAGCTTCTAAACACGTTCTACAAGGTCAATATCAAAATCAGAAAAGGCACTACAAAAAAAGAGAACTACAGGCCAATATCCCTGATGAACATATATGCAAATTTCCTCAACAAAATATTAGCAAACCACATTCAACAACATTAAAGGATCATTCACCATGATCAAGTGGGATTTATTCCAGGGATGCAACAAAGATGGCTCAGTATACACAAATCAATCCGTATGATACACCACATTAACAAGGGAAAGGATACAAATCATATGATCATCTCAATAGAAGCAGAAAAGGCACTTGACGTAATTCAACATCCATTTATGATAAAAACTCTCAAAAAAGTGGGTTTAGAGGGAACATAACTCAACATATAAAGACCATATATGAAAACCCACAACTGGGGCGCCTGGATGGCTAAGTCGGTTGAGCCTCTGCCTTCGGCTTAGGTCATGATCTCCCAGTCCTGGGATCGAGCCCGGCATTGGGCTGCTTCTCCCTCTCCCTCTCCCTCTCCCCTCCTTCCTGCTTGTGCGCTCTCTCTTATTCTATCTGAAATAAATAAAGTCTTAACAAGAAACAAAACACACACAAAAAAACCAAACACCCACAACTAACATCATATTCATTGGTGACAACTGAGAACTTTTCCTCTAAGATCAGTATAAGACAAGGACGACCACTCCAGCCATTTTTATTCAACATAGTCCCAGAAGTCCTAGTCAAAGCAATCAGAAAGAAAAAAAACAGAAGACACCCAAATTGGTAAGAAAGAAGTTATACTGTCACTATTTGCAGATGATGTAATACTATATATACATAGAAAACCCTAAAAATTCCACCAAGAACTATTAGAATAAATGAATTAGGTAAAGTTGCCGGATACAAAATTAACATACAGAAATTGGTTGTGTTTTTTTTTTTTTTTAAAGATTTATTTATTTTTTTGAGAGAGTGAGAATGAGAGAGAGAGTACATGAGAGCGGGGAGGGTTAGAGGGAGAAGCAGGCCCCTCGCCGAGCAGGGAGCCCAATGTGGGACTCGATCCCGGGACTCCAGGATCATGACCTGAGCTGAAGGCAGTTGCTTAACCAACTGAGCCACCCAGGCGCCCCTGGTTGTGTTTCTATATACTAATAACGAAGTAACAGAAAGAGAAATAAGAAAACAATTCCAATTCCAATTGCATCAAAAAATAAAATACCTAGGAATAAACTTAACCAAGAAAGTGAAAGACCTGTACTCTTGAAAAACTATAAAACACTGATGAAAGAATTAAAGATGACACAAATGGAAAACTGTCAGGCTCGTGGACTGGAAGAATTAATACTGTTAAAATGTCCATACTACCCAAAGCAATCTACAGATTCAATGTAATCCCTATCAAAACACCAACAGCACTTTTCACAGAAGTAGAACAATACTACAATTTGTATGGAACCACAAAAGACCCTGAATAGTTCTCAAAGCAATCTTGAGAAAGAAGAACAAAGCTGGAGGTATCATAATCCCAGACAGATTACAAAATATACTACAAAGGATAGTAATCGAAACAGTATGGTGGCAAAAAACTACACACGCAGATCAGTGAAACAGAACACAAGGTTCAGAAATAAACCTACACTTCTATGGACAATTAATCTATGACAGAGGAGGCAAGGATATAGAATGGGGGAAAGATAGTCTCTTCAATAAATGGTGCTGGGGAAACTGGACAGCTACATGCAAAATAATGAAAGTGGATCACTTTCTAATACCATACACCAAAACTCAAACTGGATTAAAGACCTAAATGCAAGACCTGAAACCATAAAACTCCTAGAAGAAAACGCAGGCAGGAATCCCTGACACTGGCCTTAGCAACATTTTTCTAGACAGGTCCTCAGACAAGGGAAACTAACAAAACAAATTTATTGGGACTACACTAAAATAAAAAGCCTTTGCATAGTAAAAAAAAAAAAAAAAGAAAAGAAAAGAAAAAAATCAACAAAAGGGCAACCTACTGAGTGGTTAGAAATTATCTGCAAATGATGTATCTGATAAGTGGTTAATATTCAAAATAAATATATAAGGAACTTATACAACTCAACACAGGGGGCAAAATAATAATCCAATTCATATTGAGCAGAGGACCAAAACTGTACACGATTTTCAACTGCATAGAGGATTTTAACACCCCAGGTACCCCATACTGCTCAAGGGTCAAATGTATTTTCAGAAGAAATAAAGGAAAGATAAACCAAGAACTAATAAAAATAATTACCTGCAGGAATGGGGAAGATGACCTGGATAAAATGAAACTTCTATACAGTTTTAATTTTGGAACAATGCAAATGTTTAAATGTTTTACATAATTACAGAAAACAAAAAAGAAAAAAAGAAATCCCTAAAAACCTAAGAAATTTAAATAAATGAAACTAATATGTCAAGTTAGTTGCAGAAACACAAAAGAATTACTTCAAGGGACCTTAAAGCTCATTATTTTGAGTATCTATCCCTAGTAGGATATATTTTTTTTTTTTTAAAGATTTTATTTATTTATTTGAGAGAGAGAGAGAATGAGAGATAGAGAGCATGAGAGGGAAGAGGGTCAGAGGGAGAAGCAGACTCCCTCCTGAGCAGGAAGCCCGATGTGGGACTCGATCCCAGGACTCCAGGATCATGACCTGAGCCGAAGGCAGTCGCTTAACCAACTGAGCCACCCCAGGCGCCCAGTAGGATATATTCTAAAGGCAAAAAAAAAAAAAAAACAAAACTATAAAGAAATCATATAGTTCCAATACAAAACAAATGAAAAATTATGTAACATTAGGAACAAAAGATTTTCAGATTAAGAAAAAAGAGATACAACAGTAAAATTAGAGAATTCAAGTAAAACTGATTTGAAAACTCTTCAATTTACTTTGAAATGCATTTAAAAAGATGGGTTGATGGATGGACATGTTTGTGATAAAGCAAATACAGCAAAATTCTGACTCAGTCTAAATGGTGGGTATATGGGTGTTCACTGTGTTAACTCTTCTGTATGTCTGAGATGTTGGGGAGGAACACTGCTTAGAATCTGCACTGTCAGGGCGCCTGGGGAGGCTCAGCTGGTTGAGCAGCCAACTCCTGATTTCGGTTCAGGGCATGATCTCAGGGTCCTGGGATCGAGCCCCTCATGAGGCTCCACACTCAGCCAGGAGTCTGCTTAAAGGTTCTCTCTCTCCCCTTTCTCCCTCTGCCCCTCCCCTCACTCTCTCTAATAAGTAAATCTTAAAAAGAAAAAAAAAAAAGGACTCTGTATTATCTAAATCACAAAGAGAGAAACACTAGGATGAAGCTCAACTTTTAACCAGCCTGTGCTTCCAACCAAGAACGATTACTCCTCTGTAATCATTGTAAACGTTTCGACCACTCCTCCTGAAAAACCTATCCAAATTGCCGGATGACCAACAAAGAGTCAAAAGGTCTAGGACCTACAGACCATTTCTCCTTATTCTGAAATGCTCGATTTCACCTAAATAATTCCAGCAGTCAGCAAACAGCAAGCACTCCATTTATCTGAGATAAACACAGACTGGTTACAAACTGGCTTTCTGGTTCTGAAAAAGTAAAATATGACTTCAAGTAACGTACTCCTTATGACAAAGCTATACAGCCTTATAGTTATACTGAAAGATTATGGGTATTTTCAAGACATTATTAAAAAGAGATTTTCTCTCTGAATTTTTCATTAAATTCATCCTAAGGTAAAACTACAGGTAGTGGCACACGTGAGAGTAATATGTTTTATTCAAATGCATCTTAGGTCTATTTTTTTTTCTTAGAGTGACATTAAAATTTGTTTGAATAGAGAAAAGAAAGTCCTGGAGAATATACCACAACCTGTCAACTGCAGTTTAGTATATATGGGTGGTAGGACTGCAGATCCTTTTTAAAATAGTTATGCTTTTTTCTGCTTCACAGGATTTGTTTGACTTCTCCTTTTGCATCAAGAATGCATTACCTCATAACTACAAAAAAGGCTCTTAAAAAAATCCATATGCAGGGGCGCCTGGGTGGCTCAGTCATTAAGCGTCTACCTTGGGCTCAGGTCATGATCCCAGGGTCCTGGGATCGAGCCCCGCATCGGGCTCCCTGCTCCACGGGAAGCCTGCTTCTCCCTCTCTCACTCCCCCTGCTTGTGTTCGCTCTCTCGCTGTGTCTCTCTGTCAAATAAACAAAATCTTAAAAAAAAAAAATCCACATGCATTTGCTGGGTATAAGATAACTGATGGAAGTAGGGGGTGGGGTAAGGATTATTTGAGATTAACTACACTGAGGACAACCAACTCAATAATTTGAGAAACACTATGGTGATATATTTCTAGGTCACTTTTCCCATATTCACCGGGTATTTGGTTAAATAACACTTTGCTCACCACCACAAACAGTTCCCATCATCTTTGGTTGTTTCAAAAGGCAGGTAAAAGTAGTATTCAAATCACTCCATCAATACCAACTCCCTAACACACACTCTGTACAAGGCACAGAGCTGGGGGGTTGGGGGGGGCTACAAAAGAAGTTATATCACCCTCTCCCTCCACTCAGTCGAGAGATTCCTCCAGCACCGATTTCTGCCCAGCATTGCTCTACACACTGAGAATACACTAGTAAACCAGAGACACCAAAAATCCCTTGTGCTTCGCTTCACGTAAATTGTCCTTTGGTATTACACCCAAACTGGCATCTCTAGCAATTCCAGCTCAGAAATCCTCTTAACAAATAATCCAATCAAGAAATGGGCAGAAGACATGAACAGACATTTTTCCAAATAAGACATCCAAATTAGGCAACAGACACATGAAAAAGTGCTCAACATCGCTTGGCATCAGGGAAATCCAAATCAAAACCTCAATGAGATACCACCTCACACCAGTCAGAATGGCTAAAATTAACAAGTCAGGAACGACAGATGTTGGCGTGGATGCGGAGAAAGGGGAACCCTCCTACACTGTTGGTGGGAATGCAAGCTGGTGCAGCCACTCTGGAAAACAGTATGGAGGTTCCTCAAAGAGTTGAAAACAGAGCTACCCTACGACCCAGCAATTGTACTACTGGGGTATTTACCCTAAAGATACAAATGTAGTGATCCGAAGGGCTATGTGCACCCAATTTTTATAGCAGCAATGTCCACAATAGCCAAACTATGGAAAGAGCCAAGATGTCTGTCGACAGATGAATGGATAAAGAAGATGTGGTACATATTTACAGTGGAATATTATGCAGCCATCAAAAAAACCCCAAAATCTTGCCATTTGCAACGACGTGGATGGAACTGGAGGGTATTATGCTAAGTGAAATAAGTCAATCAGAGAAAGACATGTATCATATGATCTCAGTGATATGAGGAATTCTTAATCTCAGGAAACAAACTGAGGGTTGTGGAGTCCTGGGGGGTTAGGAGGGATGGAGTGGCTGGGTGATGGACACTGGGGAGGGTATATGCTATGGTAAGCGCTGTGAATTGTGTTAAGACTGATGACTCACAGACCTGTACCTCTGAAACAAATAATACATTATATGTTAAAAAAAAAAAAAAAGAAGAAGAAGAATAGTAGGAAGAGAATGAAGGGGGGGAAATCAGAGGGGGAGATGAACCATGAGAGACTATAGAATCTGAGAAACAAACAGGGTTCTAGAAGGGAGGGGGGTGGGGGGACCGGTTAGCCTGGTGATGGGTATTAAGGAGGGCACATATTGAATGGAGCACGGGGTGTTATACACAAACAATGAATCATGGAACACTACATCAAAAACTAATGATGTAATGTATGGTGATTAACATAACATAATAAAGTAAAATTAAAAAAAAGAAGTCCTCTTCTTAAACCTCACTCAAGACAGCAATAAGTTCATCTCTCCATTTTGTCTTGAGTTTATCAGATCCTTACTGAGTTCATTTCATTATCCAGCCTGAACTAAAACTGGCCATTTCCATATTCCCTCGCCAGTAACCTCAATTTACAACTGTTCTTCCAATTTACCTCTCAGTTCCCAGCCTTCACCAATCACACAATTCAGCTTTCCTCCCTCATCAGCTGAGTACACAGAGAAAAATGGTATTACCTATGTGAACTGCTGTCACAACAAATTCCGGGTTTTAAATTTCATAGTTCCTCAATCCTTTTACTTTTCTGATCAGTGAATGTTTACTAAGTACTTATGTAGAGGGACAACACAGATTAAGCTGTGAAAAGTCTGTGCAGCTACACTCTCACAGGGAAGACAGACCTTAAATAAATAATGAACATGACAAAATGCTAGGAAGGGGCAGTAACAAGGGGCCATAAGAACAGCTAACAGGAGCCTAACCTAGCTGGGAGGAAGAAAGGTTGTCAAGAAAGGCTTCCCGAAGTAGAGATATTTATGTTCCAGTCAATTCCACACTGCAGCCCATATTCCTAATTTATTTAAAATCCCCAACTCCACTCCCTTGGCAAAGGAATTCACCTCCTCAATCCTCCTTTGGACTCACTAGTGACTCCCCATCACTGACTCATACAACCAAGTTTCTCCCACCCAGAAGGAAGTTGGGCTCATCTTTCTGGAGAGCAAGTTGGCCATTGCATCACAAGTCTTAAAAATGTGCACGTCTTTTCCTTTGAGAGGATAATTCTACTTCAAGAAATCTTTCCCAAGGAAACAGAGAAAGATTTCATGCATAAAAATTATTTGTTATTGTGAAAGGAGTTTATTTAAATAACAATAAAATAGCTATGGATGTGCCTTAATATAGGTATGACAAAATACGTTACAGCGAAAAAGAAAAAAGATGTTTGGGCTTTTAATCTTATAGGAAAATGCTTATAACTATGCAAGAAATACGTAATAAGTACATATATCAATAATAAAACAACGCGAAAACCAGTAAGTAAAGAATAATTACATTTAAAATATAAAAAAGCGTATCTATAAAAACTGGAAGGAAACAAGTTGAATTATTATTAGCAATTATGTAAGATTATAATTTTCCTCATATTTTTCTGTACTCTTTGAATTTTTCAATTAGCAGTGTATTATTTTGCTGAGGATAGAGAATTGTTTCCCACAGGAGCAATACAGCTGTGCGGTCCGCTGGCTCCACCGTTCCCATTCTTCACCTCTGTATTCGACATACCACACTGGCTTCCATCCCAACTTCAAGGTAATTGCTATAACAAGGATTAACAGGATCCTAAGTGACAAACAAGTGGACACTTCCGTTCTTTTTACTGACTTTCTTGGCTTCTGACACAATACACTCTCCAATCTCCCTTCTCCCGGACCATTCCTGCTTAGAATCTTCAGCCAGGTATTTTTCCTCCTATATAAACAATAAATATGGCGTGTCAAGTGTCTATTACGCTACATACTTGGGTGACTGATCACATCGATCCCTACGGCTTTAACAATTCCCATTCTGATGACTCCAAAATCCACCTATACCTCTGCTCTCTCTCCAAACACCCAATGCTTTACTATTAATCACCTGGATGTCCCAGGGCAATTCAAACATTGTTCCCCTCATCTCCAACTTCAAAGTCCCACTTCCCTCCAGTATTTTTTATTTTGTTTAGTCTCCAGAGACCCACAGCCACCCTCGCCACTCCCACCTCCCAATTAAGGTAGTTTTTTTTTTTCATGTCCTAAATAGCTATCACAGTTCCTCACCAACTCTTCTACACAGATTAAGCCCTCAATTTAAAATCATAATAGCCCACTGGTCCTCTTGATGTTGTCTCAGACCTCTTATTTTCTGTACTACCATCAGAGCATTATCACATTCCCTTGCTTAAAACTAGCACCTTAAAGACAAAGGACAATGCCCATTAGTATCAGAAGTCCCTTCACAATCATGTATACACGATTCTCCCACAAAACAGTGTGCAGGCAGACCCAATATTTGAATCTCCATGTGTCTAATCCCAAAGTCCTTCACTGTATTTCTTGGCAAAAGTAACTAATCAGCTTCTAAAACAGCTATTCATCTTTAAAAACTGCTCACAGACAATCTCTGGGGGATCTTTAGGAAATTAGTCTAAGGAAGGTAAATGAGGGCTAAAGGACAGGGAAGTGAGAGCCTCAGCTTTAACTTTCTTCTTCCCTAACTATCAGCAAGTTTTCTATGGAGGCCTCCCATGCCATCTTCCAATACAGTTGGTCACTTCATCATACTTCCCCAGTTTGTTCATATACCTATTGTTATATATAAACATTATATATATTCGGTAACTTATTCACATGCCCATGTCCCTTCTTACCTGAGAACTTCTGGAGGGCAGGGACCCTGTCTCAGCCAATCTGTCCTTATAAATCTCAGGTTCCTAGCACATAATAGGTACCCAACAAATTAAACCACCATCTCTTCCTCTATTATTTTTTTAAATTTCTATCACAGTCCATCCCTAGGCACCAGCCTCATAACCCAACTCCTGTCTCTAGTCATCTTTCACGTTGCCATCATACACCATATCCAATGCCCCCTACCCGCTGTCCCAGTCAGTGCTGTCTTTCTAAAACAGCTATCCTATCACTGCCCGAACTAAAAAGACTGAAGGCTCTCTATTCCCTATACAGCATTCCATCTTAGAACTATCATCAATGCTCTCTAGACTCTATTTCCACTCTCACTGCTGGAAACTCTTCACGATAATCCCTCAAGTCTCCAATAATACTGAGCCAGAGACCTCAGCGAAAGACACCACAGAGTTCCACTCCTCCCCTGAGACTATTTCCACCACTATCACAGTCTGGAATATTTTCACCCAGAAGAGCTTCTCAAATTCTTACTCAGTTTGTTAGGACTATCAATACTACCCTCCTTTATAAATCTGCTACCTTGAAAATTAAATCACTATCCCCTCCGTCTCCCAGATACTCACTTATCCTTAAGGTGATGAGTAAATCTTAAGAGTTATTCGTTTAAGTCTGCTCCTTGCCCTGCCCCACTGTACCCTCCAATGAATTTGACATTCCTTGCGGGCAAGGACCCACATTTAGTTCACTTGACGCATTTATTGAGTTTCTACCAAGTGTCAGGTCCTCTACTGGGAAGAATGGATAAGACAGAGATGAATAAAACAATTTCATATTTATACTCAGCTGGTGACAATGCCTGACACATCATACGTGTTTGATATATATTTCCTAAGTTAATAAATATATTGCTTACTTGATGCCTTTGTTCATTTTTTCCATTCCTTTGTTCACTGTGTTTCCATTTGCTGCTTATCTCCCATCAAAACCAGAAGGAAAGACCTTTGAAAGCCTTTTAAAACTAAAGGGGAAGAGGGGGCCTTTATTATTTATTTTTTAAAGATTTTATTTATTTATTTGACAGAGAGAGCACAGGCAGGCAGAGGGAGAGGGAGAGGCAGGCTCTCCGCGGAGCAGGGAGCCGGATGCGGGGCTCGACCCCAGGATTCTGGGATCATGACCTGAGCCGAAGGCAGACGCTTAATGACCGAGCCACCCAGGCGCCCCAAGAAGGGCCTTTATTTCTCTTCCACTCCCCCAAGAAATAATCCAGCAAGTCAGCAAGCACAGAAGGAACACTCTTAAGGACTGCACTTTATTATCAGCAGCAGAATTCAGGAAGAGAACACAGAGACTGGATTACTTGCTGGTTTCTCTTGAATCACTGGCAGAGTGGCATCAATATTTTGCTTGAAAAGCTAAAAGTAGCATACTCATAATAAATTATAACTCTAAAAATATTCAGATAAAAAATTTATCACCTCTCACATTTAAAAGTAACTATCTTCACTGCTTGTGTTAGTATGTATAATTTAAAACTTGAACAAAATTCCTGCACTGAAAGTAGATTCATGAGACACAGACTGTTTTCAGAAATCCATCCTGATGGTCAACAATCATTAACAAGAACACAAAAATATACAGCCTTTAAATATGTTTCCTAAAAAAAGTTATGCAGACAAGGTGATAAATGATTTAACTTTTTGTTATGGAACACATTAGAAACTTATTTTTAACTTAATTATAAAACTTAGGCTATTGTGTCCCAATAAATAAGCTTATTTTCCTGAACATAAACAAAATAGTTTCATTTAAATGAAAATCCAAGGCAAAACCCAAAATATATTCTTTCACTCACTGAAAAAGAACTTCCTTCAAGCCTTATTTCTTAGGCAATAAGGTACAAATAACAATTAAGAATAGTCATATTTTTAATTTTCCAAGGCAGACCCAGAAATAATGCCTATCACAGATATAAATTAAGAGGTAATTCATACTCAACTCCCGCTATGTCATGAGGAAACTTGCTGCATTGACCAATTTATCTTAAACCAAGTTCTTGGGCCTAAATATTTATTTACCTGCTCTAATCCTGGATAAACACAGTTTAAAAAAAAAAGTTAAATTGCAGGGCACCTGGGTGGCTCAGTCAGTTAAGCGTCTGCCTTCGGCTTACGTCATGATCCCAGGGAGAGCCTGCTCCTCCCTCTGCCTGCAGCTCCCCCTGCTTGTGCTCTCTCTCTCACTCTCAAATAAATAAAATCTTAAAAAAAAAAAAAATTAAATTTCAAATTGAGTATAATTAAACTCTCAGATGAGCACCTATCACTGCAAATGAAGAGTGACTAATAGCTGCTCTTTCTGGTCCACTCTTTAAAAAGACGTTGGGGGACGCCTGGGTGGCTCAGTCGGTTAAGCAGCTGCCTTCAGCTCAGGTCATGATCCCAGGGTCCTGGGATCGAGTCCCACATCGGGTTCCTTGCTCGGCAGGGAGCCTGCTTCTCCCTCTGCCTGCCTCTCCCCCTGCTTGTGTTCTGTCTCTCTCTCTCACAAAAAAAAATAAATAAATAAAAAATAAAAAGACGTTGGGATTTTAGGAACAATTTTTAGTTCTCTTGATACAGTTAAATACATCTCCAGAAAGACATTACTCACCCAAAATTAGCAATATGACTTGCTCTTCTTCCATAAATGAATCACCCTTCCCTTTCAAAAGCATGGGGTTAGACCTAGAACTTAGTTGAAAAGTGTACCAGAAGGATAAATAAGATCTGCCCAAAGATACAACAGTTTTCTCCAAGAATACATAGGAGGTAAGTACAGTTTCTCATTCATTCATTTATTCATTCATATGAATGCTAGCTATCAATTAAGTACTGGAGTTACAGAAACATAAAATAGTCCCTTACACTTGATTCGGCAGGACAACTGAAACAAACAGATATTTAATTAGAGTCTGGCCAAAATGTAAAGGAAGCATATTAAAGGCATAATCCTATTTGGGGGAGGAGAAAGTGCCACCAAAAAGGTATCTTTAAACTAGGGTTGAAGAGTAATTAGTTAAGCTGAGGAAATGGTAAAGGGACAAGAGAAGGTGAATTTAAGAAGGAAGGAAAGAGCCTGCAGACAGAACTAGAAATACGAGAAAGCATGTACAGTCAGAGAAGTGCCCACAGTACCTGACGGTACTACACTGCTATCTATCCAATGCATTTTTCACAGATAGCTGGTTCTGATTAAAAACAGATCCTTGAGAGTATGTTCTAACTTAAAAAGTTTGTTCCACATCTCTCTTTGGGGTCACTTTATGTTGATTCAACTCTGTTTAGCATCCTTTCTATTTTCTGGGGCTTATTTCTTCAAGCTTCAGCGTGCATCCAAGTGGAAATGGAGATTAACTGGATGCCCCAGTTAGAGCTTCCACCACTCAGGAAGGAGATGAGGTATAAGGACCTTGAATTTAACTGTCGTAAATGACAAAATGAAAACTGCCCTACGAAATATTCCATTCAATTTAGCTGTCAAATTCAGTATTTTTAAGTATATCTGTATGTCACTTCTTAACCACTTCCACAGCTGTTGACAAATGATTAATTTAAAACCAAAATAAAAGGGAGCCTGGGTGGTTCAGTCAGTTAAGCATCTGCCTTCAGCTCAGGTCATAACCTCAGGGTCCTGGGATCGAGCCCCGCATTGGGCTCTATGCTCAGGGTGGAGTCTGCTTCTCCCTCTCCCTCTGTGCCCCGCCCCCCACCCCCGCCGATGCTCTCAAATAAGTAAATCTTTAAAAAAAAAATAAATCAATCAAAATAAAGGAATTATTGAGTTTGTTAAAAAGGGGAGGGCAGATAAGAATTAAAGATTCTTTAACATCATTCTTCATTAAGGAAATATAAATTAGAACCACAACAAGAAACCACTAAGATACCTATTATGATAGCTAAAAATTTTAAACAAAAAAACCTGACAATTCCAAGCGCTACTGAGGAGGCAAAGCAACAAGAACTTTCATACGCGGCTGGTGGGAATGCAAACTAGTACAGTCACTCTGCAGAACAATTTGGCAGTTTCTTATAAAGTTAAAAATGCACTTAACACACGATCCAGCAATCCCACTCCTAGATATTTACCCAACTGAAATGAAAACTCAAGTTTACACAAAAACCTGTACATAAATGTTTATAGTGGCCAAATTCCTAATTGCCAAAAACTGGAAACAACCCAGATGTCCCTCAACTGAAGAGTGGATAAGCAAACTGTGGTTGGCTCAACCATACAATCCACAATAAAAAGGACGGATCTACCAATATATGCAACAACGGGGATGAATCTCGAATGTACCACACTAAGTAAAAGATGCCAAAATTAGAAGGCTGCATACTATGATTCCATTTATATGCCATTCTAGAAACAGCAAAACTCTAGAGACAATCAATGATTGTCGTTGAGAGATGGGGAAGAATCGTCCACAAAGGGGTATAAAGGAATTCTGGGGGGTGATAGAACTGTTTTATCATGGGATCCTTGAACAATGGGTGGTGCTGGCACACCGATCACCCACCCCCCACCCCTGCCACCACACAAGCTGAAAATCCTAACTTTTTCTGTTCCAAAAACTTAACTATTAATAGCCTGATGTTGACTGGAAGCCCTACCAGTAAACAGTTAATGCATATTTTGTATGTGGTATGTATTATAAGCTGTATTCTTACAATAAAGCTGGAGAAAAGGAAATGTTATTAATAAAATCATACAGAAAAGAAAATATATTTCCAGGGCTGTACTATAGTTATAAAAAAAGTCTCCATATAAAGTAGACCCGTGCAGATCAAACTGGTATCATTCAAAGACCAACTGTATCTTGATTGTGGTGGTGCTGACATGACTATACACATCTGTCAAAACTCACAGACCTGCACGTTAAAAATGATAAAGTTTACTATTATGTAAAAATCACCTAATTTTAAAAATGAAAGGAAAAAAGATGAACGAGGGATCCTGGCAACAAAGAGATGAGACTGAAAAGTTACAAAGGAGTTAGTCACATCACATAGGACCCTGCTAAGAAGTTTAAGATTTTAGCCTCAAAGCAACAGGTGTACCAAATGATCTCAAGACAGGGACTGACACAGTCAGCTGTGTCTGAGAAAGAACACTGACAACAGTTGCAGATGGGAGCAACCGACCTCCTAGGTAATTCAGGGGATAGATTAGCAAACCCAAGGCAGAGGACGTAGAGATGGACACAGTAAATTAGAGACAGGAAATTCCCAAGTTTCTAGCAATAGCGAAACCACTAACCGAGCTGGTGCTGAGAAAAAGACTTAAAACAAGCTACAGTGAAACACCCGTGGGACACTCAAATGCAAACATCGGGTTAGATGTATGGATCTAGAGCTCGAGGGAATAACTGGAGATGTAGCTTTAGATCTGACACTCATCAGGGTGTTTGCAGCCATGAAAATATAAGGTCAAGATCATGCAAAGACAGAGCACGTAGGGTGGAAAGGTGAAGAGAACCCGGGGAATCATCATGAGCAACACCAGCATGAAAGAGGTTGACGGTATAATTTTAAGTATAAAAAGAACTGGCTGAGTATGCATGCAGCAGTAGAGTTAAAAATGGTTACAATCGTGTGCCTATTTCAATGTAGGGTCTCTCAATCACTTTATGCTTGGCTTCTCCGATTTTATCTTTGGCTTGATCACCCTGGGAAAACTGAGGCAGTTCAATAAAAAGTTATCAATGAATTCCAAGGTTCACCTTCTACCTTCCATACTACTGAGAATGAAAATATTCAGCAAATAAAGTAGGAGGAATAATCTACTAAATATACTTATTTTGTCAGTTAAACATAGAAGAAGCACTAACAGGTTAAGTGATTCACTTCAAATACAGGTCAACTTAGTAACTCTACTCAATTGGGCCAACTCACCCGGTAAGTTTACCTTGGGAGTTGGACTAATGACTCTATGGATGCTTTAAAGGATCTCTGATACCACAATGAAGTTATCAGAAAATACCATAGGATAGATCTAATGATTCTAGGTAATCAGCTCTTCATCAGAGATATGCACCAAAATTTTCGGTGAAGCTTACTCAAGGATGCCTATCCTGCCCAAGCTCTGCTTCTGAAAATAGTGACTTAGGAACTTTTAGGGTAAGGCCCAAATTACTATCTTTGTAACGGTCCCATAAGTGATTCCGACGTACACACACATACTACACACTGATCCCAAGCTGAAAAGCAATGCTATAAAAGTTGGTTCCAGGATCTACATGGAATTCCCATTTGGAAGCTTTTATTTATACCACATCCTAATCCCTGGGAATCACCTCCAATTGAGAGCATACGAACATACTTCTCTGATCTAAACCCGAAAGTCTAAGTCCCAACCCCTATGAAATACCTATGAATCCCCTGTTGGCCTTGGTTAACTAGCTCTGAGAAGATTTAAATTCTCAGAATTCAGAAAAGAGCAGTGTAAGACAAGGCATGGAAAATGAGTCACTGTCTCTCTGTTAATTCCAATTCTCCAATTGCATGACAAATGGACCAGAAAAACTTGGTTATTTCACCAACTCAAGTATTAGCTTCAACTAGTATTTAAGCAGAACTATATCCAATCCACTACAGCGTTAACATTCAGGTCCTACTTTACAAATTACCAGTATTTCCGAGATTCCCATTTTCCTATTACATCATAAATATGATAAATCAAGACAAAAATAATTACCCAAGGACTGCAAGCAATTTATCCCACCAAAACGTACACTTACCCATCTCTTCCCTTACTGACAATTTTTACTTCAAAATAATAAATCCCACAGGCTGCTGGTATCGGATGCGTGGCGCGAACGGATGCTGCATCTTTTGGGGTTTTGCCATGACCTGCACATGAAACAGGAAGGGGAAAAAAATCAAATGAGATAGTCAACGAAAATCTGAAACAATTCAGGGAGACATACAGTTTTTAGAATGATATATAGGCATTTCTGCTCCCACCAATACATATAAAGACTTAATGAAACAGTTGTCATCACAGTCCAGTAGGCAAAGCAGCCCAGGGTTAGTCATGGGACTCTTGACACTATTCCTAGATTTAACAGACTTTCAGAATCTGAACACACTGAACCTGCCAAACTAAATATTTTAGGGTAGACTATATTTTTAAGAGAAAAAAGGATGCATTTCAAGGACATGATGAAAATATGACCTTAAATTTTATTAGATCCAAATATGCTTATAATTTATATTATTCCCAAGCAATATTCTTTTGTCAAATGGCCTATTTTTTAAACCAGAAGCATCTACATATATGGGCATGTGTATAAATATATAAAATATAGGGTATATTTTTAAGTGAAATTTTATATTAGATTGAATTGGCAAAGCAGCTTTCTTACTTTAAGAATTTTCAAGTTTGGGTGGCTCATTCGGTTAAGCATCTGCCTTCGGCTCGGGTCATGATCCCAGGGTCCTGGGATTGAGCCCTGCATCGGGCTCCCTGTTCTGCGGGGAGTCTGGTCTGCTTATCTCTCTCCCTCAGTCCCACCCCCAACCCCCGCTCATGCTCTCTCTCTTAAATATTTTTTTTAAGATTTTTTACATTTATTTTTGACAGAGAGAGAGTGTACAAGCAGGGGAAGCAGCAGGCAGAGGAAGAGGGAGAAGCAGGCTCCCTGATGTGGGGCTCGATCCCAGGACCCTGGGATCATGACCTGACCCGGAGGCAGACACTTAACCATCTGAGCCACCCAGGTGCCCCTTAAATAAATTTTTTAAAATCTTAAAAAAAAAAAGAAAGAAAGAAAAAGAAAAAGAATTTTCAAGTTTGTTCTTGGACATATTCTTATCAATTCCATACAAAGGCTGACCCAAAAAATTTCTTTGGTCAATTACAGCCTACTAAGAAATATATCTAATCTCTACTTTTATTTCCTTTCTCTTTTTTAAGAAAGGAATGTATCGGGGCGCCTGGGTGGCTCAGTCAGTGAAGCGTCTGCCTTCGGCCCGGGTCATGATCCCAGGGTCCTGGGATGGAGCCCCGCATAGGGCTCTCTCCTCGGCAGGAGGCCTGCTTCTCCCTCTCCCACTCCCCCTGCTTGTGTTCCCTCTCTCGCTGTCTCTCTCTCTGTCAAATAAATAAATAAAATCTTTAAAAAAAAACCAAACACTGAAAACATCTAACAAATACCTTTTAAAAAAAAAAAAAAGAAAGAAAGGAATGTATCATCATACCACTGCTGAACTCTTTAGGGAATCTTGTTAGTTAGACAATGGCTTTTAAACTTTTTAAAATAGCTATTCCTCAATTCTAATCCTGGAGGATTTCCTTTGCTCACATTCACCTCCCCTGTCCCTCACCCAAGACACAAATTAGCCTGAAAGCTAGCATGTGAACAAAAACCAAGCGAGCAACAGAAAATATGCCCATAAAACCACAGAAGAAGAAAAACAGAAGTTGAAGTAGCATGTCAGAAAGGACTCAGAGTAAGACAAGTCTCCACAATCCCCAAAAGGACTGCATGAGGAAAAATACTCTAAATTATTATTGTGTTCTAGTTAAATACGCTTCACCCAATACAACTTAGGTCACTAATCCTTCAGTCCTACTGTAACACTACCTTCATGAGTCGAAAAATTCTCCTCCTCAAATTTGCCACGATTGTTTTAAAACTAAATACCTTCTTTTAAATCAAAAACTGTATCTTAGCTGTACAATAACCATCACACACCAACGAGATGATCCTTTCCCTTCCCATACACGTCATCAAATTACATCACTAAACAGTTAAGTTTACATTTGCAGTGCAAATTAGCACATGTTCACATGGCTCAGCCACTCCCTTCTATTACCATGAAAACCTGTGTCCACAGATGTCTTAAGTATGTAGGTTATGGGCAAAAGTTCTCAGCCTGGTGACCACTGGTGATAAAATTGGTTAGGAAGAGAAAAACAAAAGCAGCAATATATAGATGCCCCCCCCCCAATTGCTTTAACATATGTAGGTAATAGATTTACACTAAACTAAGCAGAAGAAAAAAAAAAAACAGCGTAAATCTGCAGAATGACATAGGTCACTTCTTTAAAAACAGACATTTAAAATGTAAATATGTGTTCAAATAACTGAGTTGCCTGGGAATTAGTTATTTTAAAAATTTAGACAGTTAAGGGGCGCCTGGGTGTCTCAGTTGGTTAAGCGTCTGCCTTCCGCTCAGGTCATGGTCCCAGGGTCCTGGGATCGAGCTCTGCATCGGGCTCCCTGCTCAGCAGGAAGCCTGCTTCTTCCTCTCCCACTCCCCCTGCTTGTGTTCCCTCTCTCACTGTGTCTCTCTGCCAAATAAATAAAAATCTTAAAAAAAAAAAAAAAACTTAGTTAAAAAAATCTAAAGAAAACCCTGATTAACCCTGGATTCCTAAATCAACTAGCTTTTATTTTTGGTTTTTGTTTTTCTGGAAGGGAAGTGACCAAAACTTTCAGGGATGAAGTAGTCTCAAGGTATTCTTAATAATAATGATGATGATAATGATGATAAATGACAAGAGTTACCATACATTTAATGCTATGTGAAAGGCCCTGCTCAAAGAGTACTGTATTTGTTCACTTGTTTAGCACTCAAAAGAACTTCTCAAGTAGATACTATTTATTATCATTTCACAGATGAAGAAATTAAGGGAAGATGAAGAAACTCGCCCAAGGTCCTACTGCTGTGTGAGAATTCCAAACCAGGATTTGGGCTGGGATTTAAATTCAAGAAGTCCGATCCAGTGCAAGCTCTGAACCCACAGGAAGGATCCAGTTACAATGAGCATTCTTGGATCACTTCACTTGTATTCCTGTCTCCTATTCTTGCTACTTCTATGGGAAAAGAGAAAGAAAAGTAATATTTGAGGGGAAACACTCAAAGAATTAAATGCTTCTGTATAGATTTTTCTCATTCAACATCTGTGAAATGGGTTTAACCTCATTTTAAAGAGAGAAAACTCTTACAGATGTTATATAACTTGCCCCTAATTAGTAGAATCATGCATTAAATCCATATATGAATCAACTGCCTTATATTTTCCCCTTATGCAAAAATAACTATCAACAATTACATAATCATTAATCTTCAAGGTTCTATTATATTCACTATGCTCTACTTAGACACTGTAGAAAAATTCCATAAAGGTTAAAAGGATTTGTTTCATTTTTAAATTAAAGTTAAATGTAAAGACCTAGAAAAAAGCTGAGATGTCAGATTAAAAGCATTCATACTCTTAGGTAAGACTAGTAATGTCAGGGTGAAGGGCCTATTTCTAATATGCTCATCAGCAGGAAGCTTATCAACCTGAGTTCTGCGACAACCAGAAAACAACCTCACACTACCAAAGTATAAACTGTTAAAACCACGAAGTCTTCAATGTTAAGTGTTTTCTATATGGTTCAAAAAGAAAATACATTTATTGCTTCAAAATTATTGCTTAGGCTAGCAAGACCTTGCTCTTTCATTTCACAATCTGTTGATTCCCTTTTAAAGGAAAGGAAAGGGCTTTGAATGAAGCTCACCTCCAAACCCCCTCCACTCTCCAACATGCAGTCACAGTTGCCTTTCTGGAAATATAACTTAGTCTTCCTTGTACCACTATTCTCCTATATAACTAAAATTCCTTAACAGTCTCCCATTCAGCCAAGGAAAAAGATAAACTTCCTGAAAACCCTGTTGATCTGGCCATCCCCCAGCACTTCCCACCACCTTCCTGAACTGGACACACTGGCCTGACCATGGTCTTTGCCAAACTCTTCCCCACCCCAAACTGGAAAGTGCTACCCTTCCTCCTTACCGGGTTATGTCCTGCTCATCCCTTAGCTCTTAGCTCAAGTTTTCCTTCCTCAATGACTCTCTCTAACCTCTGTGACTTGGTCTAACCACCTTTTTATATGCCCTCACAGCAACACATATCTGTCCCATATGACATTAAGACACTTCCCAATTATTTGTGATTAACTTATTGTTCTCACATTTTAATTACTCCCACTGACCTCCTACTCTAACTTTAATCATTCCTTCCTGGAGCCGCACTCTGGATTCTGACATCACCTGAAACTATTCCACCTTGGAAATAGTAAATTGTAATGAAATATGTTCTGCTACAAAACACATTTCTTGAATACAAATTAGTTCACATCTACTTGATAAATACAGGAATGATGTCAGCATAATGAAGAAGTCATTTAGTTCCTAACACAGCTTTTCCCGGTACATTAACGAAGTAAAGAGAAAAATCTAGCCACATACAAAAGCCCTAAGTCAAAAACCTGGGGCACCTCCACAAGTACATTCCTAGTGTCCCATGTTTAGTGGCTTCAGGAACCGCTACGCCTGCCACTGTACTGAGTCATCTGGGGAAAATTCAACCCCAGTACTGATCAAAAAGTATTAAGATATTTTCTTTGTTTTTATCAGTATGAACCCCATGCGTCTCTTGCATATTTACTTTATACTTTGTGTTATAACAATTCTACTTTATTTTGCTGTTCAAACTGCCCCCCCCACCCCGATTAGCCTCTGGGAACTTTTTCGTTTGGCTCCTCTGACATACCTGTGTTACGTGTTTTCTTTCTGTTTGCTATTTTCCGGCCCCAGAAGACGCTGGAGGCTCATCTTGCATGTTTCCTGCCCCAGTCCTAGAATCAGCCATTTCTCCAAGGAACCCTGAGGTTCCTTTTACTGGCAAACGGTATTAGAACCCAGCATCTAGCTACTAGGTATGCTCCTTGTTACTGGGCTGTCACTGCTTTTAGGCTTTCTCGTTGACAAGAGCCAGGAAATATATGCATGTATACTAAACCCCTGTGTGTGTGTGTCTACGTTTCTATATGTAACCATCCGTGTTTGTATTAAATCAAACATGAGTTAATACTGAGGTCTCCAACTTTATTACCACACCGATCATTCGAACCTTCTCTCTCTGCTTACCTGAAAAATTCCACCCCAATGATAAGAAACTTAGCTCCCACCATCCACTTAACTGTTCGATTCCAGTATACATGTATAACAGCATCTGAATTGTTAACTCATATCCCCATGGGATGACACAACTTTATCAGTAAGAGTTCGGTTTCTCTTTACAGACTACTGATTTCCAAAGTTACCTGTGTCAGCACCCTTCCCCCCTCTTCTCTGAGGCTGTTTCATATATTTGTAATACAGCTAGATAGTTTTGTCACGTTCTGCATTTTATCCTGGGATTTGCCCCTCCCTCCTAAATAATTTTTTTAAATTTGCATACATTAAAACTTACTCTCTATGGCTGTAAAGTTCTGTGGTTTTGATAAATACATGGTGTGATGTATCCACTAGTATAGTATCATACAGAATACTTTCGCTGCCCTACAAATCCCCTGTGCTTTGCCTATTTGTGCCCTCAAGCCCCTAACGACCACTCATCTTTTTTACCATCCCTACAGTTTTGCCTTTTCCAGAATGTCAGGTAATTGAAATCATACAGTACGTAATCTTTTCAGACCGGCTTCTCTCACTTAGCAATACATACACTGAAGATCCACATGCGTCTTTGCACGGAAGGGCAGCTCCTTTCTTTTGATCACTGAATAATATTCTATTGTATGGATATACCACAGTGTGTCCATTCACCTACTGAAGGACATCGCGGCTGCTTCTTGTCTGGGGCAATGATGAGAGAAGTCGCTATGAACATTCACATGCAGATTTTTGTGTGGGCTAAGTTTTCAAATCAGCTGGGTAGGAGCTCAACTGCTGGTAAAACTATGTTTAGCTCTGTCAGAAACTGCCAAACCATTTTCCAAAGCGGCTGCATCATCCTGCATTCCCACCAGCAGTACGTGAGTTCCTGTCACTCTGCATCCTCACCAGCAATTGACATTGTCAGGTTTCCTTTGGACTTCAGCCATTCTAATAGCTGAAGTTTGTACACTTTTCCTCTTTGTTTGGAAAAGGGGGTGGGGAGTTGAAAAGGCCTAAACCCTGAATCAGATACTTATTTTTGATTAAACAGCTGTCAAGCACTTACATCTCTAAGAAGGAAGCCCAAACCCCAGGGCTCAAGGCTACGAAGGATCAGCAGCCTGTGATGCTGGGCACAAATGCCAGAGGAAATTGAACTGGGCCTGTATTTTACCAGGACTGTTATTTTTGTGGTGCTCTGGTCACAAAGTTCCACAGGTTCCATGTGGTTGGCTCCAGCCCGATTTTTCCCATAAGCCCCGTTACTTGTAGTGCCCAATTTTGTGGAAAACATAAGGTTTTCCCAGGAACACATTTTTGGCATTGGAGCAGAAATGCCTGTATCTTCCTCGAGGACACAACTCCCTATCCTCTCCCCTTTCTAAACATTTCGCTTCCACACTTCCTCTTCAACAACATTCCCTGAACCCCTTTTCCCCATTTTTCCTCTTCCAGGATAGGTTACATGGTATTCACTTAAGAGCTCTCAAAATATCCTTGATATTTCTCTCACATGCCTACCCTTCCGCCACAGGCAACCAGCAAAACCACACCCTTAGATTAGCAGTATAATCCCCCCTCCCTACTGCTGCCCTGGGCAGCTAGCTGGTCTCTACCAAATAAAATCCACCAGTCTTGCAATAGGCACGACTATGAACGAATGTCGTTAGCGGGGCTCTCCCACTGCTTTCAACACGCTGAGCAACCTTTCGTTAGCTGGTTCCCCCTTCTCCCCGATGGCTGGCCCACGTTTTCATCACTCACTCAAAGCTTTCAGTCCTGTCCCCGAATAAGTGAGCACACTACCTCACCGACTGTATCATACACCGGGACTCTACTACTGTCCACTCTGCATTCTCCTATTACAAAGTGGTCAGTGTCCACACCCATCTTCACCTCTTCCCCCTATTACCAGAGAAGTCACATGTCCTCCTCTCTTCCTCAGGGCTGCCCTGTTCTCCTGAACGGCTCTCCTCCCTCCAAGCCAGCGCTGTCAGCCTCCCAAGCTTTTCTTCACCCTTCCCCTCTTTACTTTCCTTCCCCTCAGCCTCTCAATCTGTAAGGGCAGTGTCCCCAAAATGGCCCTTTCCACAAAATCCTCCAGGCCTCGGTGCAATAAATCACTGTCGATAATGCACTGGGATTGGTAGTGAGCATAATGAACTTTAAGGTAAGAAAAGCAAGTACTGTTACTATTAATTTTATCTGTCAAAAGCTATGTTACATTTTGTACACATTTACTGGGACTCCCTACATCAGACTAACAATACACCCTCATCAAACATAATGTCACTTCAGTTTCACCCACACCACCGAGGGAAACAATACAATAGTCTCTAACACACTACTTTCCAAAGGGGTTTTTATGGATAATTTTGATTGTGCGGATTTTCATCGTCTTTGCTGACACTAGAAACTAATCACCAGGCACAACATAACTCCACTATCAACCATGTTAAAAACACCAATCCTGCCTTGACTTCCATCCTCCTCCAGGTACCGCTTCATCTCTTTCTTCGCCTTTATGTCTCAAGAGTAATCTATATTCGCTACCCTCTCTGCTTGGTCCCTACTGTTGACTCTGATCTTTACCCCCATCACTAAATTCAAACTGCTCTCCTAAGGTCACAATGATCTAATTTCCAAATCCAGTGGAAAACTTTCTCTGCCCGGCTCACTAAACCGATCTGTTGCATTTGACACTAAAGGTCACTTCCTCATTTCTGATACTCTGCTCAGCCTCTGCGACAGCACACTCTTCCCCTGTCCAGGTACCTCTTAACTAGTCCTTCTCGGGACTCCACCCAGTCTTTTAACGTTGGCCCTGCTCAGGGTTCCATCTTTGGCCCACGGATCTTCTCACTTTACCCACTCTCTCTGTCATACCCTCTCCTTGAGTTTCAGCCACCACCTAGAGATGACTCCCAAATCAGTCATGACCTAGACCCCTCTCCCACGCTCAGGTCAATTATGGTATGCGCCCACCCTTCCCATGAGAAACGGCCTCACACACCATCCCTACTGAAAGAAGCAGGGCCCAGACTCTCCTTGTGCCAGGAGGTTATTTCCTATTTCATAAGTACCCTTAACACCCCTACAGCTGATTCAACACAGGTTAACACCTGACACGAAGGCCACCAATTCAACACCACAGCATATAATGAAAAGCTCTGCCCAACTAAGAATGATGGCAATTAGTTTATCCAATCTGCTAAGTCCCTCAGGAATCTGGAATAGGAAGGAACGGGTAAACCAGTCAGGAGGGAAAAGAGAAGAAAACAACCAGAAACTACAGCTGAGTCACTTCAGCACTAGAATAAAGTGAAAAGTCATGAACTCCAGCAGCTGCAATCCTTGGAGCCACCTTAATTCCAGAAGATCTATCTGTTCCTGCTCTTTCTGGAAGGCTTCTCTGGGTTCTTCTGGTTTCCGTGAAGTCAGATCATATGGCTGAGATTCCCATTCCTACACACCTCCAAATACACTGTAATACTTACTTCCTTGCAGTTATTATTTGATTCATGGTTCACTGCAAGAACCTCACAGAGCTAGAAACCCAAGTGTCATCCTTGATTTCTCTCTCCATCATTCCATCAATTCCTATCAGTGTCACTTTAAAACGTTATCACAAATATGTCTGCTCTGCTCCACCCCACCACTGACCGAGTTCAGGTCCTTCTTTCTTACACAGACCTCTAAATGAGTTTGCTATTTTCAGTCTTGTACTCCCTTAGATCCATCTTCCAGTTAGTTGTATGACAGAAATGAAAATATGAGCCAGTCACTTCCTATTTAAAATCCTTTGATGATTCCTCATGTCCTACAGAATAAGATCTAAGCTTGTCACATACTCTTAAATTCCAACACACCACAACTGCCGGTAGACCCAAACATATACAATAATTCTCACCTCTAAGCTTTTAGTGATGCATTTTCACTTGTAATGCCTAGTGCCCCTCCTCCTCCCCTACATCCTCATCTTTCAAACCTGACCAGAGCCTCATCTCTCCCAAAAGCTGTCCCTGACTCACCAACTTCATCACTTCCAGCATCTGCCAGGGGTAGAGATGCTCCTCTCGTCTCCCACAGGGCTCTTTATAACACTTCCCTTACTACACTTGTGTGTTTTACCTGCTTTGAGCTCTCTGAATTCAAAGATAGTATCTCATCACCTTTGAGTGCCCAGAACCTGGCACAAAGTAAACATTCACTAAAAGCTTGTCGAATAAACGCGTGGAGAGCAAGGCATGTACACAAAACTGTAGAGCAGAATACCTGCCCTATAGCAACAGCTCCGTGAATTATCATTACTACTACCTTTAAACAAGTGTGGTTATTAGATTTACTTAATTCTTGCAGCTATCAACTACCATTTTTGAAGCTAAATTTCCCATTATACTGGCAAACAGGTCCTGGGGAAAAGCTCGGTTTGGTTTTTAAATTCCTTGATTTTAAGGAACATTTTTATATCATCCCCATAATTCCTAAAACACATTTGCATTGGTAGGCAAGCAAGCATTGTTAAGATATTTGTTTAACCTCAAGAAGTGCAAAAAATTCAATAAGTAATTTAAGAAGTGTCAAAGGCCTACTGACTGGTGATACTGAGAGGGATGGGAGTGGGGCACATGAGAAAGCCAGCTATCCAGTTAGATGCTGTTAATAACGCTTGAATTAAAAGAGCAATTCACTAGTTCATAGCTACCTATCATTTCTAACTTTCACTTCTCTTGTGTTTCCTGTAAGCTGCCCTAAATCAGTACAATCAAGGTGCCTGAACTTCTCCAGGGCATTTGTGTGTTCCAGGCAACATTTTTCCCTCATAGGAAGTACTTTTAACATCACCTATTCTTCAAAAAGTTCTAAATGTCATCACTGGATTTTATCTATTAGAATTAAAACTCATATAAATTGAAATAGACAATACTATATGGTTGGAAAGAGCACTAAATTTAGAGTTGGTGAAAATTAGTTTCCAACCCTGGCTTACTTGTGACGCGGAAAATCTAGCCTCCAGGTGCTCCTACTTTCTCACAACTGAAATGAGAATTCCACCAACCTGTCCAAATCTACTAACACGCTTTGGTGTGTGTATTAAAAAGCTTTGTAATGTATCCAAATGCGATAACTTCACAAACAAAAAATGCAATCTGTAACTGAAATATTTAGGACTAATTGAATCCATGCATTAAAATGCTTTAAGTTGGAATAAAGTCCTCATTATAACTAAGTCTAAACTTGTCACATTTGTATTTATTCAAAGCTGACAGTTTTAAAAAATAAAAGGGGCTATGCCTGAGTGTTTCAACCGTTGGTGTGTGACTGCTAAGCAAAAGGTCTTTTTAAAATTTCAGCATATAGTATACACACCCTGCTCTTCCTCTGCAATCCAATCAACTTTGTCTGCATGTCTGGCATTGTTTAACATTAATCCCTTCGAATCATTTAAGGAACCATACGGCTTCCAAAAACAGTAATTCCTACTTAGAAGAATAACATCTTTAAAAACTGAGCATGTTCAGAGCAAAAGAAACCAAGATATTTCTATTGCAAAGGTAAGAAAAATCCTTACCATTCTGGAAAATAATTATCAATCTTTTCAAACTCTGTAACATGCAAAAACATTTTTTGAACAGCAGTTTTAATGTTAAAAGTGTCTGAACATGCTTAGGTAAAAAGCAAAGTGGCACAATGAAATGTGAAATAAAATTCACTCTTATTTTGTGACTTCAAAGTTTTATTCTCCACTACCTATAACACTTCCCCTTTGCTCCCTTCCCCTATTACTGGGACAGAGTTGCCCAGTACCTTGGTGTGGTCCACTCAGAAGGCACACAGACCAACAACAGGAAAAAAAAAAAAAAAAAAAAAAAACCCCACACACATTAAAATAACAAGAGGAAGAGGCAGTAGAAGGGGGGGGGAAGAACTGTGTTTGTGACAAGGGGGAAGGGAGAGACAAAGGGGAGACAGGAGAGAGGGAGAGAAAAGAAAAAAAGATAACAAAATCTATTCTTCCAGAAGTGATGTTTTATGTTTATAAAGGAGTGAAGTTTCCAGAAAGTGAATCTAGTATTACACAACAAAAAGTAATAAAGAGGCCAAGAGGAAAAATCATAATGGAGACAGCAGTGTCATAAACATTGCAAACTCCAACCAATTTTTCATACACATGCACTTTTCTCTGACCCAAATCATAATTTTATGCAAAAGGAGTTACTAGAACTAATCAAGGCATGTTACAGTACTAAAGAAACTCTCATCACAAATTGTAGATCTCACGGAAATTCAGAGCTGGAAATTTCCTTACCATCCAGCTCAACTCTCTCATCTCTCAGAGGAAGAAACTGAGGGCCTGTCCTGTAACATGCCTAAAATCACAAATGATTGCAGGACTTAGCAAAGCTAGGATTCTTTGTTCAATAATTTTCCATATCGTTTGCCTCTGATTTTATAAGCTAATTATTAACCACTGACCATAAATTTAAGATAAAGTTTCGTCAAGTCTAACAAAAAGCTTTCCGGTAGCCAGATGAGAAGTAAACACTTCATAGCACAGCACTGTTCACACAAATTAGAACACAAAATTAAATAATAGCCTCCACAGAGTATTAACAACATGTCCTAACTCAAGAGAAAACAAAGGTCATTTTTGATTAAGAAACATAATATTTAAAACTGAAAGTACTTCTCGAAATCTATGGATAAAAAGAAGGAATATTCAACAAGGCTTTTTTGGTGCGTGATTCCTTCCAGCCAAATCATCTGGTAGATTTCTGTCGCCATTCTCCTTTCTGATTAAATAGTAACTTATTTATCAAGGTTCTTCTCACATTTTAGACCGGCATGCTTTAAGAATTTAGCCACGAGACCTGTTTATACCCTCTCGGTCCCTGTCACTGGGATCTGATTAAGACCCTTCCTTTGTAGCCAATCAAAAGGAGGCTGCTTTGAATGTAAAAGCTCCTGCTTCAGGTCTGGGGCCTAAAAACTGGATTTGTTTCCACACAGACTGATACACTAGACTGATGCTGTTTTCTCCCAGACCGGTAAACTTGACGCGTGCTATTAATGTGGGCTACATTTCAAAAATTCTCGGAGCAATTTATAGTTTTATGTAAAACTGATCTGCCTAAAGCTTTAACAGAGGAGAGGTAGGTGAGGGAGGAGGGGGACAAGCACACGCCTCAGGCTGGTTTTGTCTTTAACTGCAGGTGTAAAACATAAGCCAATTTTCTTTAAAATGCTATATAACATTTTAAGATATCCGTTTTCAATTAGACTTCATATAATACCAGCACGTAAATACAGGGCATTTCCAGTCAGTAGTGGTAGGTTTCTGCTCCCCTAAGAAAACACCTACTTCTGAGGCTCACCTCTTACCCTCCCAGCTGCGCCGAGTAAGAAACACTGATGCCAAACTTGGGGCCCTTATCCTTGTCCCCCCAGACCATCTCTGGCCTAATTTTAGACAAAATCCTCCACTGATTACCCCTCCCCCTCTATATCCCTGCTCTCCCTTAATTAGAAATCATACCTCAGACTCGTGCCTCTCTTCGCCCTACGTAAGAAGAGAACGCCTGACCCCCCGCCACCTGGAGAACAATGTAACCCAACTCCGGGTCCCTACCTGCCTCTATCCGAGCCCTAAGATTCATCTTCAAGGGAAATCAGAAAGGGAGTTATGTCCTGTCATCCTGGATTCCCTCGAGGTGTCCTCCTCCGGGCCCCGGATTACCAGCTCCATTACACCTACGGGCATTCCGCTCACCTGCCTTCCCCAAGAATCTGGCCCCTGTGCCCGCCACCCTGGTCCCACCCTCGCAGCAGCGGAACGGGCGGCGAGTCACCGCGGGAGGGCACCGGGCCCTGGGCGGGAGGGGGTCGGGGGCGGGTCGAGAGCCGGCTGCGGCGGCAGGACACGTCGGGTCAGTGGCCCCACTCCCACCGCACGACACACGCCCAGTACCTTTGTAGTGCACCCGCAGGTTGTTCTGAGAGAGGCCGATGTAGCTGAACTTGTCCTTCGGGCTCCAGGATCGCGGCAGCGGCGTCTCCTGCTCGTCCACGGCCGGGTAGAGGCGCTTCAGCCGCCGCTGCAGCTCCTTCTCCTGCTCGTTCAGGGCCGAGTCCCCGTGCGGGAAGGGGGCCGCGGCGCTGCTGCCCGCCGCCAGGGTTGCGGCCGGGCCGCCTCCGGCCGGGCCGGGGCCCGCCGCGAGGCCCGGGGGCGCTGGGGGCGCGCTGGCGGAGGCGGCCGCCGAGGCGGGCGGCGGGGGCGGCGGCGGAGGCGGCGGCGGGGCCGCGGTGGCGGGGGGCGGCGGCGGCGGCGGCGGGTGGAGGAGCAGGGCGGCCGCCGCGGCCCCCAAGCCGCCGCCGCCGCCGCCCGCGCCGCCGCCGGGCGAGCCGGCCGGAGAGGAGCCGGCGCTGACGGCCGGGGGCGCCGGCAGGACGACTCCGGAGACGGGGGCCACGGCCGCCGGCGGTGGCGGCGGCAGCTGCTGCTGCTGCTGCTGCTGTTGTTGTTGCGGCGGCGGCGGCGGCGGCGGCGGCGGCTGCCCGGACATCCCGGCCGCGACTCAGCCTGCGGCCACCTCCACCTCTTCTCTCCTTCCTCCTCTGCTTCCCGGGGGCGCTGTCGCTGCGACCGCCGGCACCAGGCGCCCAGTCCGCCCGCCCCGGAAGCAGGCGGCGGGCCGCGCGCCGAGGGAGAGCGCGACGGTTGGGGGGCTCGGAGACGCGGGAGCAGGCGGTGGGCCGGGGGAGGCCCCGAGAGAACGTTGGCCGGGGTGCGGGCGCGGGCCCGGGACGAGGCGCCGAGGGCGGGGGCGAGGCGGGAGCGCGGGCGCAGAAGGCGCGGTGGCGGCCGAGGCGGCCGCTGCTCTCGCGGCTGTTTCCCGGCGGGCGGGCCGGGCCGGCGCGAGACGCTGCGCGCGGGCGGCGCTGGGCGAGGGGGCGGGGACGGAGGCGCGAGGGGCGGAGGAAGCGCGGGCGGCGGGCGGCGGGCGGTGGGGGGGGCGGGGGCGGGCCCGCGGGGGTCCCGGCGCGCGGGCCGCGGGCCGCGGGGCCGGGGAGTGGGGCGAGGCGCGCGGCCGGACCGGCGGAGCGCTCCTCCGGGGCGGGGCGTGAAGCTCCCGGCGCGGGGTCCCTCCGCCTGTCCCCGCCTCCTCCCACGAGCCCGCAGCTTACCCCCCTCCCCCCTCCCGCCTCCGGCCCCCCGCCCGCCGGGGCCCTCCCGGGAGAATCTCCTCCTACTTTACTTCTTTTTGTTGTCGTCGCCCCACCTCCCCCCCCCCCCCCCCACGCACCGCCTGCCACCGCCGTAGGGTTCCCGCTGGAGCGGCGGTGCTGCTTCTCGCGCAGGCGAAAGTAATCGAGCCCGGCTGGGGCCGCCGCGAGCCCGGCCCGCGGGCGCCCAGGACGAACGGAGCGGCTCGGGCTCCGGGGGCCCAACTCAGACCCGGAGGTGAGCAGTCCCGACAGTGCTCACGGGCTGCTCGGGCGCTGCTTGGCCGCACTTGCCCCGGAGTAGGTTCGCGTCCGCCGCCTCCCCATCTATGAACCTACTGCTCTTTATTCCGCACGGAACTTAACACCCTAACATTTATCATATGGGGACTGGAAACCATTTCTGAAGGCCAAGTCTCCCACTTAAAATAGTGGTCATTTTATTAATTAATTTTACGAGGACTTAAAGTGAACTTGGAGTGGTAGAAGGTGCCACAGGAATACTAATAAAGACTGGCGTATCTTCAAAGAGCAGGAACATGAACTATATGAATACAGGATTATATAGTGTGCATTTGGAAAGGGCTTCTAGAGACGTCAAAACATTTTATAGACTCATTAATTCTCATAACAGTCCTCTTTGTTAGGTAGCAAAGAATTATGCACATTTTTAAAACAAGGAAATATTCACCGAGGTCAGCAGAGTCAAAAATAGGACTTCCTACTTTGCAATTCCCAATAGAGTGCTTTGCTTGGTCTACTAATTTGGCACAACTTGCCAAGTGTTGCTCTCTGACCCATCCTAGCATTACTAGTTTGTTTTCACCACTTCCCTTTGTTTGGGTCAGCCTTTCCTTAGCTGGCAAAATCGATCTTAACGCGTGTAAACTGCATGCTATAAATTCTGCTATTTTGTTTGCTTCCAGAGATACTGTGATGGTAATTGTTTGGCCCAATAAGCAAGGAATGAATGGTTTGCTGAATAGAGAACTATTTATTTTGTCTTGAAGAGGGTAGGTAAATGATGATTTAATTGAAGGCCCCTAATGTCTGGCCAGAACTAATAAAGTCGTTCAGTCTAATTTCTCCCTCAATTACCCAGACAACTTGATGCCCTGTTGTTGTTTAATAAAAATACCCGATAATTCTAACCTATTGTTTGATGACTTTTTCCAAGCCACTGCTCTTTAAATTACATGATGTCATTGTATTTAAACTGTTCTAAAACTTTCATTTATATTACAGTAACAATGAGTTAAGCGTAAGCCAAACTCCTTTTAAATGTTGGCTAATCAAGGTTGAATAAATGGGCTCCAAGCCTCATCAAACTTTCTTGAAATAGTCATCAAGTTTTTATTTATGAAGATGTTCTTTTCTCTGTCAGCATACTTAGAAACCGTTTAAAACCTTACATATTCTAGGAGCAGGTGAAAGAATAAAAGTATCTGACATTTTGTTAGAAGCTTTTCAAAGGAGTAACTGGTTGCTCTCCAAACAAGCGACCTCAAAAAATTAATGACTTCACTTTTGGGGGAGGATGCTGTGAAATGGCCACTCTTTCATACTAAAGGTGTTAGGAAACATAGATAATGTCATTTTAGAAAGCCACATATCTGGTGGTATTTATAGAGACATAAAGGTATTTGTACCTTTTGACTTACTCCCACCAAAAAGTAAAGGCCATGTAACAAATCTAAAACGTGGAAGAATCTTAGGCCTAAACATGCTGGACAAGAACTAGATGAAATATGCAAGCGAGGAAAATGTCCAACATGAAGGATCTCGTTGAAGAAATTGTCGTATGTCCCACTTAAAAGAATTAGGAATACAGGAGCACGTTTAGCACATTTGTTTGAAATTTTTTCTAAATGCATTCTTCTGGGCAGTGGAATTGCCAAAAGGAGGCTGACCAATTAGGAAAAGGTACTCCTTCCTCTTGATTTAGTCATTTGGATATTGGGCCCAGTTTCATACCTCCTTCCTCTGGGTCTCTTACACAGACCCAGTCTGAAATAAATATTATATGACTCCTTAAAAATATGGTTTTGAAGACAGGGAAGAGAGATTATGATGCGCTACATGGGAAATGCCTATACAATAATTATACACTGCCAAAATTGTTACCAAAAAGATGTGAAGGAATAAAAATCACAAAATGTTTCTATAATGGGCAATTACAATACATCATAAAAAGTAAGTTTTTTGAAATATGAAAATAATATATTTTTTTAAATTTTTATGAAAATATTAGACATGTACATGGAGACATATGTGCTAAAAATCCACGAGCCTTGGACTTGTACACAATCTTTTTGTACCTGTTTCCAGTCTTTCCCATGTATCACTATAATATTGATATATATCTTTGCTATAATATTGATACCTACCTACCTGCTGAGGTTCTTGGTAAGAACCAATAGGAGTCAAATCTCGCCCTCTTAAGCAGAGGGAACTCACTGGAAAGATATTGGATGGTTCTCAGAAATGACAACCAGGCCTAAAAACAAAGGCCAAAGGGGGTCAGGCAGCATAAATGTACTGGCCAGGGCCCCACCACTGGTCCCAGCAGCCACCATCTGATGACACCTCCACCACCTAGCCTCTTGTCTCCATGACCCACAATCTTTTCATTGCTCGCTCCATTTTCGAAGTTGGTGGAGCCTCAGTTGCATGACCACGCCGCGGGCTACTGTAAGCAGAGATTCCCAGCTTCTCCTATGGGTGGATTATAGAGGCGCTGAGATTGATGCCCTCAGCTCAGGGTAGGCCTGGAGTGCCTAGAGCCCGCAGAGCTGGTCTTTTCGGGCAGTGAGCAGCCTCATGCATTCATAGAGTACTTTACACCATCGTATCCATTTTCTATGCATGGCATGACCTGAAAAAGTTTAGAACACACTGCCCTCGTGGAAAAAGAGCCACCGATGCCCATCGTTGAGGATTTCCCAGTACCAGGAAAGAGGGTCAGACGCTGGCCAGCCAGTTTCAGTAAATATCCATGACAGTATCCTTTCTGGGTACTGGAAAATGTGATGGCCAAGTATCCAAGATCCAGAGTATGGCTTTAGGTTCTGTATTAGTTATCCATTGCTGCTCAGTGAACTACCCCCAAACTTAGTGGCTTAAAATGACAACATATCACACAGTTTCTGTGGGGCAGGAATCTGGCCCAAATTAACAGGGTCCCTTGCATTAGACACCTCTCCAAGGTGTCGTCTGTGCTGCCCTCATCCCAAGACTTGTGGGGAAAGGATCTACTTGTAAGCTCACTCCCCTGGTTATTGGCAGGCTTGAGTTCCCTGAGGCCATTGGACTCAGGGCCTCAGTTCCTTCCTGGCTATTGGCCAGAAGTGGCCCTCAATCCCTTGGCACATGGGCGTCTCCAACAAAAACAGCTTGTGTCATCAAAGTGTGCCAGCCAAGACAGCAGCACCAGCAGGACAGAAGTCAGTCTTTTGTAACCTAATCACAGAAGTGCCATCCCATCATTTTTGCCTTCATCTATTTGTTCAAAGTAAGTCACTCTAGGTCACCAGGTCCAGCCCACATTCAAGGGGAGGGGATGATACTAGGGTATGAACAGAGACTTCAGAGTCCAAGACTAGGTTGACAAATCTAATGAGGAGATTTTGCATCCTGTCTTGGCCAGGCCAGGGAGGTGGTGCTGGCTATGACCGCAAACCCAGAGATAGGATTCCTGGGGCTTCGGGTTCAGGGGGAAAAGGATCTGCAGAATCGAGTGGAGTAACACAAATGCATTATTTCATATTCATGTGTGAATAAAACAGTTACAATTCAGTGTTCATTAATAAAATAAATGTGAACCCAGAAGTTATTAAATTTAGAGGAAACTCCATGTTTTATTAATCGGTTCTAGGAGAATTTGAACAAAAACTGCAATTCTGGCTTAAAGAACCCGAGCTAACAAGTTAATCTACCATCAATCTGATTTTTCTCTTACTTTTTCCTTCTGCTTTTTCTAGTCTACTATAACTCCTCTTTCATCTGTCGAAAGTCCTATTTTTTCTTCCATATGGATCTCTACGTTTCCTCTTAGTTTCCTCAGTGCCATGAAAAGTACATGCAAAATGGAGTAACAGCGGGGAGCAGAACTTCCTCTGCACTGTCTCCCTTAGAGCTATTGGGTGGGTGTGATCAGGTTCTTGATGGATTTATAAAATGGGAGGGCTGCCCCAGAATTTCCCCCGAGTTCCAGGCAACACTTCCTATCAGCCTAGGAAACACCTATTAGCTAAGTGGATTCTAAACCATGCCGGTGGCCAGAGGCATGCTGTTTTAGTCCCTTTGGGCTGCTATAGTAAAATACCATAGACTGGGTAGCCTATAAACAACCAATGTCTATTTATCATAGTACTGGAGACTAGGAAGTCCAAGATCAAAGCCCCCGCAGATTCAGTGTCTGGTGACGGCCCTCTTCCTGGTCATAGATGGTCATGTTCTCCCTGTGTCCTCATATGGCAGGAGGGGCGAGGGAACGCTCTGGGATCTCTTTTATAAGGACACTCATCCCATTCATGTGGGCTCCACCCTCATACCCTAATTATCGCCCAAATGCCCCACCTCCAAATACCATCACACTGGGGACTAGATTTCACCATATGGATTTGGAGCGTGAGGGGATACAAACATTCAGTCAATAGTTAGGAGGGAAGAGATAGGTAAAAGAAAATAAAAGACAATGGGGCGCCTGGGTGGCTCAGTTGTTAAGCGTCTGCCTTCGGCTCAGGTCCTGATCCCAGAGTCCTGGGATCGAGCCCCGCATCAGGCTCTCTGCTCAGCGGGCCCCTCTCCCACTCCCCTTACTTGTGTTCCCTCTCTCACTGTGTCTCTCTCTGTCAAATAAATAAATAAAATCTTGAAAAAAAAGAAAGAAAAGAAAAGACAAAAGTAGAAAAAATAGAAGAGAAAAAAATAGACGGGTCCTTAACGGATAATGATGAATAGTTCCCGAAAGCGCTAGACATCACTGAGGGCTATTACTTGCCTCCTATTTCCCTAAGATGTGGGCGGCATGTCAAGCATCATTACTGGGTATCTATTATATGCAATACACAGTGCTAGGCGGCATGTGGACATTCCTAGAAAAGGGGTGGGGGAAAGCTTAAGGTCTTCGCCTTAAAGGAGTTTATAGTTTTGTGGGAAAGAATATTGTCTTTACACAACCAGTTTCTCAGACTGAGGATGAAAAAGTGCTATAATAAAGACAAAAAGCAAGCTGGCTATTTTTCTAATATCCCAAGAAACATAATTCTCCAGTCCAACCCATTGTTGGTTTTTTTTTTATTTTTTTTAAAGATTTTATTTATTTGACAGAGACAGAACGAGAGAGGGAACACAAGCAGGGGGAGTGGGAGAGGGAGAAGCAGGCCTCCCATGGAGCAGGGAGCACAATGCGGGGCTCGATCCCATGACCCTGATTTCATGACTTGAGCCGAAGGCAGATGCTTAATGACTGAGCCACCCAGGCGCCCCGATCGAACCCATTGTTAGAAGTAAAACAAATTAATTCTTCAATCTGAGTTTCTTTGTACCTAGGTTACCACATGGACATAATTACATGTATTTTTTAAATCATGATGGTCCTCAAAGAAGGTGAAAAGTGTAATTTGCAACCTAAGTAAATATAAGAAGAAAGTAATTTAATGAAGCAATTTATTTTACAATTCACTATTTCCTTCATCATGGCTATCTATCATTTTATGCTCAGTAATTAATTTTTTAAACTTTTTGTTTGTTTGTTTTCCTTAAGAGCCTTTAATGATATGCAGGGAAAAATATGCCAAGCACTCTGTGAAGCTTTTTAAAATCGTAATGTTTCAAAGAAGTCAGAACATCTGTATTTTAGGGGCACCTGGGTGTCTCAGTAGGTTAAGCATCTGCCTTCGGCTCAGGTCATGGTCCTGGGATCTGCTCAGCGGGGAGCCTGCCCCTTCCTCTCCTCCCCCTGCTTATGCTTTCTTGCTCTCTCTCTCTCTCTCTCAAATAAATAAAATCTTAAAAAAAAAGAACATCTATATTTTAAAAAGCAACATACGCTATTTCAAAGACTTCTTTAGTAGTTTTCTGCTTCAGCTGCAATCCGTCTATCTTACACATATTTAACTTATAAATGGATATCAATTATTTAAAGGAGTGGCATTTGCTGGCAATTACTGGCCTGTCCGCTTTACCCACAACTGTCTCAGTCCTTCATATGTGTTTTGTGCCACTATCCGTCCGAAAACTTCCCCTAGATAACTGATCGTCGGCATTCTTCAGAGACCAAAGACCTTTCTAAGTCCTTAAACTCCAAACCCCACCATCGCGTAGCATGCTGCCCTATAAAATTCAGTAAGTACAATGAGAATAACCTACGTGGTTAGAGAACAACAAAGCTGCACTAAACATGAGGATGCCGGGTGGTAGCCCAGTATGCTCAAGTGCATATTTCCATGTAGTGCACTAACCTCATCACACATGTGATGCAATTTGTGCTTGGCGAAATTACAAACGTGAATTATGTCAAGAATCTTCTGGGCTGCTTCTAAAGAGTCAAGACCGCAGGCGTTCAGTGTCGAGTATAGTGGGTTAAGATTCTTCAGTGGTGCACCTTCTTTATCCTGGTGTGGTTGTGTACACACACATGCACACTGCAGCTGACCCAAAAATACACCCCAAAAGATAGCCACCTGTGAACCTGAATGTGACCTTACTTGGAAAGAGGGTCTTTGCAGATATGATTAAGGGATCTTGTAATGAGATGATCCTGGATTGTCATGGTGGGCCCTAAATCCCACAGCAAATGTCCTCCTAAGAGAGGCAGAGGGAGATTTCAGACAGACAGATGAGGAGACGCACACCCAGAAGGCCACGGGAAGACAGAGCAGAGGGGGAGACGCAGCCGCAAGTCAAGGAACGCCAACATCCACCGGAAGCCGGAAGAGGCAAACGGGTAGATCATCCCTTCCAGAAGTGGAAGGAGTGCAGCCCTGCCAACACCTTGATCTCTGACTTCTGGCCTCCAGAGCTGTGCGAGAATAAAGTCCTGTTGTTTTAAGCCATCAAATTTGTGGTCCTTTGTCATGCAGCCTAGGAAATGAATGCACACATATACTTCAAACGTATTCGGTTCTGGGGACCAAAAGTTGTATTAAGTTATTAAGAAGTTTAAGTATACTGTGTGTTGTGGGAGCCAGAGTGATCCATTCACGTTTCCCTCATCAAAATTTGAATGTACTTTGCTGTAAGCTTCAGAGTTCCTGCATCATGTTAATTGTATACCTCAGTAGGGCAAATCTAGGCTCACGGCTTTTCATAATTTTATAGCTTAGCCTCATCTCTCTCTCTCTCTGAGTTCTGATTGCATTTCAGTAAAGGAAGGGGTTATAAGCACTCTGGTTTGATGGAAAAGTAATTTTATGATTGGGGTATGAATTGAAATGGCTTCCACTGGGCAGAAGCACAAATGGAATAAAATGGCCCTAAGGACACTATCAGAGGGTCACCTTGCTGTCACAGGTCAGAGCTGTTACTTTTTAACTGTTACATGCCTAATGTCACATGTATCGTGCTTTAACGACTGTATAAAACTCTGACCCCATAAGGATAACTTGGTAGGATAGGTCAGTTGTCTTCTATCAGATTTTCTAAAAGCAGAGCCTGAGATGGGTTTTTTTTTTTTTGAAAGATTTTATTTATTTATTTGAGAGAGAGAGAGAGAGAGAGCATGAGATCGGGAGGGGGCAGAGGGAGAAGCAGACTCCCCGCCGAGCAGGGAGCCCGATGCGGGACTCCATCCGGGGACTCCAGGATCATGACCTGAGCCGAAGGCAGTCACCCAACCAAGTCACCCAGTCGCCGGGGATTCCCTTTTTTTTTAAATTATTTATGTATCATTTTTAAAAAATGTTTAATCCCAATGTAATTCATGTACAGTGTGATATTAGTTCAAGTGTACCATCCAGTGATTCAACCCTTCTATACGTTACTCAGGGCTCATGGCGACGAGTGTGCTCTTCATCCCCTTTATTTCACCCATCCCCCCACCCGGCTTCCCTCTGGCAACCACCAGTTGGTTCTTTATAGATATAAGGTCTGTTTTTATGTTCGCCTCTTTTTTCTTTGCTCATGGAGATGGGGTTTCTGATGCAAGTGATTTTTTTGAGACGGTGTTCTCAAGCGCCATGTGTAAGGGAAGCAGGATAGTGCAGGGGAAGAAGCCAGGCAAGGGCAAGTGTCCAGGCGCCTGGGAGGCTCAGTCCTTAAGCATCTGCCTTCGGCTCAGGTCATGATCCCGGGGTCCCGGGATGGAGTTCCATAATCGGGCTCCTTGCTCCGCGGGGAGTCTGCTTCTCCCTCGTCCTATGCCCCTCCCCCTGCTTTGCTCTCTCTCTCTGTCAGATAAATAAATAAAATCTAAAAAAAAAAAAAAAAAAAAGACGCGTGTCCAGTGAAGTCTGGCTTCTGCCTGATCCCATGGGGAGCCCTGAAGTGTGTGCAGCATTGCAGCATTGCCCCCCCCCCCCCCCCCGCCTCGGGCAAGAGTCCAGGACTTTTATAACTGTTTGAATCACTCCTTAGGGGCAGACCACCTCCCTCCTGGGGAGAGCATAACATCCCGGCAACTCTGGGCCAGGAGACTCCCTTCAGGCGAGGGCAATCCTCTGGAGAAGGGCGCCGTGGGAACCGCTGACAGCTAACACTCCCATCAGCCTGAGATGGGTGAACCAGCAGGTAATGGAAACTGGTCAAGGTACAAATAGCTGTTTAGGGATGCGTGGGCTCTGCTTCAGATTGCATTTCTAATCACATGGCCGATCACTTCCATGAATACCGATGCCATAAGAGAACTCTCTGGAAGAAAAAAAGAAACATGTTTGCATTACTGGAGAACTGGAAATTCACAAGTCTTGCAAATCATATTAGGGAGATATCATCAGCAAATACTTTCAAGTTCTAATAGGAGTAATCTGGGAAGAGTGACTTTCGTAAAGAAATCTGGTTTTAGGGGCACCTGGGTGGCTCAGTAGGTTGGGCATCCACCTTTGGCTCAGGTCGTGATCCCGGAGTCCTGGGATCGAGTCCCGGAATCGAGTCCTGCATCAGGCTCCCCGCTCAGCAGGGAGTCTTCTTCTCCCTCTGCCCCTCACCCCGCTCATGCTCTCTCTCTCTCTCTCTCTCTCTCTCAAATAGCAAATGAATAAATCTTTAAAAAAAAAAAGAAATCTGTTTTTAGGCTGCATGTGGGAGCCCAGCCCAGTTGTGAGTTTGTGCTGGTGTGCTCAGTCCTGACCTCACATTGTGCTTATTTTCACTGTCTGTATGTCTTTTTCCGCTCTCTGTTGGCCACATGAATGTTGTCTGTGTCAGTGTGGTGGTTTATTTTAGTCTGTAAGGTCCTAGGAGGCACAGGTCACATCTATTTATTGTTCTCTATGTGGCATGTTGCACAATTATCTGCCTAATAACTGCTTCTTGTTGATGATGCAGTGTAGATACGAGGCTATTTGCCTTTTGATGATGGCAATGATATTTTACTCAATGACCACCCGGGCTTTAACCATATGACTAAGGCGTCATCCTAAGCAGGATGTGCACATTCAGATCCCTCCAGGAGCCAGACAGATCCTGTAAAAGAGTGACCCAGGTTGGGTATAAAACAATAGAGAGCAGTGGGAACTGTAAGAGGCAGAGAGTGTAAGGGGATTAAAATCATGTTTGAAACCCTACACAGGTGAAACAAGACACTTCTGTGGGTCAGACCTGGTTAATGGGTCACCAGTGAGTGGCCGAACGGCAGCACCAAGCTCAGAGCTGGAAATTCAGGCCAATTACAGACGTTTTGGATGTGCTCTGCTGCCTCCCATCCGCATGGGTCACCGAGGAGGCAAAAATTGTTAGAATTTGCCTCTGCCCAGCATTGACAGTCGGAAGCACCCGATATTTCGGTCACGCTGCCCTGCTTGTAGAACCAGATCGAGAGATCTTGATAGACTTCCCGGCTTGCCAGGGAAGTCTGAGTCATAGGTGCACCGTATACTTAACACAACCAGGAGAAACACCTTCAGAGAGCCTACTTCCTTTAGAGGGTCCCACCTCTAGTAGGTTGTCCTTAAATATTTCCCGATGCTGCAAACAAGCTAGTTTGAAAATCTTTGATTCCGGGTCTTTAGAAGCACCTCATGGGTTTGATTCTCAGAATAAACTTTCTCACCATTTGATTACGCTGCAAAGATCACACGTACTCATCGCAAGTGTTGGCAGGAATGTGGTGAAATCAGAACCCTCATACACTGCTAGTGGGAAGGTAAACCGGGTCAGCCACTGTGAAAATCAGTGGGGTGTTTCCTCAAAAGGTGACACACAGAGGTACCCTGTGACCTGGCGATTCTACTCCTACGTACACACCCAAGAGGAATAAAAACATACATCCACATAAAAGCTTGTGCACAGATATTCGTAGCAGCATCATTCATAATAGCCCAAAGGTAGAAACCATCCAATTGTCCATCAATGGATGAACAGATAAATAAAACGTGGTACAACCATAGCATGGAACATCGCTCAGCAATAAAATGCAGTGAGGTACGGGCACAGGCTAAAACAGGGATGGACCTTGGAAATGTTATGCTAAGTGAAGGAAGCCAGTCACAAAAGACACGTATTTTATGATTCCATTTATATCTTTTTTCAAACAGTTTTAAAATCGATTCTTCTACTTTCTTTTTCTAGTATCCACTTTGTCAGCTTTATAATGGCTCACCAATGGAAATTGGAGTTGGAATTCAAAAAGCCCAATCATTCTGTGTTCCAGAGTGGGAATTCCACTCAAGACTCCACTGTCCGGAATAAATAGACTAGTACAGTGGTTCTCAAACTTTAGAGTGCAGGAATGACCCAAGGCATAGATCCAGAGCATAGAGTGCAGGAATGACCCAAGACGTAGATCTATGGTTCTATGAATCCCAACAAAGCACCCCTGATTTGGCTAGTGGGAATTTGTTGCTGCTGGTCTGGGGACGACACTTGAGAATTACTAGACCAGAATTTCTTGGTTTTTTATTTTATTTTTCCATTTTGAAAAAGTGACGGAGTGGGGCGGTGGTTAAGGTCGGTTAAGCTTCTACCTTTGGCTCAGGTCATGATCTCAGGGTCCTGGGATCGAGCTCTGCATTGGGCTCCCTGCTCAGTGGAGAGTCTGCTTCTCCCTCTGCCTGCCTATCCCCCTGGCTTGTGCTCTCTCTCTCTCTCTCTCTCTCTCAAATAAACATTAAAAAAAAAAGAAAAAGTTACAGAGTTATAGGAAAGTTGGAAAGACAGCACAAAGAACTTTTTTTTTACTGAACCATTTGATAATAAGCTGCCAACATAATGCCCTATTACATCCTAGTACTTTAGTATAAAATTCCCACAAAGATATTCTTCTACACAGCCAAAGTAAGACCATCGTGATCAGGAAAGAAACACGAATGCATGACTACCACCTAATCTTCACACGCTATTCAAGTTTGGACAGTTGTCCTAATAACGTTGTTTACAGCCCGAGGATCCAGATCAGAACCACACGTCGCAGTTAATTGTCATGTTTCCACAGCCATGGGCCAGTTCCTCAGTCTCTTCCATGTTCTTGACCATGACACCTTTTTATTTATTCCCAGTTATTTTTTACAGTATCCCCCAATTTGGGTTTGTCTGGTGCTTCCTCCTGAGAAGAATCAGGTTATGCATCTTGGGCAGGAATAACATACAAATGTCTCTGTATTCTCAGTGCATTTTGTCAGGTGCCCCATGATTTCAATGTCTCCCACTAATGATGATGTTGACTTTGATCATTTAATAAAGGTGGTATCTGCCAGGCTTCTCTGCTATAAAGTTACTCTTTTCCTCTTTATTATCGATTAATATTTTGTGGGGAAGCATTTTAGAATGAGCTAAATATCTCATTCCTTGTCAAATCTCCAATTCATAAATTCATTATTTATATATCTATCAACACATGGCTTCCCATTTTATTCAATAGGTTCATAAACCACCACTATTTTCACTTATTCTGATGCTCAAAGTACCCCTGGTCTGACTTTGGGAGTCAAGGACATAGTGGGAGCCCTATGTCCTTTTGACACGTCCGCATCCCTTCTGTGAGCGTTTTCTTACTCTCCTTGCACAAGAAGAGGTTCCAGACTCACCTTATACTTTCCATGCTGCGGGCTTGGAATCAGTCGTTTCTCCAAGAAGCCATAGTTCCTTTTCGTTGGAAATGACGTTTGAAGCCCAGATTTTGAGGAGTGTCGTTGCTCTTAGGCCTTCTCAGTGACAGCTAAGGTATATATACCACATGTACGTACTGGTTATCTGTTGCTGCATAACAAATACCACGAACTTAGCAACTTATGCCAACATACACTTACTATCTCACAGTTTCTGAGGTCAGGAATGCTGGCATGCCTCAGCTGGCTCTTTTGCTTGAGGCTCTCACAAATTTGCCTGGGGTTGTGATCTTCTCTCCAGGCTTAGCTGGGGAAGGACCCATTTCTGAGGTCACGTGGTGGCAGAGAGCCCCCATTTCTCAGTCGGGCTGTTGGCTGGAGGTTGCCCTCAGTTCCACTGATGACGTAGCAGCTTGCTTCATCCAAGCCAGCAAGGGAGAGAGTCTCCAAGCAAGAGGGACATGACAATCTTACGTAGCCTAATCACAGAAACATCCTATTATCTTTGCTGTATTGTACTGGTTAGAAGCAGGTCATAGGTCCTGCCACACTCAAGGGGAGGGACTTACACAAAGGCATGAATCCCAGGAAGTACGGATGATTGGGGCCCATCTTAGGAGCTTTGTACTACAATCACCTAACTAAGCGATAGAGACAAGGGGGCCATCCTATAGTCTACCGTGATACATACACATGTATGTACATCTATGTTTGCATTTCTATCTATCTGTCCACGCAGTCTATCTACCTACCCAATCTTGCAAACCATGCTTCATCACTACCACATCCACACCACATGATTCATTTTTGTTTTCTTCTTTTCCATGTTTGTGACTCCCTTCCCCAATGGTGAGAAACCTTTATATATTTATTTATTTCATCAATTCCTCGTCTCTACTGCCACTCCTTCTCCATTATAGATGCTTTCCTCTCTGCTCAGGTTCTGATATCCCATGTCTGGCTGCCCTCATGTGAAGATGCCTCCGTCATCATGCTCAGACTCTGACCTACACATGGAGCCACTCAGTCTGGGGATGCCCCCTCACCCTCAAGGGCTCTGACTCCCATATTGGTCGTGCCTCCCCTTGTGTGGTGGCCCCCTTCGCCTTGCTTAAGATCTGACACACCGCAGCTAACCCTCTCTCCCCGCCCTAGGGATGTCCGGCCGCACCTAACACCTTAGGTCTGAATCATTTGGGAAGAAAGGGAAGGGAAAGGAAGGAAAAGAGCACATTTCTCTTTAATGTTTCCATCTTTTCCTCCTTAAATACAATTCACCCTCTCCTCCCTCCAAAGTTGGGAGAGTGGGTACAAAACATTCCCTGAACAGATGGTGTAAAATGCAAGTGGCTATTCTATAAATTTGCAGCCTATTAGCTGGGGTGGGAGGAGCTCTAGTGGGTGAAGCCGCAGAAAGAAATATAAAGGAAGGACAAAGGGAGACAAGCATGCACAGTACTTTCATTCTGTCTCTGGGTTTTGTTGGAGCGCATCTGTTTTCCAGTCTGAAATGCCCACTCTTCTGTCCTTTGCATTAGTGCAATTCTTCACTCAAGGGCCAGTTCCTGAGGCTCCTTCTTCCACAGAAGACCCTCACCAACTGGAGCCCAGCCATTTTTTAATCTCCTTTTAACATTCCAATCCATATTCATGTCTTTGTCATTACATCCTAACGCTTGATTCTATATGACCTTGTATTGATCGCTAGTTATTTTGTGTACACACACCTTTTCTCCTGAACTAGATAGTAAGTTCCTTAGAGATAATACTCCATTGTGTGCATCAGATGCTTGTTGAGTGAATGAAAGCAGCCACTCTGTAGGCACGTGAAATTAGGCTGGAAAGAGACAGATGGGAACCTCACCAGAAGAGTGGCCACTAGGTATTTCATCTCTTATTCTCTTGTTTAGTTCAGTCTCTTGACTAGAAGGCAAGCTCAGCATTGAAATGTTCAGTAAATATGTACTGAATTATAATTTAGCATATACAGTAGCCACAATCTCTCCAGAATACATGGACCACAGAGGTCACGTGTGCTGTATCTTCCCTACCCCAAATGGATGGCCAGAGACATGGCTTTATTTATGCCCCTGTTTTTCTGGACCCTGTACGTAATACATGCCCCCAAATTTAGAGGTGTCTCACTGAATATGGATGCACAATTTATGAACCAGTTTGAAGAGAGGGAGTAAAGATTAAGATGTTCTTCTGATACAGAGTCTAAGTTAAGAAAGGCAGCATCCTCAGTTGCAATAAGAAAACAGTAAGAACAATTTCCTAGTGTGACATGTACCCTCATTCTGTCTAACTATGTCATAGCCATGTTGTTTAAGGGGGTTGCTTCTCATAGATCCTTCAGTGCTACTCAGCGCATGGAGCTACACATGATTTGAATTTCAGACTTATTAGTAATAACATCAGTAGTTTGTCTTATAATAAAATCCCTAGTGGGGCACCTGGGTGACTCAGTCCGTTAAGCATCTGACTCGTGGTTTCCGGTCAAGTCATGATCTCCAGGTTGTGGGATGGAGCCACCCATGGGGCTCCATGCTCAGTGCGGAGTCTGCTCAGAATTCTTTCCCTTTCTCTCCCTCTCCTCATGCTCTCTTTCTCTTTCTCAAATAAATAACATCTTTAAAAAAAAAAAATCCCTAGCAACTGCATAGGGGGTGGATATTAGTCATCACCACAGAATGTTAACTAGTTTGACCCACGTCACTAAAATGCATCAGACCTGGACAATCTTGACCTTCTGACCAGTTGCACCTTCCAATAGTCCTTGTGGAGATTACAGTCATTTTTTTTTTCTTGCTGGTGTTCACAATGAATGCTAACATACTGGCTGGGTTTGGGTCGTGCCTCCTATTGGGGTGATATTCTCAAGCCTTCCCTAATCACCCCTGTCTAAGACCCCGGCTGGTCAAAACAGACCCAAAGCAGAACATCAGGTCATCCTGACATGCAGTACCCCCATCCCGCCCCTGCTGGGGTGCTCAGTGGCAGAACTGCTCTCCTTTAAAGGCTGGAAGCAGGGAAGAATGCACGTGGGTTGCCAAAACAGCATGTGAGCCTGGTGAAGAGGATCCCGAACTGAAAGCCTGTGAAGAGGGCGAGGCAGAACGTAAACAGCAGTCTTTCTTCTTGGCAAAAACAAGAGACAAAAGCCACCTCGGAGGGGAAACAAATACTATTTTTAGATGAGAGAGTTATCGCCATTTTTAGAGGATTGTCCTATCAAACTGAAATTTGTGTTGGTTTGTTTTTGTTTTTAAAGTAGAACATTTGAGGCTGGTTCTGTAAAGTAATTGGATACACATGTACACACATAGACCACTTGCCCATTTAGTTGGCTAGGGGATATCTGAGGAAATCCAACTAGCATTTTGACTGTGTTATGTGTGTCAGGGATCACAGTGGGTGCTGCTGAGTATTCTCGTTCCTTCTGAAACACCGAAGGGAAAGACTGCAGGAGTTTAGGACAGGGTTGGCCCTGTAAGGATCTGCTTGTTGAGGTTCTCCTTGTCCTCATTTGCTTGACATTCGAAATCAACATACTCTCGTGCTTAGGAAGAGACCCCATGGGAAGGCGGCCAGCCAGCAGTGGACGGTATAAACCAACTCTCAAACACACAAGTGGTTGGAAATGCTCCTGATCTGGAAAACTGAGCAGCTTATGCTCAAGAGAGGCTTTGCGATGAATTCTTTTGGTTAGCTAACACCCCAAAATGATTTTGGCAATGCATCCGAACCTTCACTTACCAGGTTCTCTTAATTTAAGTTCCACGTGCATTGAATCAGATTGTTGTTGAAAAAGACCGCCAACGATTGCTTTTTTTCATTTGCCAGGCTAGTCGGGAGGGGGAAAAGGGCTTGACCTACGGAGTCAGACCTAAGTATAATCCACTTCTGTCCCTCAATCCCTGAGTAAGAGCAGGCAGGTCAGTGAGCCTCTCTGATCTTTAGTTTCTGCATCTGCAAAATGGGGGTCAATTTTCCCACCTCACAGAACACTCTGCAGTCCTCAGCACATTTCTGGCCCAGGGCAGGTGCTCAGAGAAGAAAAGTGATGTTGGCTTTTGTTAATTAGAGAGTCAGAAACCTACAGAGGTTGCACATCATAGAAGGTCGGCAGCTCTGATCTAATTCCTGCCTAGGCCATGAAGGGGGACAAACTGCAGGATGTTTGTCCTTCAAAACCCGTGGGAGACACAAAAGGACAAATAGTGTACGATTCCACTTAAATGAGGAAATTCATAGAGACAGAAAGGATAAGAGAGATTGTCAAGGGCCAGAGATCATGGGAGTTATTGCTTAATGGGTATAGGATTTCAGTTTAGGGTGATGGAAAAGTTCTTGAGTTGAATGGTGGTGATGGTTGCCCAACCACGTGACTGTACCTAATGCCCCTGAAATGTACATTTAGAAATGGTTAAAATGGTCAATTTTGTTATGTTTATTTTACCACAATTTTAAAAATAGGGAAAAAATGCACTGGAACGATGCAAATCAAGATACATTTCCGGGGCACCGGGCTGGCTCAGTCGGTGGAGCAACCGACTCTTGATCTCGGGGGTCATGAGTTTGAGCCCCATGTTGGGGCTTGTAGACATCACTAAATAAATAAACTTATAAAAGAATATACATCCAATTATGGAATATCATATAGCTGTTAGAAAGAATGGGGTAGATTTTATTCTATTGACATAAAAAGATGCCAGTAAAAAAAGCAAGTTGTAACAATATGTGGGGTATAATGCTAGTTGTTTTTCCTGCTTCACACTTATTAGCTCATCTTATCTTTGCAACGCCCCTATGATGTGTATATGATTGTCGTTACCCCATTTTGCAGATGAGGAAACTAAGCCACAAGCGAGGTGTGGTGTCTTGCCCAAGGACATGGATCTAATATGCGGCAGAGCTAGAATTTTGATCCAGCTCCAACTATCTGGCTCCCAAAGTCTGAGTTCTAGATGCTTCCATATCATCTTCACCTGGGAGCTTTTTAAGTATGCAGTTTCTCCGGCCCTGCCCCAGACCTACTGGATCAGATCTGCAAAGTTCTGAGATCCAGGAAGAATTCTTGTATATCTCGGAGGCTGAGAGGACTGCAGCCCAAACCACCAGGCAACACTTAGTGTCTGTTTCATGAGAATAATAAATGTTAACATATGCATAGGTAGGGGCACCTGGGTGGCTCAGTCGGTTGAGCGTCTGCCTTCAGCTCAGGTCATGATCCCAGGGTCCTAGGATCGAGCCCCACGTCGGGCTCCCTGCTCAGCGAGGATCCTGCTTCTCCCTCTGTCTGCCGCTCCCCCCTGCTTGTGCTCTCTCTCTCTCTCTCTCTCTCTCTGACAAATAAATAAAATCTTTAAAAAAACAAAAGAGTTATTTTGTCAATTTAGAAATGTTTTTCTCTCGAGACTCCTGCCTCCGACCTTCCAAACTCAGTCTTCAACAATAGAGTAAAACCTTATCAAGTTGAACTCAATTCTGACTTGCAATGTGTTCATTTGGAATTTGGTGAAGTCTTTGAGAAATTGAAGAAATTGTTTAGTAAATAACTTGTCAAGCTAGTCACTAGACTTGTAGGGGGGCATATTTAACCCGCCAAACAAAGCCAGCCCAGCTTCTTTTTTCTTTCTTTCTTTCTTTTTTTTTTTTTTGAAGCAGGAGTAGTAGTCATTTCTTGGCAAATGTCCAGTACAAAATCCAGACATTCACATCTGTACTCAAGGTATCAAGCAACAATGAGGCTGGCTAGGACAGAGTGCAGCAATCAATCGCTGGGATGCAAGTCAATGGTAGCTGTGGGCTCTCCACCATTTATTCCTTATTAAGATATGGCCCATCCAAAGGGAATGTTGGTCTGTTCAAATGAGGTCGCTTTTCCTTCCCCAGTGCAATTAATCTTTTCATCATCTTCTTATTTCTCTTAGCACATTCAGGACATAACATATTGTCTTCTAGGCCTGGGGATGGGAACGTGCAGGCAGGTAACAGGAAGAGAGAGATCATCCTTTTGGGAGTGTCAGGCACCCAGGCCTGACCTGCATGAAACTGCAGGCAAACCCAGCCTTGTGTGTCTGCCAAGAGGGGTCTGCCATGGACCACACACCACCGGACACCAGAGGCTTGCAGCAGAAAGGTCTCAACAGAAGCAGGAATGGAACGTGAATTCACAGACTTGGATTGACTGGCTCTTGCAGCAATTCTTGACCATGCTGCCAACACGCCTTCCTGTACTGAAGTTACCACCTCGACGGTATTAATCCCTTCCTCTCTCTCACTCTTCTTACAACTTTTCCAAAGCCTTGCTTTCTCGGCCACCATCTTGCCTTTCCTCGAACATGACTGCAATTTAGCTTCTGGTGATGTTTCAGGAATATTCTGGTTTATTCCAGGGTAAGCATGTTTCTGGAGCCTCAGATAAACCTCTATTTTCCGGCCATCGGTACTCAAATTCAATTGTTGGCACCGGCTCCGCAAAGTGTCCCAACGTACTTTATTAAATGGAGGCAAACTGGTTGGCAAGGGAAGGATTGGTGTATTACAATTATGTTTTGGGCAAAACTTGAATTGTTCATTTATGTGAGGATGACAAACTTCTATCATGATTCCCGATGATTCCCAACTCCAGCTATCATCAACTCTCACTGGTAGATGCAATAATTTCCTAGCATTCCAAACTCCATTCTGACACCATTCTTTCTGAAGATTGCTCTCCTGCTGCTCATTGTTCTCGTAAGTTGAGTGCGCCATTTCCCCCAGCTTCTTTTTTCAGTTTTAAGGATCTTAGTACATTAATGGTGTCTGATTGCAAATGAGACATTGACCTTCATTAGGGGCCAGAACTGTTTTTGGATAGACATTCTGGTAGTACTTCAGTTTTTGTTTTTGTTTTTTTTTCAAGATTTTATTTATTTATTTGACAGAGAGAGACAGTGAGAGAGGGAACACAAGCAGGGGGAGGGGGAGAGGGAGAAGCAGGCTTCCCGTGGAGCAGGGAGCCCGATGTGGGGCTCGATCCCAGGACCCTGGGATCATAACCTGAGCTGAAGGCAGACACTTAACGACTGAGCCACCCAGGCACCCCACTTCAGTTGGGTTGATGTAATTTAATGCACTAATGTCTTAGAAATGACTCTACAACTCATATGTTTTCCAAGTCATGTAAATTCTACCCCCTTTCCATACCCACACTTGCAACTGGGCTGATTCATGCAATTTTTATCTTATCAAGTCTTGAAATAGTATTATGTAGTTAGGGTGCTTTTGATTAAACCCTGAACTAAGAAAGTTTCCCTGAACATCTCCATGCCTCAGTTTCTTCTCCTGTAAAATGGGTATATTAAGGGTTATAGCAGGGTCACCACATGTGGTTGTGTCGACTGAGAGCAGCATAGGGTTAGGGGGCACCCATCACAGCTGCTGGCTGTAGGCTGCTGCTCTGCTTGGAGGGTTCCTGAGAGTATATTATGAGCTAATAGACATGGATCAAGTGAAATTGTGCCCGGCGCAGGATAAGTGCTGTTTGAGTGTTTGACAAATTTTAACAGAATAGGTCTTGACTCAAGGGATTATTGCCCTCAAATAAATATGGCGATGAATGACAAGAGAAATGAACTTGGAGAGTAAGATGTGCTTTCCTCAATCAAAATCGTTGATTTGGTATGCAATTAATATATTCTTCCACTAAGAAAAAATTCAGAAAACCTGCCTATCATACAAGATGGAAGTGTAATTTCTGCCTTCCGGGGGCACACAATGAAGTGATAGACACAGGAGTACAACTTGCTGGAGAGGCAGGGATCTTTGGGAGGAGTTAGATGCTGGGACCACACAAGCTCTCAATCCCAGCTATAAGACCTTCATGCTAACTTCAGATGAACCCCCTTTAAACCTCAGTTTCTTTATCAGTATAGTGGACAGAATGATAACTTCATCAACCGAGCTGTCAGGAGGGTAGAAGGAGATAGGCATACAAGGACTCACCACTGTTTTGGGCACTAGTGAGCTCCCAGCAAGCCCTTCCTTGCTTGCCTGCTTATGGTCTTACCAACAGCATCATAATTATTCCAGAGGCAACTCTCTTCTCTTTCCACTTCGCTTTCTACTTCCCTGCATGCCTACTTTTTTTCCAGAGGGCACTCATTCCCACCACTATGATGTCTATCCATTGTTTTCTCCTGCCTGGCTGTTTTTCTCCAGCATCTATTCTAAACCCTTGAGTTGAACCAGATACAAGACTCATCTCCTGGGGGAACCAAGAAAGGCCAAGAGAGATGGAAGTCCACTTAGATGACTTACCAACAGTTAGCCTCCATTCCTATCCCTTAGGAATAACAAAATGACCATGGTTTTTGTCCTCATGATGTAAAATGTGGTTTCCTCTTCATCATGTCCTCACTATGTAAATATCCTCAAATATAGAAAATATGTCCTGGGTTTTTCTTTGTATCATGTTTAACTATTTCTTGCACCTAAGCTTTAAAGCAGAAACACTAATGGTTGCCCCACTTCGTAAGTTTTAAAAAATGGAATTTGTGAAAAAAAAATCATTGCTCGTTTGGTTATTAAATGAGTCTACCGGCTACACGTTAGCCGTAGACCAAAGAGAAATAAAGTTGAGATTGGCCTCCAGGAATGTATATAGTCTTGTAAGAAAAGCACAAGGGGATGACAGTTACGTAGCGGGTGCTAGGTTCTGTGGCAGAAATAAGTTCCGGATGCTAAGGGGTGTTCACCGGTCACCACAGGTGGGTGCTTAAGGTCTGCCAGTTTCCCCAGGAAATATGGAAATGTTTGAGTCCTTGGGAAAAAAAAAGTGTCATGTCCAAAATATGAAAAGGAAATGGCAATATCAAATACATATGTAACTGAATGCCTGCAAAACGTACCATATGTCAACTGCATCCAAATTATTTATAAGAAGTGATTCCATCTGAAGATGATTTGTAAGCTGGGTTTTTTTTTTTTGCTTTCCATTGCCTCTCCCCGAGTTCCACGGGGTTTACAGGCAATCTCTGGGGCTTCTTGGCTTGTGGCGGCCTGGCTCCTGTCTTCCGATGGCACCCTCTTTGCAGTTCTGTGTCCAAATTTCCCCCTTTCCATAAGGACATCAGTCTTCTTGGCATAGGGGCCCAGCCCACTGCAGGGTGGCCTTGCCCTAATTTAACTCATTACATCTGCAGTGCTCAATTTCCAAATAAGTTCCCGTTCTGAGGTCCTTGAAGTTAGGACCTCAGCATATGAATTCTGAGGGACACAATTTACCCGAGAAGAGTGGGCAAAGTAGTCGTAGGAGGAAGGCCAGGGAGGCATGTGCAAAGGCCCTACAGAGACCAGAGAGCACAGGGCCATACGGGGAAGAGAATCAAGATGAGCCTGAGGTGGGGGCGCCTGGGTGGCTCAGTTGGTTAAGTGTCCAACTCTTGGTTTCAGCTCAGGTCTGATCTCAGGGTGGTGAGTAGAGCCCACATCAGGCTCCGTGCTCAGAGCCTCGTCTGCTTGAGATTCTCCCTCTCCCTCTCCCTTTGCCCCTCCCCCCGCTCGTGCTCATGTGCATTCTTTCTAAATGAATAAAATCTTAAAAAAAAAAAAAAAAGATGAGGCTGAGGTGTGTTCAAGGGCAAATTACAAAGCACTTTATAAACCAAATACAAGTTTCCTCTAAAGGCCAGGGTTTTCCAGTATGAGATTTTAAGATCAAAATGAAACAATAAAATGATCCTTGTGCTTTTCTGCCTTCCCTTGCCCTCCTTTTACCCAAACTCCCCTCACCCCAAGATCCTAAAAGCCAACCAGGAAAGAACCAAGCTCAAAGGTGTAGGGAGTCACAGGGCATGTTCCCTGCACAACCCAGGACAGAATCGGAGGCACTGATCCTTGTTCGAATGGCCTCCTTCTATGCCCGCCATTTTCCTTTGTCTCATTTAGAAAGTAATTCTTTGGTTGTTGTTGAATCTTAGATCATAATTTGTTAGGCCAATTTTTTAAGAAGTAGTATTCTGTAATGCTAAATGAAGCAATCTCATCAGTATCACTACCTGTATTTAAATGTTTTATGAAGGGGACGCCTGGGTGGCTCAGTCAGTTAAGCGCCGCCTTCGGCTCAAGTCATGAACTCAGGGTCCTGGGATGGAGTCCCATGTTAGACTCCCTGCTCAATGGGGAGTCTGCTTCTCCCTCTGACCCTCCTTCCTCTCATGCTCTCTCTATCTCATTTTCTCTCTCAAATAAATAAATAAAATCTTAAAAAAAAAAAAAAACTAACTAACTGAAGGCCAGAGACCTCAGCTCAGGAGGGCTGCTGTAAGTTTGGTTCCCCTCAGTGCCCTTCTCAGACCAAGGAGTTAATAGTTTATAATGTCCAGGAGGCCCAGACTATTCCAGGAGCAAATCCCATGGTATGCCCCAAACCTAGGAGTGATCCTGTGATATAAAAGTCAAATGTGCTTCAAACATTCTGAATGGAAAAAAAAAATTCTGAATAAAAACTCTCCTAAAAAGACACAATCCACAAGCCACAAGAAAAAAAATATACGTAAAAAAATATAAACTAAGAAACAAAAGACATTAACAGACATAAGACAGGCTTGAATAAAATATTTACATCATGTATTTTAGACTAAGGTTTAGTATCCTAAATGCACAAGCAATTCACGTATTACAAGTGGCTGGTAAACGACGAAAAGGGCCTGCTACTGATCCAAGACATGCACATTAAAACAGCAGTGAGTAACTTTTTTGCCTCCTGGATTGACAGAAATGGAAAAGATCCAGTATTGGTAAAGGTGGGGGCAAAAGGCTTTCTGGGAGAAAGTATAACTTGGTTTATTTCTGGAGGGCAGTTGGCAGCATCTATCACAATATAAAAGGTAAATGAACTTGTGTCCAGAAAGTACAGTTCTAGAGATTCATTCCAGTGATATAACAACAGACAGCCTTCATAGAGTGCTTACTGTGTACCAGGTCCCATGCCAACTGCATCACAAGGACGTCATCTGCTTCACAAGATGACCTATCATTACCTCCATTTTCCAAGAAACTGAAGCTTAGGGAAGTTAAGTTTTCGAGGTTAAGTTATCTTAGTGAAGCCAAGATGTAAATCCAGGCAGTCCAATTCCAAAGCCTGTACATATAATCGCTCCCTTTAGCATGCCTCACACCTGCACGGGGAGGCTCTATTATAATATAGAGACAAAATCCAAGATTCTAACATTAGAAGGATGGGGGGGGCACCTGGGTGGCTCAGTCAGTTAAGCATCTGCCTTCGGCTCAGGTCATGATCTCAGGGTCCTGGGAGCCAGCCCCGCATCAGGCTCCCCACTCAGTGGGGAGTCTGCTTGTCCCTCTCCCTCTGCCCCTCCCTCCTGCTTGTGCTCTTGCTTGCTCTCTCTCTCAAATGAATAAATAAAAAATATTTTAAAAAACAATCAAATCAAATCAAATCAGAAGGAGGGTTTGATAAATAAGTTACAGTCATACCTTGGGATACCCGGCAGCAAGTACAGGTAGTTTTGTTTGTACCGATAGGGAAACTACTCATATCATTTTATTAAGTAGAAAGAAAGCAAGTTGTAAAGTGACATAGAGGGGTGTGAGAAGGACACACCCCAAGTCATGTACAGTAGTTACTCCTTAAATGTGGAAGCAGGGGGACTTCCGCTTCTTTAAATATGTATCATTTAGGTCTCTTGCCTTCATAAGTGACAAAAAGCCTAACTCAAACTAGTTGAAATACTACAGGGGAACATTTGTTCATGCCACTGGAAGGTCCGGAGGTCTGGGTATGATTTGACAGCTTGACAAGCCTGGGATTGGTGGGATTTGGCAACGTGGCGATGTCTTCAAGGAGTTGGTTTCTTTCCATCGTTGTCCTCAGCCTTCAGCTGTGTCAGCTGCATTCATAAGCAAGATTCCCTCATGGTGGCAAAAAGGTTGCAGCTGTTCCAAGCTTCACATAAGCACTCCCATGGTATCCAGAAGCAGGGATGTGTTCATGTCCACTGTTTCTCAGCAAAAGTCTTCAGGTTCAACAGCAATGGAACCAACCCTGAATGAACTCCTGGGGGCCAGAGGAATGGCAGGGGTGTATTGGCTTGGGCCTCTATACCCTAAATAAACCACTGTGGCAAGGATTCCTACTTAGATTGATCAAGGTGTCCCCTGGAGCAGGGAGTGCGGTCGGTCGATCCCATGCGAATCATTCATGGCTGCCATGTGGTAGAGGAGGGGTAGAATGTTTGTTGTGGAAACAACACTACAATACACATCTGCATTATTTAAATTTTCTACCAATTCAATAGACACCAAAGCATCTAATACTTTGGTAATTTTAAAAATACAACAATGGACCTTTTTTTGGTTCATGAAAATACATTGCAGATGATATATTTTTTTTTAAGGTTTATTTATTTATTTGAGAGAGTGGGTGAGAGAGCCTGAGGAGTGGGAGGGGCAGAAGAAGGGGAGGGGGAGAGACGAGAGAGCACAGGGGTGGGGGAGGGGCATAAAGGGAGAGAGAGAGAATCTCAAGCGGACTCCCTGCTGAGCTTGGAGCCCAAAGATCATGACCTGGCCAAAATTCAAGAGAACCAGCTGAGTCACCCAGGCGCCCCTGCAAATGATCATTTTTATAAATATTTTTATTTCTTCCTCACGTTCAAATTACAGAGCTAAACTTCCTGCACCAAAGGGTCATCTAAGAGGTGTGATGCAGCGTGTTGTAGCTAGAGGGACCAGTGCTGGACTGAGAATTAGTAGCCCGAGCTCAAGTTCTAGCTCAGTCAGCAACCGTGAGGTCTCAGGAGGGTCACAGAACTGCTCTGGACTCAGTTTCTTTATCCGCAAATGATGGCGTTGGAGGAGATGATGATTAAGGTCCCTTCTATCTCAAGTATTCCTTTCTCTTTGTTTATAAGATATTCCTATCTATCTATCTCCATTCATTCATTTATGGCTTTTTTCTTTTGGAAATAATACTATATGCATAAGGTAAAAATATTCTAACAATACAAAAAGCTTCACAGTGAACAAGTTCATTCTTCCTCCTACCCTTGCCTCCCGGTTTCTGCTTTGTGCCCTGCCCTAGCCCCTGTTAACAATCTATCCTATATGCATGGATTCTCCCCCTGCCTCATTTATACAAGTAGTGACCTGCCGCCCCTGCACCCCCCAGTCTGCTTTTCATCTATCTATCTGTAATGGACCTCTTGGGTCAGAAAGTACGTGCATTTTGTATTTTGATCGAAACATTGCCAAATGACCCACCAAAAAAAGGATGATGCTTATTTCTCCACTACGTCATCAACACCTTAGGTTATCACCGTTTCATTTTTGTTATTGTACAGGATCAAAAAACCACATCTCCTTGTGGTTTTACTTTGCCTTTCTTTCATCCTGCTTGAGGCTGAGAATGTTAATATGCTTCAAAGCCATCAACAGTTATTATTTTCTAAATCATCTGTGCCAGCACTTGGCCCTTCGCTCTTGTTGAAGCTACCAGTTTTCTTGGAATGCCGACGATGGGGCGTCCTTGACATCCCCTCTCCGGGGACGGTGGAACTTAGGGACCATCCCATTAGGCTGTGGGGTTACAGGTGGGTGTTGAGCAGGGGCAGTGAGCAGAATAGGCACGGAGGGGGGACCCACGGAGTGAGGGGGGCACCACCTAGACGGGGAGCATGGGTGGCTCAGTTTGGTAAGCGTCTGCCTTCGGCTCAGGTCATGATCTCAGGGTCCTGGGATCGAGTCTCGCATCGGGCTCCCTGCTCAGCAGAGAGTCTGCTTCTCCCTCTCCCACTCCCCCTGCTTGTGCTCCCTCTCTCTCTCTCTCTCTCTCTCTCTCTGTCAGGTGAATAAATAAAATCTTTTAAAAAAAGAGTGTTCTGGAATCAGCAATGAGGAAGTAGGTTACTGTGACCTTTGTAGAACAGGTTTGGGGGAGTGTTGATGGGCAGGGTTTTGAGTCACAAGAAAGAAAAAAAACAAACAAACCAGAAAGGGAGGGAAGGCCCTGGGAGCGGGGTGGGGTGGGGTGGGGTGGGGTGTGGGAGGAGAGAGACAGAGAGAGAAAAATAGGGAGGGAGAGGCCTAGACAGAAAACATGAGTGCTTAGCAAAAGTTAATTGGAACAAAGAAAAAACTGGCAAGACTTCTTCAAAACAAATAATAATTACTAGATAATATTATATAATCATAATTATTATTATGGATGCAAATACTGTTTCCTTCTTTAAAGCACATGTTAGGTCCGTCCGACGTAAGCTGTAGATGTCCCTTCTTCAATCTCTCACTCTGTAGGAAAGGAAATCCCTGATGGACATAAAAACAGAGCGTCAGCCCCGGGGCGGGACCTTCCTTGGGTGCAAGCCAGTCCAGCCCCCACATGTTTCATGTGTCCCTCAAAGAGGAAAATGACGCGGCCAGGCCACCCAGTGAACGGGGCAGGAACTACAACTCTGGCTTTTAATCTCAGCTCTTTTTCTGCCGTATGGCCGCCACGTCTATCCTCTTTGATGGCCCAAGAGCCTCTAAAGGCCAGCTAGCATCCATAGATCCTCTGTCAATTTTTCCAAATTTTATATATTCACTTCCATTCATTTACATTTATATGTTCATTCCCAAGGCATTGTAGTTCATTCTTTTCCAAACTTCTATTTGGAATACCCTCTTCCATTTTTGTAAAATTAATGTTAGGGAGGTAGAATTTTTTGCTTAAGGTTTTATTTATTTCTTTGACAGAGAGAGAGAGAGAGAGAGAGAGAGAGAGAGGGTGCGCGATCATGGAGGGGAGGGGCAGAGGGAGAGGGACAAGCAGACTTCCGGCTGAGCGCGGAGCCCAACGCAGGGAACATTTTCACAGCCCTGAGATCATGACCGGAGCCGAAACCAAGAGTCAGATGCTTAACTGAATGAGCCACCCAGGTAGAATCTTCTTTATCGTGGTAAAATATACACAATGCAAAAATTATCATTGCAACCATTTTCAAGTGTACCATTCTTTGGCATTATGTACGCTCACATTCTTGTTTATATGAAGAATTTAAAATTTACATTAAAAGTGACATCCATCACCACCATGAAAAGGCTGAACTTTTTCGTCATCCCTGACTGATACTCTGTACCCATTAAACAATAACTCCCTATTCCCCTGGTTGAGGTACAATTTGTATCCAATAAGATCCCCCATTTTAAGTGTACATTTTGTTGGACGTTGACAAATGTATACTCTTGGGGAGTCACTCTCTCATCAAAATATAGAACATTTCTATACTTACCTGGCAGGGGAGACACCATAATCAAAATATAGAACATTTCTGTCACCACAAAATGTTCCCTTGTGGCTCTTTGCAGTCAGTCCCCAAACTCTGCCTCTGACCTCTAATCTAGATTTGTGTTCTGCTCAAAGCACATTATTTTTGCAGTCCTGCAGATTAAGAAACCACACCTCATCGTGGTTTTACTTTTGTCTTTTTTTTTTTATTGTGTATGAGGTTGAGAATGTTTCTGTCATTATAGGTTTTTTTTTTTCGCTTTTCTAGAATTTCATAAAAATGAGATCAGACAATATATGCTCTGGGGTATTTGGCTTCTTTCACCGAGTGCAACGTTTCTGAAATTCACGCATGTCTTGTACATCAGTACTTTGTTCCTTTTTATTGTTGAGAAGTATTCTAGGGTATGAATCTACCAGAATTTGTTTATCTATTCACTGGCTGACAGACATTTTGGGTATTTTCAATTTTGTTTTGTTTTGCTATTATGAATAAAGCTTCCATAAACACTCACGTACAAGTCTTTTCGAGGACACGTATTTTCAATTCTCTTAGGTAAAAACAACAGGAGTAGAATTGCTGGGTCATATGGTTAGTGTAACTTTATGAGAAATGGCCAAATTGTTTTCCAACATGGTTGTACCATTTTGTTTTTCACCGGCGATGTATGGCAGCTCAGTTGCTCTGTGTCCTTGCCAGCACTTGGTGGTGGTGTCAGTGTTTAACATTTTAGCCATTTCGGTGGATGTGTAGTGGTGTGTTTTTTGTGGCTTTAATTTGCATTTCTCTGATAAATAAAAATGTTGAGCATTTTTCCTGTGTGTTTCAGTCAGTTGTATATCTCCTTTTGTGAAAATGTTTGTTTAAATCTTTTGCCCGTTAAAAAAAAAAATTGGGTGCTTGTCTTCTTATTATTGATTTGTAAGAGTTTTTTTTTTTAATATCTCTGGATACTAGTCCTTTGTCAGATGTACATGAATATCAGAAGTTAAAATTTGTCTAATTTGCCCTCCACAGAGGCAAGGGTGGGACTTTTTTTTTTTAAGATATATTTATTTGAGAGAGAGCACACATGCATGCATGTGTGGGGGGAGGGGTGGTGCTGAGGGAGAGGGTGAGAGAGAAGCTCAAGCAGACTCCCCGCTGAGCACGGAGCCCAACGCGGGGTTCAATCTCACCGCCCCAAGATCATGACCTGAGCTGAAACCAAGAGTCAAACACTCAACTGCCTGAGCCACCCAGGGGCCCCACGGGTGGGACGTCTTAATTCCCCAGGAAAGCAAGGACATCCTCACCAGGCTTTATACCTGTGGATGGCATTGCTCTGGAAGAGTAACCAAGGGGGGCTTGGTAGCTGCTGACATTTTTGAGCCCTACACCTAAAGTGGTAACAAGCAGTGACTGTGGTCTTGGTGGACAAAGACATGTTGTGGCTCCCTGGCATTCCAGGAAGCAGCCTCAGGACCCCATAGCCCAAAGCCGTGGAGAGCCTTCTTGGGTGTAGGGTCTGAAGTTTCTAAGCCACGTTTGTCTTTGGGAGAAGAAAACCTGAGAGAAGTATAGCAGGCCTAGGGACGCTGGGTGCCCTGGTTCAGGTCCTGGACAGGGCACTCTAATGTACATGGTCTGGGTGTTGTCCTGATTACAGTGAGGGAAAGCAAAGAGCACTGATGCACGGAAGGTGATGGAAGGTGACAACTGGTGTCCTCACATTCTCGCTCTTCTCCTTTCGGTAGACTATTTGAAGTCATCAATGACGTGGGACCTCATGGAGTCCTCCCATATGTTCGTTCTCTGTTGGTGCTTTAGTCAGAAACTCATCAAAACGAGGCTCCTAAAATCCTACACAGGAAGGTCTCCATGCAGCAATGGGAAGTCGCCAGGGTGACCTCTGTGCAGATCGAAGTGCTTCTCTATGATTATCTGGAATATTAGCTGCAGGAAAATCTTTGGTTAGGGACTGAAGTTTCCCTTGAATGTGACTAGCAAGCAGGAGGGCACCCTTGCCAGAAGAGACATGGCGCAGCTGAAACGCTCTGTCCCATAAAACGGGTGGGACAGACCTCGCGGAGCAGCTGGAGACCGCAGTGTGGGAGCAGACTGCTTGTCGGGGGCTTGCTTTGATCCAAGGGGAACTAGAAATCAGAGCTGGGAGGAAGGAGAGAAGAACCAGGGTGGGTGGCAGGTGCACAAGGACCAAGCAAGGAAGGAGAAGCCAGGAGACCACGTCTGCACTACAAAGAAATAAAACGAGGTTGCAGGGAGAGGAGTCAGGATAGCTACGTCGGGTTTCAGATGAGACCTCAAGGATGAGTAAGAGCCAGCTAGGGGTGGAGGGGAGGGCTGAGCAGTCCAAGCAGAGGAACCACATGGCAAAGGCCCCTAGGTGGCCGGCTCTTCTTGGAGATGTTACTTTCACAGTGACACCTTACAGCCTTGAAGCTCCAAGCACAGGGTGGGCGCCTTCTCCTGCGTGTGAACCAAGGCTGTTACTCCCACATGCTCTGCAGCCACCCTCGGGTGGCAATATCTTCTGTCCCCCTGCCCCGTGCTGCTATCCAGGGTCCTGTTCACATTAGATGCTGGTCCTTTAATTTTCAAAGCCCTCCCTAAAGCCTTGGGGCTCCTGATGTGTATCTATCTCCCTTGGGTCCTGAGGACAACTGGCCTTCTGGCCCCAAATTCCTGTTTTCTTGCTTCGTTGCCAGGCTTGGCCAGGCTTCTTCGGGGACATCTGGAAAAGAACTTTCTGACGCCATGTTTTAGCTTTTAAAAACGACATGCTATTCTATAATCTCACAGTCATACTGGGATGGCCTCAGTTTCTTTGCTGAAGGGCCTTTGAAGAAAATATTGTATAATGATATTTAGTTTCATACTAGATGTAGCCAAGAGCCCAAAGTGCAATTATGGGGGTCCCCAGGTTTTGGAAATACTGATACATGGAAATTCTCCTAACACGGTTCTATTCAGAGAGGATTTTTCACATTAAAAAAAAAATCACCGCTGGTTTCCTCTAAATACTTTCCCCAGTGTAGTTAAAAGAAGATCAAGTTTTCAAAAGAAATCCAATCCATAGTCAACTTCTCAGCATCCGTAGGAGGCTAGTCATTGTATAAAGAGATGGGCCACTCAGCCCATCAGGATTTGGCATGGCCTCCTCTTCCCGAAACCCTGCCACCTCCAGCCTTCAGTTGGGCCCCTCTGTGCTCACCCACGGACTCCCCCCAGCCCAGACTCTGGAGAGACCCGAGCCCCACCGGCCTTCTCTTGATCCCGAACGCATTCCAGCCTTGCCCCCATTTTTCTGTTCCTCTTTCCCACAGAACTCTTCAGGAAGTTGTCCATACTGATCGTCTCCAATTCCTCTCCCGTTATCCTTGAATGCGATTTCATCAGGTTTTCACCCCCCCACCCCCCTGACACCACTCTTGTCCAGGTCACTTGCCAGGTCTCATGGGCTCTGCTCTTCCTCCTCTTACTCAGCTTCTCACTAGCTGATTCTTCTCCGCTGTGGAACCCTTCCTTTCCTTACTTGGCTTCTGGACCACCACTCCCCCATGCTTCTCCTGCAGCCTCACTTGTCTCTCTTCACTGAGTCCTCCTCATCTCCCCAGCCCCCAGCCATCGGAATATTCCGGAACTCAGTCCTCAGATTTCTTCTCTCCTCCCCTCTGCATTCACTCCCTGAGTGGTATCTGTGGTCACGTAGCCTTAAATGCATCGCGAAAGCTGCCAAATTCGTGTCTCACTTGAGACCTCTCCTCTGAACTCCAGGCTCACATAAGCCTTCTTCTGTCCCCTCTGCTCATCTACGGCCCATTCCACTCAGCTGCCAGAGCCATCAGGTCAAAACATAAGTTAGAGCTTGTCATTCTTTTCTCAGGACCTTCCATGGTGCCCCATCTCGTGTGGGATGAAAGCTTGTCTTTATGAAGGTCTCCAAGGCCTGCACGACGTGGCCCCTGGATGCCTCCCTGAGCTTGTTTCTGTCCACGCTTGCTCACTTTGCTCCCATGTCTGGCATGCGCTAGATAGCACTGCTGGAGGACAGCCCTCAGACGCTGAGGATGGCCTCGGGGCAGGAGAGCTGGCCCCCCTCCAGCAGCACCCCCCCACCCCATTCCCACTGTTGAATGACAGGGGGGTGCAAGGACCCAGCCCCCTCCCCAGCATGGGATTGCTCTGGACGGTCGTCCTATCTTCAGAACTCCCCACGGGAGACAGCTCCTCTTCCACCTAGTCTTGCTCCCTTCTCCCTTCCCTTCCACAAGGTGATCCCAAGAGCACTCCCTCATGAACACCCCAGCCACCAGTCACTACCTCAGACACTGCTTCCTTGGGGAACCTGACCTGGGAAACTGATCCCTTTGCTGTTTCTGGAAACCACCAGGTACCCTTTGCCTCAGGGCTTCTGCCATCGCTCTCTCTTCTGCCCACATCTTCTCCTAGATGTTCTCACAGCTCACTCCTCCCTCCTTCCCGTCTCTGCCGAATGTCCCGTAGGGAGCGGCCTTTCCTGCCCAAAATAGCAGTCCCTGCCATCATCAAGTCCTCTCTGCCTGTTATCTCTTGGACACAGTTTAATGAGTGGTCACCCCAGCACTGCTCGGAAGCTGCTCCCATGGAGGAGCCTCATTGGGCTGCATGGTTTTCTACTGTTTTTATCATCATGTGATAAATATTTCCTTGTTTATTTCTCCCATTGGACACGCGCTCCATAGGGCAGGGACCTTACATATTTTATTCACTGTTATTCATTCCCATGGCTCCTGCCACAGGGTAGAGACTCAGCGCCAAGTCAGGCCGGTGCTGGTCTTGCTCTGACCCGATGCTAGTCATTGGCCATTGTTATGTCATCTGTGACAAAGTCCCGCTGTGTGGGTTTCCATCTTGACTCCTTGGATCCCTCTGATGCTGACTCATTGTCTTCATGGCTCCCATTGTACCCTCCATGACTGAGGGTCTGCCTTAGTATCTCCTCTTCAGCCTTTCTAGAGATAGGATCTTGCCCCTACAGTGTAGTTCCCTCTCTATCTGCTGTTTGATTAACAGGAATCCTACCTCTCACTCTCCAGACGCCCTTGTGTTGTTGAATACTGGAACCTCCCCCCCGCAATCCAAGTCCCCATTCTCATCCATGTGCCACCCATGGTCTGGTCAGCCCCCCGGAAAGCCTTGTCCAGACTATGAGCCACACCTCAACCTGCAGCATCAGAGCATCAGAGAGAGCACTGAAAGTGTCTCCACTGCGGGGAAGGAAGTTCGCATTGGGGTGCACATCCCAGCTCTGCTTACCGTGGGGCACCCTGGTGCTAGTCCCTCATTTCTCTGTGCTTTACCTCCCACCACCCCCCCACCTTGGAAGGCACAGTCAGTGATGTCAGCCTTGGAGAACGGCTGTCAACAACACATGATGACACATGAAGATGTCTGGCACGTTGCTGGCGGTCAGCAAACTTCTCCCCACTATACAGAGATCCTCGGTAACATCCGGCCCATTGTGTTCAGTGGAGTAGCACCGTGGCCTCAGGAGGCAACTTTCAGTCTGGGTAGCTCTGTGTGCAAAAACAAAACAAAACAAAACAAAACAAAAAAATCTAGTATTTCCCTTGGGAAAACATTAGCATTACGTGAAGTGTCATGATAATTTCAAACGTTCTGAAACAATACAACAGTGACTTGTGCGGCAAAGTTACACCATCAGCCATGTACACTGGATCCAAGCATTTATCTCATGTAGTGGAAAGCATGGCTTTGTCTTTATTTTTTTTTAATATTTTATTTATTTTTTGACAGAGAGACACACAGTGAGAGAGGGAACACAAGCAGGAGGAGTGGGAGAGGGAGAAGGAGGCTTCCTGCTGAGCAGGGAGCCCGATGCGGGGCTCGATCCCAGGACGCTGGGATCATGACCTGAGCCAAAGCAGACACTTAACGAATGAATCACCCAGGTGCCCCAGCATGGATTTGTCTTTAAAAGGCAGCCTTTAACAAACAGGTAGCACTAACGCATACTGAACACTGTCCTCGCTTTCGCCAGATCTAATGGAAACATTTATACTAAACCTTGCCAAATACACAGAAGCTTTTCTAGTTCCCATTACTTTGCTACTCAAAAAGAAGGGAGTCATGGTTTCGGGGGCAGGCTGTGGTATATTCAACAGAGCGCTGAAAGCAAGTTCAGCACAAATGACCAAGGTTGGCAGATTGCATAATTCTCGAGTTATTTTTGTGATGGGCAGTGTTTTTCTTTTTTTATTCTCTTTTCCTCCCTCTCGAGTTGGCGAATGAGTTCCAATGAATAGCCTCTGTCGGGTCAATCCAGTCCGCTTGCGTTGCATACATGGTGTCAAAGAGAGGGGCTGTGTAGTGAGAGACACTCGTTATTGTAATGGACTCCCCGTAGAGTGACGACGGAGGAGGAAACGTTGGGGTGTTCCCCTGTAATTTGCACTCTTGGTTTGGAAGCAGGGCATCAGCTCAGCAAAGAGAACGGAAAAATACACAACAACGTCCCCACAATTTCTGAAGTCTGAGCCATCATCTATTAGGGAATTGAAACATGTGTAGGCATGTCATGACGGTTTTAATATTCTTCTATGTGACCAGGTATAGAGTTTCCCTGTCCAAGTGCTGTGCTTTCTCTGTGAAATTGCCAGGCGGAATGTGTTTAAAGTCATTATTGATTGCTCCTGAATCTGACAGGAGCAGTATCCTTCCAACATACTTGGTCCATTATAATGGCTAGAGGTAAAGAGTGTCCTGGAGAATATGTAGTGTGCATCCAAGAAGGCAGTCCGGTTCCTTCTTCATATTCAGCCCAAGATGGTTCAAAGGTTCCCAATTTCCTCCTGGGGAGCTGAGTGCAGAAGTCAAGGGGGAGGTTTGAGTCCAGTGAATATTTTCCAAGAGAAGTTTCAGCATTTAAACTCAGTTTTCTTTTCCTTTCTTTTCTTTTCTTTTCTTTTTTTTTTTTTTAGAGGGTGGGGAGAGGGAGAGAGAGAGAGAGAGAATCTTAAGCAGGTTCCACCCCCAGCATGGAGCCCGAAGTGGGACTCCATCTCACGACCCTGAGATCATGACCTGAGCCAAAATAGAGAGTCGGATGCTTAACCGACTGAGCCACCCACGCGCCCCTCCAGTTTTCATTTTTAAAAAAATTACATGCTCATGTTAAAAAAAATTAAACAGCACACAGTGAAGAGTAAGCCTCCCCAGCACACTGACCCCCCCCCCAGTTCCCTTCCCCAGAGGCAACTACTGTTAACCATTTTTTGTGGGTCCTCCCGATAGAGTCTAAGCATACAGGAGGAGATTTGATTTTTTGAAATGCATTTTTATAGGTTCAGCTGAAGTGGTTTGTAAGATAGCTTTTCCAAATCACTCTCCATGGTAACATAACTTTGGAACATACGCAACAACACACGCTCACACCAACATACACATGTACACACACAGTGGTCCTCTAAAGCATAAAATGGAGGGGAAATGATGCAACAGCATGACTAGTAGGTATATTCCAGTAAACCGCGGTGGTGAGTGGATTCTCAGATGGTTCCAGACAGCTTTTTGTACAGAAATAGCCCGGTGAGAACACCCAGCCTACTCAGACAGCAGAACAAATCCCAGGAACTTGCCTTCATGCAACCTTCCCCTTCAAGCTCAAGTCTAAACACATCAGAGCTTGGCAGGGCCGCTCGGGTACATTGGCCGACAGACAGACGCTCGAGTTCCTCAGGCTCTCCGTGCTTTCCCTTCCAAACCAGTAGATTCTTATGGATTGAGTTGCACCAGCCCTTCCCCTGTCGCCAACACGCGGAAGCTCTAAGCCCCTCGAGTTTCCTTCCATCGCGCAGTTTGAATAAAAACCCAACTCGCTCCCACTCGGAAGGAAAGGAAGAAACACCAGCAGGTATAAAGTTAACACGTGCGTGTGCATGTTTGGCGGAAACAAGACACATCATTCTGTCTAGGAGGCCATTCTGAAGCTAGGTCCTACACAGTATCGCTCAAATTGGGAGGTAGTGTATTTGGCTTCAGGATAGAGGTGGCTGAATGGGAATGATATGGAATAACTTGAGAAGCTGTCGTTCTAGAGACTTTTCCATAACTAGCATGGGAGGGAGAACACCGGAGGACTCGCTCTTACCTAAGTCCTGATACAGAATAATAAAAGAGCTGTCCTAATTTTTGGCAAAGTCAGCCAATCTACAGGAACCTGAGTAAAAATCTCTCATCAAAAGCCAACACTCTAAAATAGGAACCATATGGAAGGCAATAGAAAAGGAACATTTCCATCGTATAGCAGATATACTTGGGAGTGCAGGTCTTACTCCTGGTTAAGGAAAGAGTGACTTGTATGTCTGGTTTCGGGGACACTGGAAAGATCACGTTCCATGGAAATACTGCCTTACCTGCTGGCTACTGCCTGAAAATCCTTTCCAAGTTGAGAAAGCCTTAAAGTCCTCAACAGCAGAGAAAGCGAAATAAGCAAAATCCCCTGAATAGAAGAGCGATCAGGATAATGCTCATTTCCTGAACATTTACTTATGGTAAATGCTTACATTCATACTCAGGACTTTGCATGAATGATCTCCTTTAATCCCTGTGGTAGCTGGTCCCCAGGATGACCCCTCTGCGACCTGGCCTCTACATACATAGATGCCCTTGGGTGGCGCGCTTCCCTCGAATCTGGGCTGGGTCTGGGATGCACATGTAACCAGCAGAATGGGGCGGAAAGGATACTGTGTGGTCTCAAAGGCTAGCTCAGGAGAAGGCTGAGAGCTCTAGCCTTAGTCTCTTGGAAGGGTCATGCTGGGGAAAGTCAATTGCCAGATGAGAAATCCATGTTGGGAGGAAGCCCAAGCAAGTCAGCGGAGTGGCTGAGTAGAGAAAGAGATGCTGGTGATGGCTCTCGGCTATATGGGCCACCCCACACCGGGTGCCAGACATGTGAATGAAGAAGCCAGCTTCATGCCAGTGTTCAGATGATTCGGCCCCCGACTGACATCTGATTATAACTGTATGTGAGACTCTAAGTGCCAGTTGCCCACATGAGCCCACTCAATCCACAGAACCATTAGAAATCATAATAAACTGGAGCTTTATACCACTAAGTTTCAGAATTGTTTGTTATCCAGCCATAGATTGCTGAAACATTTACTCTCCAAGATTCTGAAAATCACAGCAACCTCTCCAACATCCATTTCACCCCTTCTTCACTGAGCAGTTTGGGGAGTTGACCCCAGTCTAGGGGTACCCCTCATCAGACTATGCTAGTGGTTTTCCAAGTGTGATCCACAGGCTTCAGTGTCATCTCAGAACTCATTAGAAAGGCAAATTCTGGGGCACCTGGGTGGCTCTGTCAGTTAAGCATCTGCCTTCGGCTCAGTCATGATCCTAGGGTCCCGGGATCGAGTCCTGCATCAGGTTCCCTGCTCAGCGGGGAGTCTGCTTCTCCCTCTCCCTCTGTCTGGTGCTCTGTCTGCTTGTGTGCACTCTCTCTCTCTTTCTTTCTCTATCTCTGTCAAATAAAAAGTGAAAAAAAAAAGGCAAATTCTCAGCCTCTTCTCTGGATCTATAGAATCAGAAATTCTGGCACCGATGCTCAGTTATCTGTGTTTTTATACGTCCTTCAGGTAATCCTGATGTATGTGCAAGTTTGAGAACCCCTGTCTGTATACCAACCCTGGTAATCCCGTCCACACCTTACTAATAACTAGTTTAAGGACCCTGGCCCAAGTCAATCAGCACCAGGCATTCCCTTGGTGTCAGTCATTAGTCCCGTGGTCCCCTCCGTCCTGGTGACGGCCACTCTGTGAAAGGAGCAGGCCTTAAGATGTGGCTGCCATCGAGGAGGGAAGGCAGGGAGGCAGAGCGAGCCTGGGTCCCTGGCAGTAGGGTTCAGGAAGACTGTGGCACCTTTGAACTTTCAATTAGGGCGGGAGTCCATTAATTTCCTTATTGCTTAGACCCATGTGAGTTGGCTTGTGGTGACTTGTAGCTGAAAGGGCACCGCCAGGCACAGGGAGTGTGATGATCTGTCTTTTACGGGGGAGAGGCTAGCTGATTTGCGGTAGCTCGGACCCCTAGGAAGCAGAAAAGCTAGGGTTTGAACCCGGATCTCTGTGTTGTCAAAGCCCCCCCTCATAATGAAGCCCCGAAAGGGTGAGATTTGCCCTCTTCTTGAGTGCAGAGGCTTCTGAGCATACTTTTGGTGGGTTAGGGCATCTGGCAGAAAAAGGGATACCACGGGATGGGGAAAGGTCCAGGGAGAGAGGGAGGTTGCCGAAAAGATAATTCCTGCTGAATTCTACTCAGGTCTGGCCTCTGCTCGGGTATTTCTTCGTGTCCCTAAATTGAATGATGTCCTTTCTCCTCTCCTTCCCCCCCCCCAAAAAAGATTGTCATATTCTGTTGTTTTGCAGGGAAGGCGCTGGGAGCGGGTAAGGCGAGAGTGTTCCTTGGGGGAGTAAGCTGATGGGTCCAAGTAGTTCTATAAACTGCGTCCACCCACAGCAAGCTACTCCAAACATGGTTTATAATCACAAAAGGAACAATCCGGAAGACTCTGGCTGTCAACACAGCTCAAATGTAGCAGCCACCAAACTTGCACATAGGCCATGGCACGGATTGGGGATTTTTCTGACCTCGGGGATCCCCAGGCTCTGTCCCCCCCTCAGGGGACACCAACATTTGGGGGGGGCGGCTCTTGCCTCTATTCCCCTACACTGTGGTCTCAACTGGAGGTCTGCTTCAGGCACTCCCGCCACATCCCGGCCTTCTGGTACAGTCCGCGAGAGTGAGGTGGCTCATTTTAACCTGTCATCTGAAGCCCAGTTCCGGGCAGTCCCGAGGTACCAGGGTGCTGCAGCTAGAGGGCACTTTCAGGGAAAACATGAAACAAGGCTTATGAGAAACAAGGCAGACGAGAAGGTGACAACTCTTTTCTCCGACGGTCATCCAGAGTTTGAAACACGTACAGATCAGCCTTGATAAAAGTTCCGATAAATGTTCTCCTAATTTGAAACCGATGGCTCCAGGAAAGAGCAAGCATCTCCTGAAGCCTCTGCTGGGTGCATGGCATTCACTCAGCACTGGGAAAGGACATCAGTTAGGGGACAGTCCTGCCAACGATGCTTAGAAACAACAATAAAACAACGTATCAACAAGTAGGAGATAGAGCTGATAAGACACACGGTTTCTAGGTACTGACGTGTATAAACTGATGTAATCCCCATAATGAGCCTGTGACATTAGTCCTGTTATTATCCCCATTTTACTGATAAGGAAACCGAGGCATTGAGCGCTTAAGTCATTTTCCCAAGGTCAAGGGATTCAAACCAAAGCAGCCTGGCTCTGGAGGTTTGCTCCGGACCCTGACGCAGGATGTCATAGGGAGGAACGCAGGGAAGAAGGGAGTTGATCCAGGCGGCCTCCTGGAGGAGGTAAGTGTTCACACAGAAGGATGGGGACTCAGGGCCATGTTGGTGGTAAATGAGAATGAGTGAGATTTAAAAAAAAAAATAGGTTTTCCTTCTTGCTAACCCACGTTACTTTTTTTCTTAAGATTTATTTGAGAGAGAGAGAGAGAGACAGCATGAGTGGGGGGGGGGAGGGAAGGGCAGAGAAAGAATCTCAAGCAGCCGTGAGGCTGACCGTGGAGCCCGACCCGGGGCTCGTTCTCACGACCCTGAGATCATGACCTGAACTGAAACCAGGAGTCGGAGGCTTAACCGACCGTGCCACCCAGGCACCCCTGACCCATGTTACTTTTAATGATTGTAATGGGCGTCCTTCAGTGGGAGGTCTCTTCCCTAACTTCTATCACTGGGCAAGCACCAGGCCCTGGGGGACGTGTTTTCCCGGAGCTCCGTGACTGAATCAGAGCTGTGGGTCTGGAGAGAAAGATCCAGTCCCCGAGTTTACCCACCTGATTTCATAGACAAGTAGACAAAGCTGAGAGAGATTCCGTGGTGCCCAGAGCAGCCCCCAGCATCCTCCCCTCTGGCCTCCAGGCTTCTGTGGAGAGGCCTTCCAGCAACCCCACACCGGCCCTCGCCTGACAGGCCCGGGACAGGAGGGGCACCACGGCCCGGCCTCTCTCAGATGGCATTGCAAATCCAAGAGGACGGGTCACAGGTGGGGAACTTGAGCGCACTGGGCTCGCCCACCTCGTCCAGAGCTGGGGGCATGCGGAGAGCCTGCTGGAGGGCCTGTCAGAGGACTTTCCTGTGGAGCCCGGTGGTCTTGGTCTCCGGCTGGCTAACCTCTGGGCCTTCCTGCCAGTCGTAGCGCCCCCTGCTGGCCCCCATACTGACTCACTCCCTGGAAGAGAGGACTGTGGTGAGGATGGGTGGCCCCTGCCCATGGAGGCTGCCCTGTGCGTGAGGCTGGCCGCCGGGCTGAGAGCCGAGCTAGCGCTGAGCCTGCCCTGGGGGATTTATCAGCAGCCAGAGCATCATCTTGGGAGACTGGGCAGGAGTCCTGTGGTGTGCAGGGAGGGCACTGAAGGAAGGGCTGGTCCACTCCCGGCCGGGGTGGGGCCTCCAGGGAGGGACCAGCTGTGTGACCCACGCAGTCGACTGCACAATTCTCTGGCTTGGGTTCTTCATCTGAAGATTGAAGGTGTAGGATGGACATATTTAAAAAAAACAACAGTTTTAATGAGTTCAACATACAATTTACTGATTTGAAGGGTGTCCTCAGTATATTCGTGGAGTTGGGCAACCATCACCATAATCCGTTTTTAGAACATTGTCATCGCCCCAGAAAGAACCTTGTACCCTCTGCATTCACTCTCCACCCCTCAGCCCTGGGCAAGTACCAAGTCCTTTCTGTCTCTATGGATTTCCTTATTCTGGTGAAGTTGTGTGTGTGTGTGTGTGTGTGTGTGTGTGTGTATGTGTGTACACACACATTTTATACATATATAATTTTTTTAACATACAAGAAGCTGAGGTAAAAGGCAAGTGTGCCCCTTCTTCCTACCATCTGAGATCTAAATTCCCACTTTGCAAGACATACGTGGTTTCCATGGTAAGCTGAAAGCAGGCAAGAAGGGTTTTATGCAAATAAAACAGAATTTGGATAAGATGTGAACGCTACCAGGGGCCCAGTCAGGATTTGGATAGCCCAGCTTTCTGGGAAACTTTTGAAAAGTGGCTGAAAAAAAAATTTTTTTTTTCTCATGTAGTGCTACAGATAGACGGTTGACTTGATTGATGAGGAATGAAATATCCTAGGGGCCCCTGGCTGGCTTGATCGGTGGAGTCTGTGACTCTTGATCTCAGGGTTGTGAGTTCAAGCCCCGCTTTGGGTGTAAAGATTACTTCAAAATAAAATCTTTAAAAAGGAAAAGAATGAAATATCCTAATTAATGATCATACCACCAAGAAAAAGGGTACTAACTAAATAATAAGGAATTATTTAAGACCTACAGTTTGGATGAATCTAAGGCTTAGACAGTGGCCTTCATGTCAACATTAATCCTTTTATATAAAGACCCCCAAATAAACTTATGAACATTCACAGTCACCCTGGGATTTATATGAAGGGCCGGTCTAATATAATACTTCAGAGCTTATGGTTATTTCCTCGAGGTTATCTATATTCCTCCAAAACCTGCTATAATCTATACACCAGCTTTTCAAAGGATTTGTGTTATTTACTCATTTATTTATTTAAGAGAGAGAGAGCACAAGCAGGGAGAGGGAGAAGCAGGCTCCCTGCTGAGCAGGGAGCCCGATGCGAGCCTCGATCCCAGGACCCTGGGATCATGACCTGAGCCGAAGGCAGACGCTTAACCAACTGAGCCACCCAGGCGCCCCAGGACTTTGCTAGGATACTGCATCTTTTTCAGTAACTTCACATGTCTTGGTACTCTGGGGAGGTTTCTAGGGAGCAGAATAAGGGAAATGTACTTATTTGAGTAGTGGTATAAGCAAAGTTACTAGTAAATACTAGTAAGTGATTCCAGTTATTGCACGTAGGGTTTTATAGTTTATAAAACATTTTCACTGGGCACTTGGGTGGCTCAGTCGTTAAGCGTCTGCCTTTGGCTCAGGTCATGATCCCGGGGTCCTGGGATCGAGCCCCACATCAGGCTCCCTGCTCGGCGGGAAGCCTGCTTCTCCCTCTCCCACTCCCCCTGCTTGTGTTCCCTGTCTCGCTATGTCTCTCCCTGTCAAATAAATAAATAAAGTCTTTTTAAAAAAATAAAAAATAAAAATAAATAAAACATTTTCACATTTTTGACTTCATGTTGATCCTTAGCAAGTGCTATCAGTGGGTAGGGTCTCTATTCCTCAGAGTCAGAACACTTGGGTTTGAATCTGGAGTCACCGAGTATGAGCTGGATGTTTGTGGGGTGTGTTACTTCCACTCTCTCTGCCTTGATTTCCTCCTCTGTAAAGAGATCATTTCAGTGCTTACTTCAGAGACGTGACGGAGGGTAAATGAGCATGGGAAGACTTTAGAACTGTGCCTGAAATATACTAAACCAGTGCTCCATAATTATCCCCATTCTCATTATTATTGTTGCTGTTATTTTAGAAATGTGGGAACCATCGACTTGGCAAGGGCCAGTGTTTTTCCCAAGAGCACAGCAAGTGGCCACGCTGGGAGCTGAACCCAGAGCTCCTGACTCATTGCATTGGTGACTGTGAAATCATCTGCCTATAAAAACTGACAGTTAGCGACCAGACCAAGATATTGCACTGCTAAAACAAAATCATCATGGTTTTATTAATTGGCAGGGAGAAGTTAATGGACTTTTCCCAATCTTAAACTTTTTGCCTTCGAGTTTGCTTAACCTTTGAGGACTTGCCACCATTCTGTCTACTAGCACTTGCAGTGTTCATACCCAAGCAAAGGCATTCACATAAATAGTAACGGAGGAGACTCGGAACTACCTGACCATGCTCCGTTCAACAGCTTTTTCGTTCTCACTGAGCACTGACCTTCTGATTTAATTGCATTCACGCATCCTAAGCAGACTTTCTGCAGGTGCACCTGTCCTGGGGTGCATGAAAGAATTGGCTCTGCTGGGAATCTACAGCATCCCACAAAGAACATGACATTCAGTAGCGTCCACCGCCCCCTTCGCAAGCCTGATGGTCATCGACTGTGCCACAGCCGTTCCTCCCCAAGCTCAACTTCTACCAGATGTAGACCCATTTTTTTACACTTTTCCCTCAACCATGCGAATTTCAGATCCAGTATGTATGTTCTGAGTTATTCTTACGGGAGATAGTTGGAAAAGCAGGAAGCAGGAAGCTGGGAACAGAGGTAGAGAACAGATAGGAGAGAGTGGGGGACGCATGCTTCTGCCATGCAGCCGACAGCAACTAAGGCAAAAATAAACCTCGGATGCAGAGGTACAGCACCCGTTGGAGGGGAGGGGAGTGGCATCTGGTTTGTGCTGTGTTTTGGCCAAAATAATTCGGCAAAGCTGAGGGTATATCACCCTGCAGAGTGGGGAGGAGTTTTGAGAAATAAGCGTGTATGTAAATTTGTTCATTAACAGATTTACTTTTCCTCAAATATGTAAGTTATTTGGAACAAATCCTGGGAACTAGTTTAAAAATTAAAAAAAAATGAAGGAATTAAAGATTTGGTTGGAGAACCAGTAAAAATATTCTGTGGCATAGAATAAAATAAAATTACCCACAGGTTCTTGGAAATAAAGGGAAAGGACATCCTGAAGCGTTTCTAGCCACTAAAGTGTGGTAACTTAAAGCCATTATATCCTTCTGCCTAGAGCACAGCCTGTGTTATTTTCACAAACACTGTACCCAGCACTGTTGAATGCCAACCCAACAACCACTTCCAGCTTCCTTCTTCCTTGGCCGCCTCCCACCAGAAAGGCTGCAAAAGCTAAACATTCTCTTTTGCAACCTGTCTTGCTATAGATGACCATGTGACCCCATCCTGCCCTACAAGACATCAAGGGTTTTCTGTGGGAGTGGGATAGATCTTTCTCCTTGAATAAAAGCCCTTGTGCACCTCGCTCTCTTTTCGTTTTGCATGCTACCATGTGAGGATGTGATGCCTGGAGCTGTGGCAGCCATTTTGTGATCAGGTAACACCAAGGCTGAAGCTGAAAGCTAACACACAGAGGAAGCCAAGAATGGAAAGAGGAAAAGAGCTGGGTCCTTGAAGGCAACATTGAGCTGCCAAACCAACCCTGAGGATCACCTGTATTTCTAGACTCTAAGTAATAAAAGTCATTTGGTATAAGCCACTGTTCGTTTTGTGTTACTTACAGTTAAAAGCATCCAACTGCTATGATGTAAAAAAAAAAAAACCCAAAAGTGCTCTCATGGGTTCGCTGGACATTTTGACCCCCCAGCTTCCATCCTTTCTCCATAGAGTCTCATCATTCCTTTTCACAGATAGCACAGGGACACCGCCTGTTACAGCATCTCTCAGGATGATGTGAGGCTCATGCACACTATAAACTTCTGTAAAAGTAAGAGAAATAGTACAAAATGCTTCTGTAGTAGGTAAAGACACCGACTTTCATGCAGCAAGGGACAAGATGCCACTCAGCAGCTGTTTCTTCTCTTCTGGGAGGACGCACGTTGTGGATGGAGTCGGAGGTGGGGAGGTGGCCGAGGAAGAAGTCGAACACCTGTGCAAGGCAATAAGCGCAGGAACAACCTGCTGAGGGGCAACCGTGAGTGCGGCTCTCTGGGCTTTGATATTAAGTTGACCTGAAGCTTCAGAATCATGAACCGATGTGTGTGTGTGTGTGTGTGTGTGTGTGTGTGTGTGTGTGTGTGTTAGTTTAAACTGAGAGTAAAAGAATTATGACCTTGTAAAATGCCCCTGGACTTCAACTCCTTGTTCCTGAGAGTGCTGGCCTAGAAATAGTTATGTGTCTGTTTGCAACATGCACAAGGCGACCCAGAGCGGAGTGCCTCCTGCTTACATCAAGGATGCAGATGCCCAGGGCCGTGTGGTGGGTGGCCGCCGGGACCCCTCCCCAGCATCCCGCGGTCCGGGACCCGCGCTGGGAAGCTGCGGAATTAAGGTAGGGACGCGACTGGCCGACTCTGCTTTGGTTCCAGAGAGAAAGCTGTTTCTAGAAAATGGCATTCTTTCAAGCTACGTTGTTATTTTGAAAGATACCAAAGGGCCCTGGCAAAGACGAGGTTTTCAGGTTGCCGCACCCTCGGATGTGAAAGTAGGACCAGGTGAGAGGCTGTGCACCCACGCCCCACACCCTGCCTCCCCTCATGCCCCCTCTGCCAACAGAGGCTGAGTCTGCAAATCATTTGGGGCCTTTTAGGAACTTTACAGCTCACCCTCAAGTTTAGTTTATTTGACTCTCTTAACTTTGGTAGATTTATGGTTGGAGAAAATGAAAGGTACCTATCATTAATTTCTGGGCTAGTTCATTCATCCATGTTCCCAAGGGGTTTGCTCTCCTCTGGAGCAGACGTTGTTACACCGAAGGTCACCTGCAGGGAGATGACTCACCAAGGGCTCCTCTCCCCTTGCTCGGCGGGTCCGCAGGGAAGAAGCCCGCACGGAGGCCCCGCAGCATCCCTCCCTGCACGCTTCTTCGGCTGCTCGCTTCGCATCCTTTCTGCAAGGCCTCATCTAGGTGAATGAACCCTCTGATCACTAAGTGGTCCGCATGTGTGTGTTGGTGTTTCAGTTCTCCACAACGGAAGCTGGTCTGAGAGAATTCTGCCCACCCAAAGGGGAGGTAGGAGGTGCAGAGAGGAGTTCTGATGGCCTTGGGAGTTCTGCCCTGCCTGAACGTGGATCCTAAGCCAGAAAGGTAAATTCCCTCTTGCTCCAGCTAGCCTGATTGGGATTTCGATTACTCGCAAACTGAGTCAGCTCAGCTACTTCTAAAAACTTGTAACTGAAACTCATTTCCCTTCTATGGAAGCCCCCATTTCTAACCATCTCCTTGAGTCACATTTTTTTTCTGTGAATTTCGATGTACATAGATGAATAAAAAAAAATCTTTTTCTCTTAAAAAAAATTTCCCCTCAAACAAGTATTTTACACGAGCATGCTAATTCTTTTGAACAAAAAATTTATTTTGTAATTCAAGTAAGCACTTTCAAAGTTATCGTCTATACAAATAGGGTATTAGGTTTTCTTATAATACACCAGTGTTGTCATATACAATGGAGGGAGTAACAGTAAAATACAGTGCAGGCAGTTCTTCTCAATTTGCCAATTCACTGAATAATTCGAATGAAAGGTATAGTAGTCACACAGAAAGAACTATTTTATTTTCAATAATAAAAATATTATACCCACTCTATTATATAACAAAATGTAATTGACTATTCTCTTAAGTGATAAAACAGTTAATAAATTGACTTAGGTTATAATCAGAAGAACATGAGTGTAAATCTGTAGGAAGACAGGTATTTTCAAAACAAAATTCCAGTGAAGGGCTAAACATTCTCAAACATAAAGAGTACAACAAGAATAAATGGTTTCTGTTTAACATGTTTTTGCTTTAGTGTCCGCAAAGCCACAAATTTGATAAACATATGGTTAAGCCAAAGTTTTCCGGACATGAGTTATGCGATATTTGTTCAGAAACGATGCCAACCATATCGACAGAGCATCACAGGGGTGGGGGGGAGGAGCGCTCGCCCATGCTGACTCGGTTAAGTAACAGGCAGAGGCAGTGATGGAGGCGGCTGGAGGCCGGGAACGGGAGGGAAGCTCACAACACTCACAGCACAGCTAGAGAGGAAAAAGCTGAGCCGGGCATAACCCAGGCAGGGACACGTTCTCTGCAGCTCGGGTTTTTTATTTTTAGAGCGTTCTGAGACAAATTCCAGCAAGATGTCTGGTTTGAGCCAAGCCTTTCTTCTTGAACTTGACTTCTCAACTGAGGTACTTGGCATACTTAAGGGAAAAAATGAATACACTCAGATTTCATTTTGTTAGATATTAAGCTAGAAAAGCAGCTGAAGGAATAAGAACAAGCCAGAAATCAAAATCCTGTTTCCTGTAAAACACCGTACAGACAGGTTTTGCTTATTAATGGAACAGGAAACGAGGGAGAATTGGAGTTGAGGCTCTTTAAACAAGCAAAGGGAAGGGGAGAGGAGTGTAGGAATGCAGAGGCACCCCCCCCCCCCCCAAGAATGGAAAGGAAATCCAGATTCTGTCCATTTGATGTCCTGCTTTGGGCATTTGTAGCAAAGGCACCTGTGCCTAGAGGAGTCCATTTGCAGTATCCGGCTCTGGTTAATTTCCCAGGGGCTACCACATGGGTTAGCTGGGAGTTGTGCCAGGAATCTTCCCCCTTCTGAAATTAGGCTACGGCCTAAGTTCCTAAGCGATCAGAATCCCTCGGAACCAGGCTAGTCAGGAAGCTGTCCCCGTGTCCAGTCCCAGCGTGCTTCTGCTGGTCACAGAAGTTGGGGCCAGCCAGCAGGGGGAAGGGTATGCTTGTATTTCTGGCTCATATGCTTTTCAAATAAAATGCATTTGACCAAACAAAGGGAACACAGTCCCAAACCTTCCTAACCTCCATATATGCATGCAACCCAAGCCACCAAAAGGCGAGTTCATTGTTCCCGAGGTTGCGGGTACGGGGAGTCTGTTCTATAATGCAAAAGACTACACACCAAAATCCAAGGCCCAAATTAAGTGACTGCTGCAGCCCGCTATAAACCAGTAGGAATGCCATTTATACTTCTGGCAGATCAGAGTGCCACCCCACTGAATGTTATTTAAAAAATATTTTATCAGGAAGTAAGGTCACTTTGCTTGTTTTTAACCTGTACAAGTTAGTGTTTGCTTTGAAACATAACTGCATACAGTGCTTTTTCCTCCTGGGGATTCTTTTAATTTTGGAGGCATGTCTGTGTTCCAGGCCTTCTCCAAGCTCTTACTAACCATAGTTCTATCTGTATTAAGTAGTTGCAAATGTGGTCTTAATGGGATGTCATTTGCTTAAATCTGTAATACTTAAGGCGACTGCTCAATGTGCAGTATTTTCTGGGGATCCTTCTCTGAAAGGGGAAGCACAAATGGCTACAGTATTTTATGAAGCAGTTGAGATAATTTGGGTTTTTTTTTTAAGATTTTATTTTATTTATTTGACAGAGAGAGAGAGAGAGAGAGAGCACAAGCAGAGGAAACAGGAGAGGGAGAAGCAGTCTCCCCACTGAGCAGGGGGCCTGATGTGGGGCTCGATCCCAGGACCCTGGAATCATGACCTGAGCCAAAGGCAGAGGCTCAACAGACTGAGCCACCCAGGCGCCCCGATAATTCTGGATCAAGTTGATGACAAATCATTATTCACTTTGAAACTGATACCACTAATGCCAAAGAACTTGATTTTCAGGCTCATCTGGAGTTCAGAAGCTTTGTGCTAAACATAAAAAAAAAAAAAAAAGACAATGACTTAAATTTTCTGAAGTTTAGAAACGACATCCAAAGGACAAAGGTAACTTTTTTGCCAGTGCGGTTAGAACAGTGACAATGGATGATTTATCCTACCAATTCGATCAACAAGTGCCTTTGTGGTTTCTCCACTGTACCGGATTAAGTGCACACGCGTGTATGCGGAGAAAAACAAAAAACAGGCTCTCCATGTCCTCGTTTTTAAAATACGTATTCTCCGGGCGCCTGGGTGGCTCAGTTGGTTAAGCGACTGCCTTCGGCTCAGGTCATGATCCTGGAGTCCCGGGATCGGGCTCCCTGCTCAGCAGGGAGTCTGCTTCTCCCTCTGACCCTCTTCCCTCTTGTGCTCTCTGTCTCTCATTCTCTCTCTCACAAATAAATAATAAAAAAAAAAAATCTTTAAAAAAATAAAATACGTATTCTCTCCCACGCCAGTCATTCAAATAACATGAGAATGTGCTCCTCTAAAAGAACCCCAGCTGTATCTAGGGATTTATTTGTTTTAAAAAATAGAAGTAAGGTAGGTACGGGAATGTCTTTAACAACCAAAGGAATCGACCTTAAGATGATAACCTGGAATGACAGTTCTCTAATTTTAAAGCCTGCAGTCCAAGCTTGTAATGCGCAAAGGCATATTCATTCAAGACTTTTGTAAGAAGTGCATACACTATCTAAATATTGCTGAAGGAAAACTGAGTGCCTCTCTTACATACAAAGCAGATGAAGACCAGAAGCAAGTAGAGCTTGTCCCACAAACCGAAGCAGATTTCCATGCCAAGACTTAGCAAGTTTCATAGGCAGGCAATGCTGCCTGTGGAGTATGGTTACAGTTCTCGAGCCGGGGGTGGGGGGGGGCCGCACATGAAGTGAGCGGGTGGGAGAGAAATCTAGCACTCTGAGAGGTAAAAAGAGAGTCCCCATTTGTAATGAGTACAAAACTTGATTAGGCAACAAGATTTTCTGGCTGGAAGGCACAAGAAAAATGACCGTGACAATAACTTACTGAGACAATGGAAATTAAGGGAAAAATAATTGCTTTAGGGGGGCAGTACAGGTGAATCATTAGCACATCAACCCACTGGGGCTGAAACACAGCACCCTAATGTGGGGACTGGCCGAGGGGAAGGACTGGGTCAGAGGGACAGAGGGTTTGGTGCTCTTGGTTTAGTTTCAGTGACTGTTCAGCACTTGGTGAAGCCGTTGTGCCTTTTAAATGGAGACCCCCAAAATCCTCTATGTGACAGAAGACTGAAAATTGTAGAGAGTTATATAAACATTTACTGTTGATATGTCCCAGAGGTTAGACCAAGTTCACTGGTCTGGCTGAGTGGGGTCTCCGGGTTTTGTCCACCACCACTCAGCGGTACAAAGGCAACTAAACAGAAAAGACGAAAGGAATCATTATGACTTCTTTCCTTGGTTATATGTCCATAATCTGCATAAAATAAATAACACATGTTAAGTCAATACTAGGGTTAAAATTTGGAAATGAGGGGGGGGAAAGAGGCACAGCAATCTGGTATTCTTAAGGCAAAACAATAGGGATCTCTTTAAATAGACACTTTATTATATCCACAGGCGATAAAATCCCAGAGCTACTGTTAGGCACGTAAATACAGATCCTGTAAGAAGAAAAAAAAAATGAGCAAAGTATTAGTTGTGTTAACAGTTACTTAAAGGACAACTTTTTATTAAGAAAACATACAGGTGCTGATCCACCTACCCACCAAACAGAGAAACACACACAAGAAACTCAGATCACCGGCTGATGGGCCACATTCCACGAGACACCTGCCCACTAAAAAACCCTGTTCCTTGCAATCGTCGTCTTCAAAGCAGAACTGTACCCAACATTCAACAAAACTTTTCAATGAATGTCAGAAATTCTGTGATCCCTCTTTTGGCTCAAAAATTGCAAAACCAAAATAACTCCTTACAAGGAGTGTCACCAACTGAAGCAGAAAGATCACAACTCGAAAGCCTTTCATTCCATCCATAAAATATCATCTTGAATTTCACTAAAAAAAAAAATTCCAAGTAACTACAGTTCAATGGCAGTATCTTATAAAGCTTAAGATTCCACCGGTTGTAAAGCACATCATTTTACTACTAAGGAAAAAAAACTACCGATTACCGTAAGATACTTGATCTACCAGAAATCATAACCTGCCTTCTAATTTCAGGGATGTTAAAATGTGAAAAAAATGTGTTAGAATCAATGAAACGCAGTATCTGTCTTTGACTTATTTTCCAAATTTCATTTATCTTCTGCGTGTTTGAACTACCTAGACACAAAAGAGCTTACCTGCTAAATACTTAATGTTATCGAGCTTGTGCGACTCCAGCATGGTTTTGAGGCCCGCGACCTCAGTGTCTATCTTCCTGTCTGTCTGGGTGACAGCACGGTCTTGCTGGGCATGCTTTTGGAACAAAGAGATTCACAGCATTAAACCACTTCGGATCCACCTGCCGTCCCCTCAGCTCCCACCGTCCTACAGGCCCTCCCCTGCCAGGGAAAGATCGGGTATGACTAAGGAGACGTGGGCTTTAGCTTTAGTTCTACTATTCTCATGTTATGTTGTGTTGGTCAGGGCCTTGAATATCTCTGGGCCTGTTTACTTTAATTTGAAAAAAGCAAAAAAACTCAACAAAACCCAAAAACAAACACACACCACTGGCCCTGCCTTCACACAGGACAATCAAATGTGATAATGTATGTAAAGCTTCTGTAAATGATAGATTGCTCTACAAGTCAAGGTTAAAGTTAAAAGGCAGTCTGTTCTCAAAGACTATAAAGGTACCTCATCTTTCTAAGTTCCTCTCGATGAGAGGTATACAAAAACTGCTTTAAGAAGTGAACACAGGGACGTCTGGGTGGCTCAGTCTGTCGAGAAGTATGAGTGTCTGCCTTCGGCTCAGGTCATGGTCCAATGATCCTGGGATCGAGCCCCGCATGGGGCTCCCTGCTCATCAGGAAGTCTGCCTCTCCCTCTACCTGCCACTCCCCGTGCTTGTGTTCCCTCTCTCTGACAAATAAATAAAATCTTAAAAGAAAATGAAAATAAAAAGTGAACGCAATCTTAGATATTCTAAAAGCAACAGTGTTTGCCTTGACACAATTCCTATTCACATTTTAAGGTTTTCTTCTTTCATAGTTCCCAAACACGAAGTATTTTATTAGTATGAGGCTTGGTTATACCAAAGGCCTATTTGTGTTCTTTTCCAAATATAATACAGTTAAACTACATACATAACCAACCCCTAAGGGTGGTGAGTTTGGCTGATGTTATAAAGGGGTTGTAATATTTCATTAATGCATAAAAATAATTCACTAAATATCCTAGGACAAGTAAGTACAATTGACCCTTCAACAATGTGGGTTTGAAGTGCATGGGTCCACTTATACCTGATTTGTTTCGATACGGTACAGTACTATAAATGTATTTTCTCTTTATGATTTTAATAACATTTTGTCTCTAGCTTACTTTTAGTGTACAATACACATAACATACAAAATACGTGTTAACTGTTTATGTTATCAGGAAGGCTTCCGTTCAACAGTAGGCTATTAGTAGTTAAGTTCCTGGGGAGTTGAAAGTTATATGCAGATTTTTGACTATGGGGGAGGGTCTCTAACCTCCCTATTGTTCAAGGATCACTTGTATGTAGTTCCTTATGTCTAACAATCCTGGTAATGAATAAGGATGAGTAGAAAAGTACTCCAGAGGAATATTCTACTATTCTCTGATGTAAGTGTCTTGCAAGTTTTGGAGGTCCCAGGTAATAGAAGATGGAAAAAAAGTATAGCAGGTCATTAAGTCCGAAAAATAATTTAAAAAACCATCATTCCTTATTATTCTTCAATCACTGGAATTTAAACTTTCATTAAGATAAACAAATATTCTATTAAGTGCCAAAAAAATTCTAGGATCCTCCACTTCTGAGTACCTACCCCCGGAGAACTGAAAACAAGGAGTCCAACAGATATTGGTACAACCGCGCTCACAGCAGCATTATTCACAATGGCCAAAAGATGAAGGCAACCCACGTGTCCACTGACAGGATAATCCAAATGTGGTCTACCCGTAAAATGGAATGTTACTCAGCCTTAAAAAGGAGGGAACTTCTGACAGGCTATAGCATGGATGAACCTTAAGGACATTAAGCTGAGCGAAAGAAGCCAGTCACAGGACAAATCCGGTATGAGTCCACCTCTATGAGGTCCCTGGAGCAGGCACACTCACAGGGACCGAAAGCAGAATGGAGGCAGCCAGGGGTTGGGGTAGAAGGAATGGGAGTGAGCGTGTGACAGCTAGTTTCAGGTCTACACGATGTAAGGAACCCTGCGGATGGACGCCAGTGACGGTTATACGAGGGTGTGAATGTACTTAATGCCACTGAACCGTTCACTTAAAAATGGTTCAACTGGTAATTTTACGTGTACTTTACCACAATGAAAAAAAAAACACCCCCCTAGGACACAAAACTTGAGCATCCCCTCCCATTAACACATCATTACAAAGGACAGTAAGCATGCATGGGATGAAGCCAAGATGAACACAGTGACCAAGAAAAGTAGTCTCATTTCTTACCAATGCCACCATTTCTGTCCTCATTTCCAGCAGCTTCCTTTCATTCAACGAGTACTGAAACAAACAAACGTGTAACACAGGTCAGATTGATTGATTCCTTCCTCCCCCTCCTTCTCTGATGCTTCCAATATTCTGTACTGCCAAGGACACAGGACACTAGACATCACCTCTGGAATCAAGCAGCCTACGTGCCCCTCTCCTTTAGATGTGCTTTCTCAAGTTTCTCACTTCTAGCCACTCACTGCTCCAGTATAGGATTCCCTTTGTCACCCTTCTCCTCTCTCTTCTGCTCTTGTCATCTGTTCGCTGTGATGCCATTTGGCCCCTCCCACTAGCGTAACAGCGTTTCCTGGGGACCAACTTGCATGGCTGTTGAGTCCATATGCTTTTTGGCTTTGAGAGGGTTGAAAAAAGTGGGGAACAATTTCGTTTGGGAGCTAACCCATCGCAATCACAAAATTGGTCACTACCTGAGGCTTAGACAAAGTTGGGAACGTTATAAAGTTGAGGAAAAAAAGTTTCAAGGAATATTTTATGTGACATAGACATTGCCTAAAGATAAATTATAAATACACCGGTACAAGAAATGCACTAAACCATCACATGTTGGTTTTAATTAAACAACAACAATCCACTCCGGTGTGTCACAATCCAGTAGTACTAAAGGAACTGACTAGCACTACTCAGAATCAAAGTGGTATCTCGCCTTAATGTTTATGCAAAGATTTAATGCAATTTTGTTGAATTGAGACCAAAATCAGACATCTTCTTAGCAGTGGGCATTAGGATTTAACTGAGCAAATGAAAATCTATAATTTAAATGAAAAATTAGCATTTAATTCTTCACTAAATTAACACTGTGATAGCAGAGAAAATTAAGGCTTAAATATCTAGAAACTTTCTAGCTATAAAATGTTCCCCTGGAACTACCAGGGGACTAGACTATAAAAACAGTATTGCTCAGAAATTTAAAAAAAATTTTTTTAATTTTTTACAAAATTGGGGGGAAAAAAAACCCAAAACCCCAAACCAAGGACTAGTCCAGGACCAAAGAACGCTCCTCTCCGTCTGTAAATGACAGGGTTTCAGATGAGGAAAGAGCTATGCATCGAATGGCCACAAGAGGGCAGGGCGGACTGGATTTTTCTACACACCCTTAAGACTCCCGTCTTCACCAAGTCAGTATTGACTCGTCCACAAGGGAAAAGAAAAGCCTAAATCCTGACACTGCTGTGATTTTTAAAATCACACCTATGTGAGTCCATCTCCCTGCACCCCCCAAGCGGCTTACAGGCCATACTGCTCTGAACTGGCTGTAAGCACCACCAGTTATAGAACTTAAACAGAACTGTATTCAACAAGGAGAGGGAGGGTCACATAACTCCTTACCAATGCACACAGAATACGTACTACTGCCCTGTTCTTCAGAGTTTAGGATGACCAAGAACCACTTCTCAGCTAGGTTAGTAAATCCCATCAATTCACTGGCTCTCACCCATGTTCATCAGTCCCACATCCTCCTTAACTATGGGCATCTTCCTAAATCAAGTGCATTCAGATTTTTTGCTAAGTACACAACCCATAAGGACGCTCCTCCTTGGGGAAGGGGGTGGGGGGATGGGGTAACTGGGTGATGAACATTAAGGAGGGCACGTGATGTAATGAGCGCTGGGAAATATATAAGACTGATGAATCACTGAACTCTACCCCTGAAACTAATAATAAACTATATGTTAATTAATTGAATTTAAATTTTAAAAAAATGTTAATATGGTTAAAAAAGAATATTTTAGACGAATTTGAATTTAAAATTCTAAATAACAGCGCTATGCAGAGCCATCTTGACACCCGAGGCAAGAGGAAAAATTAGTAATTATCTTAAAGTTTGGGTATTTCATCTGTCCGAGATTTTATGTTAATTTAAATATTTTACTACCGCATTAAAATATTATTCATCCTAATTTTAAAAAGTTTCTCCTTTTCTAGAGACTAATCATATGCTAGCAACTGTTAAATATTTTAGTGATACTAGGTGAATTAATCTTTATGGTCGAAAAGTGTTTTTTGAGGGACACCTGGGTGGCTCAGTCCGTTGAACATCTGCCTTCGGCTCAGGTCATGATCCCAGGGTCCTGGGATTGAGCCCCGCAGCATCGGGTTCCCTGCTCAGCGGGGAGCCTGCTTCTCCCTCTGCCTCTGCCTGCAGCTCCCCCTGCTTGTGCTCTGTCAAATAAATAAAATCTTTAAAAAAAAAAAAGGGGGTTGTGAGACAAGAAAGACAGGTGACATGGGAATAATGATTTTGTACAACAAAGCTCAGTTTAACTCTTGAAATCCAGAGGTGGTTCCAAAGTAGAGTTAAGTACTTGTTTGAATTTCAGTATTAGCTTCATTTATCATTGCAGCACATTCTGGTTAAAAGCAAACTGAAAAATCAGAAGACAATGAAAAACTGTGCATACTCAGTTTCTACACATGTATCCAGTTCCATGTTAGTAAAAGATGCTTCACATGGCCTATTTCTCATTATTCTAAGAATAAAGAAGGTATCTAACTATTGCTATCAAATTCAAATAAAGCCTGAACAAGAAAATAGATGGGTTAAAAGTCACTAGAGGCAACTCAACATTATTTTTATTAGAACACCCATGTTCATCGAAGCATTATTTGCAATCGCTGAGACACGGAAGATTTAAGTGTCCACTGATGGATGAAGAGATGAAGAAAATGTGGGGCACATATATACCTGAATATGACTCAGCCATAAAAAAGGAAATCCTGCCAATTGTGATAACATGGATGGACCTTGAGTAATTACACTAAGTGAAATAAGAGAAAGACAAATACTGTACAATCTCTCTTACGTGTGGAACCTAAAATCTAAAAACCCCCCCAAAACCAAAAAGAATCCCCAAAAAACCTGAGTTCACAGATACAAAGAACAGGATGGTGGTTGCCAAAGGTGGGAGCTGTGGGGTGGGTGAAATGGGTCAAAAGGTACAAACTTACAGCTGTAAAGTTACTTAAGCCCTAGGACGTAATGCAGGGCATGGAGACTACAGTGAATAATACCACACTGTCTATTTGAAAGTTGCTAAGAGAATAAATCTTAAAAGTTCTCATCACAAGAAAAAATTTTGTATCTATGTGTGATGACAGACGGTAACCAGACTGACGGTGGCGCCCATTCCGCAGTGTAGGCAAGTATCAAATCATTATGCTCTGCGCCTGAAACTAATGTAATGCTGTATACGTCAATTATAACTGAATAAAATAAAGAATTGAAAAAAAAGTGTTGCTGTGCAAACTCTGAGGGGAAAAAATAGTACTTCTATGTATTATTTTTTAAAAAGCAAGGACAGCAGAACGGTATCTGCACGGCTTTCCTGGGTCCTGTACATGATCCCACAGGGGCAAGTACCCTTCCGCTTACTTACTTACAACCTGTATTTCTGAGATTTTTTTTTTTAAGATTTTTATTTATTTCAGAGAGAGAGAACACACATGAGCAGGGGTAAGGGGCAGCGGGAGAGGGAGAAGCAGGCTTCCCGCTGAGCAGGGAGCCCAATGCGGGGCTCGATCCCAGGACCTCGGGATCATGACCTGAGCCGAAGGCAGACACTCAATCGACTGAGCCACCCAGGTGCCCCTCCTGAGATCTTTTTGGTAACAAATGTACAGAAGTACTTTTCCTAATTAAAAATTTCAATTTAATATAACTTAAAAAATTGTTTTGAATTTGCATTTCAAAACAATGTAATCAAGTCATTAAGATTTCTCTATTTAAAATTTTAAAAAGACTATGGAAATATTTTTTTAATCTTGAATTTCAGTGTAGAATTTAATTTAGTATTATTCAAGACAGATGATCAACTTAACTTCTGAAAAATTTGGACCTGTGGAGGTTTAAGTTAGATGAGACTGGGTTTGATTTCTTTTGTAATGTCTAAGTAACACATAATTTAGTCTCTCTCTCTCTGAAATAAAATGAGATTCAAACTTGATTTGACCAAGAGTTTAGTTTTTTTTTTTAAGATTTTATTTATTTGACAGAGAGATAGACAGCAAGAGAGGGAACACAAGCAGGGGGAGTGGCAGAGGGAGAAGCAGGCTTCCCGCCGAGCAGGGAGCCCGATGCAGGGTTCAATCCCAGGACCCTGAGATGATGACCTGAGCCGAAGGCAGACGCTTAAAGGACTGAGCCACCCAGGAATCCCGAGTTTAATTTTTTTTTTTAATTTTTTTTAAAGGTTTTATTTTTAAGTAATCTCTACACAATGTAGGGCTTGAACTTGAACTCATTACCTCAAGATCAAGAGTCACACACACTCTAGCGACTGAACCAGCCAGGTGCCTCCCAAGATTTTCATTTTATTTTTGAAAGCATCAAATTAGAATACAATTATAGGGAAAACTGTGTCTAACAATGACGCACAGGTAAATGTTTAACAGTACTGGTGAACTGTCTATATACTCAGACCGGACCAAGCATTCCATCCTGCAAAGAGATGAATTCACACTCTGTTTATAATAAAGGAACATACCAATTCCTTCACTCTGCTCTTTTCTAGATTGAAGTCTAACTTGGTATCTGTTCGGACTTTGACCACTTCATCCTGGCAGGAGGGCAAACAAAGAGAGAAAGAAATCCCAAGTGAGAAATGGAAACCCTCCTGGGATGTGAAGCCTGGGACTTCTCAGTCATATATACAAATAATCCCTGCTTATGCTCAAGTCAGTCCAGAGTGGGTTACTGCTGCTTTTAACCTCGAGATTCCCAGTGAACTCTCCTTATGGAATTTATGAAGCTGCTCCCTGGACAACTCTGGAAAGCAGAGATGGACTCAAAGAAGGAAAATATGAAATTCTGGTTTAAATAAAGCCTTCTTTCTTAACACTTGTCAGAATCTTTTCTTCCTTAACATCCATGTCCTTTCCACTTAAAAAAAAAAAAAGAAATCGAACAGCTGCTACTAGTCAGCATCTTGAAATCACATGAAATTCTCTAAAGCCAGTCTGTTCTAACGGAACCTAAAGGCTCCATATGGGGCAACTTCAACACTTTTTAATTTAAAGATGACTTCATTCATCCTAGAACACAATTTTCTTAATGAATTTGGTTACAGACATCACCAACTTATTCACTGACTATTCTCAGCTAAATCTTTCAGTGCATACTTTTGAGACATATTACACAACTACTTAACATAGGATTACGTTTTTAAGAACACCTAAAGAACTTCTGACACTGTATTTATTACTATGTTTATGTAACCACCAACAAGCATGCAAAGAGGAGTGAGGGTCTCACCATTATTTGTTGTTTTAACCGATGTAGTTCCACGTTTATCTTCTAAAAACACATTAAAAAAAAACAACACGAAAACAAGTCAAGGATATGGCTAGAAGGTTAGAAAAAAACACATAAAACTTGTAATAAACATACATTAGAACATGTTTTTGCGCACAGTTCTAGCTGCATTCAGAATGAAACATGAGCTGAAAAGTCTTAGGAGCAGACATGATTATCTGTCATGCCAGGACGGTATTACAACACATGCGCCTACTGGGGCACCTGGGTGGCTCAGGTGTTAGGCGTCTGCTTCAGCTCTGGTCATGATCCCAGCGTCCTGGGATTGAGCCCCACGTCGGGCTTCCTGCTCAGGGGGAGTCTTGCTTCTCCCTCGCCCACTCCCCCTGCTTGTGTTCCCTCTCTCGCTGTCTCTCTCTCTCTAATAAATAAATTAAAAATCTTAAAAACAAAAAACAACGCATGCGCCTATCCTGAGATCAGTTTTAATTCATCCGAAAGGTTACATAAAATCAGTAACACAGTTTAATTTTTTTTTTAAGTAGGCTCTCCAGCGTGGAGCCCTATGCGGAGTTTGAACTCATGACCCTGAGATAAGACCTGAGCCAAGATCAAGAGTTGGACGCTTACTCACTGAGCCACCCAGGCGCCCGAGTAACATAATTATTTTTAACATACACGTTTGCCTCCAGAGGCCCTGCTGTCTTTAATACCTCCTTCAATTTTTCTTTTAACAAATTCTGCCTTCAAATAGCCAATTTCACGGGCAAATATAAGTTTCAAACTACTCTTTTCTAGCAAAAGGCATCTTTTGCTAGAAGGCCTCTCACAGGACTAAGACGAACTGCTAATAAATGGACTTCCTTTATGAGACTTTAGCTAGGACTGGAAATAAAAGGAAGGATGCAAACACAGCACTTACTTCAATGCTGAACCCTATGCCACACTTTTATTAATTTTATTTTATTATGTCAGTCACCATACATCATTAGTTTTTGACATAGTGTTCCATGATTTATTGTTTTCATGTAACACCCAGTGCTCCATGCAGAACGTGCCCTCTTTAATACCCATCACCAGGCTAACCCATCCCCCCGCCCCTTCCCCTCTAGAACCCTCAGTTTGTTTCTCAGAGTCCAGAGTCTCTCATGGTTCATCTCTCCCTCCAATTCCCCCCCCCCCATTTTTCCCTTCCTTCTCCTAATGTCCTCCATGCTATTACTTATGTTCCACAAATAAGTGAAACCATATGATAATTGACTTTCTCTGCTTGACTTATTTCACTTAGCATCATCTCCTCCAGTCCCAACCATGTTGATGTAAAAGTTGGGTAATCATCCTTTCTGATGGCTGAGTAATATTCCATTGTGTATATGGACCACATCTTCTTTATCCATTCGTCTGTTGAAGGGCATCTCGGCTCTTTCCACAGTTTGGTTCTTGCAGACATTGCTGCTATGAACATTGGGGCCCTTCTTTTCACTACATCTGTGTCTTTGGGATAAATACCTGGTAATGCAATTGCTGGGTCATAGGGTAGCTCTATTTTTAACTTTTTGAGGCACCTCCACACTGTTTTCCAAAGTGGCTGCACCAACTTGCATTCCCACCAACAGTGTAAGAGGGTTCCCCTTTCTCCACAACCTCTCCAGCATTTGTTGTTTCTTGCCTTGTCAATTTTTCTACGCCACACTTTAGAAACCAAGGGATACATGTGCAATGATGTGGATGGAACTAGAGGATATTAGGCTAAGTGAAGTAAGTTCATCAGAGAAAGACAAATACCATAATTTCACTCATATGTGGAATTTAAGAAACAAAACAGATGAACACAGGGGAAGGGAAGGAAAAATACAATAAGGTAACAACAGAGAGGGAGGCAAACCATAAGAGATTCTTAATCATAGGGAACAAACTGCGGGTTGCTGGAGGGGAGGGGGTGGGGGGATGGGGGAACTGGGTGCTGGGCATTAAGGAAGGGACTTGATGGAATGAGCACTGGGTGTTATATGTAAGTAATGAATCACTAAATTCTACCCCTGAAACTCATAATATACTGTATGTTAACTAAATTGAATTAAAAAACAAAAAACAAGAAACCAAGGGATATTTTGCAGCAGCACTTTGTGATAACCAAAAGCTGGAAACAATTCTAATATGCAGTTGGTCCTTGAACAACGCAGGGGGCTAGGGGCACTGATCCTGCCCAGTTAAAAATCTCCATACGTAACTTCTGACTCCCCGAAAACTCAACTACTAATAGCCCACCTTTGACCAGAAGCCTTACCGGTAACATGACACATATTTTGAATGTTATGTGTTACACACCATCTTCTCAGAATAAAGTAAGCCAGAGAAAAGCAAATGTTATTAAGAAACTCATAAGGAAGAGAAAACATTTACTGAACTGTGTAAGTGGACCTGTTCAGTTCAAACTCGTGTTGTTCAGGGGTCAAGTGTACATCACAGCAGAAAAATGTGGCACATTCATATACTACTACCGACAATGAGCAAGACTGATCTACGGTAAGACGCACCACAGGATTCTCCCAGATGTAGTTCTGGAAAAGGCAAAACCGGTCAACGGTGACGCAGGTCAGGATAGTGGTCTTCCTGTCAGGGGATTAGCAAGCTTCTGGGGTGCCAGTAATACTCTACTTCGTGACCTGCTGGTGGGCACTTGGTGAAAACACATCTAACTTATGCCCTTTGGTCTGTGCATTTATGTCTCAATGTCTCGATAGTGAGCATCTTAATATGACTGGCTCTTTAGTTTTACCTCATTTTCTGCTCTGAGGGCTGAAAATTCGCTCTTCTCCAAAATAATCATATCTTTTTTCACGTTGGCAATCTGAGACATTATTTGCTGTACGGTGATCTCCTAGGAAAAGAAAAACAAAACATATAACCTAGGCTGGCCTAGGATGTCTGCCTCTTACCCGGAATCATCTTAGTGAGAAACCAGGAGAATACGGACACAAGAAGAGAGGTTCAGCAAGGTCATCCTCTATTCCAGAATGAAGAAAGGAAAAGAATAAAGCCTCCAGTCCAGTATCATCATCAAGTGAGCCAGTTCAAAGGGTGGCAGTCTGAGGACCAGCAGCTCAAGAACACACTGCTGTAATTCCAGCCACATCTCCCTTTGTTAAGTATGGTGGACTGGAATAGGTCATTTTCAAGCATAGTTGAGTTTTCCAACATGACTCTGCAACAGCTGACAAAAGAGCTTCAAAAAAAGAAAAAAATATATATATATTTTTTAAAGTAGGCTCCATGCCCAGTGAGGAGCCCAACGTGGGGCTTGAATTCACAACCCTGAGATCAGGACCTGAGCTGAGATTGAGTCAGATGGTTAACCGACTGAGCCACACAGGTGCCCCTCGAATAAAATTTTTTTATAACACTGGAATCATTTGTCTCTCAACTATGGTTAAAAGTACTATATGCTTTTTGGGACGCCTGGGTGGCTCAGTCGGTTAAACGTCTGCCTTTGGTTTGGGTCGTGATCTCAGGGTCCTGGGACTGAGTCCTGCATCGGGCTCTCTGCTCAGCAAGGAGTCTGCTTCTCCCTCTGCCCCTCCCCCTGCTTGTGTTCTCTCTCTCTCAAATAAAGAAAATCTTTTAAAAAAGTACTATATGCTTTTCAGTGGAGTATTATCCAAAAATACATATTACAAATAATGTCCCAGCTTTAGACTTTAAATTTGCTACCATTCCCCGACAAAGCTAACCTGCTGCATCTTGGTGACCATATCCTTGTAGACAATATCCATGTTGGCGTCCGTGATCTTGACCAATGCAGAGACAGTGATTTCTGCTTGCTGGGTGGAGAACCCTAAGCAAACACACAAAGATAATCACACTCTGGAGACTCCATTTGTTGGGGAAAAAAGAGAAAAAACCCTTCACAGAAGGGGAGAAAATGTTTGAATTCAGAAAGACTGGAGTCCTAGGCTATGATGTGTCTGTCACTCTGGATAAGCATGACATATCTGTTTTTTTCATGTAAAGATAAAGGGCCGGGCTGGTGTCCTCTACCGTCCTACCTAGCTGCAAAAAGTCGTATTTCCTGAGAATGTCTCATGACGTAGAGGAAGCCTGCAATGTGGGGGTCAAGGAAAGGAAAGCAAGATCAAAATTACAGATGCAATTTACTGTAACTTAACAAAGATTCTAAGTAATCTTTATTTCCTTCCCCCTGGCCTAAATCTTCCAAAATAACGTGATTTCCTTATTTATTTTTTATTATGTTAATCACCATACATGTGATTTCCTTATTTTAAAATGTACACGTTAGTAAGGAATAATTTACTTAAGTAGGAAAGCTCAGTTATTTCACATCCAGCATAAAGCCATCAAATCATTGACCATATAAAGATAACTAGTAATTTAGCTGTTAATTTATCTGATGTTAAAAGGCAAAATCCATTCTTTTATTTTTCCTCCTCAAGTCTCTTCGGTCACTTGCACAGAGGGGACGAGGCTGGAAAAAAATATATTCTTTGATACTCAGTAAATGATGCTGAATTGAAAGATCTAACTCAGCAGTGTTACTACTTTCAATAACTTTAGATAGTACTACCTACAAAGCTAATAATACCCTATATGTTAATTAACTGAATTTAAATTAAAAAATAAAAAAATAAAATTGTAAATAAACAAATAACTTTAGATAGTAATTTATATTTCACATTAGAAATTCTAATAAAATGCTTGAAACCAAGTCCCTGGAAAGTAATTTTTTTCTATTAAATACTTCCATCCATAAGAACTACAGAAGAATCTACTGATTCTAGTAATTAAAGGCACATTTGTTTGAATAAAACTGTAACTGATACAATTTGGTTAAGATTAAGCACAGACTATAATTTTTTTAAATTTTATTGAGAAAGTGAGTTCACACGTGCGCACACATACACGAGTGGGGGGAGGGGCAGAGGAGAGGGGTAAAGAGAATCTCAAGCAGACTCCCTGCTGAGCACGGAGCCTGGAACTCAATCTCAAGACCCTGAGATCATAACCTGAGCCAAAATCAAGAGTCTTAATGGACTGAGCCACCCAGGCGGCCCCTAACTATAATTAAGAAACAAAGACAAAGATTTAAAAGAGACAAAAAGACCTCCAAAGACCTACGCCCTTCATTTATTCAAAATCCTTTGATTTTCAACATATGGGTCATCTGCATCTAGAAAAATCATCCAAAAGGTTACCCACCAAATTGTTACATTGGTTTGCTCTAGGGTACTGGGATTCAGAATATTTTTTCCTGTTTCGTTTCTGCCTTCCTAATTTTTTTGAAAATGAAAATGTGTCTTTTAATTTTTAAAACTTTATGAAGAAGCGTTCATAGTTAAACATAGTTAGGTTTGGCAATTATGAAGAAAAGAAAAAGAGACCAGAGGAGAACTTAGGCTGATAATAAACTCCACAGCCTTAACATTTATAACCACCTATGGGAAGAGAAAGGAATAAGAAAAAGTAGAAGTTAGGCCTGAAAACCTAAAGGGTTACCAGATACAAAACAATGCTTTGTAGGAACGAGAGAACAAGACACGATCAGGGTTGGAGATTACAGACACAGCAGAAGTCCTGTGAAGCAGGAGATGTAGCTCTAGAGAAGACAAGGACGGAAGGTGGTGCTCCTGGACAGGGCCTTCCAGGCCTCACCCTGCAGCATCTTAGATTCATCGCTCACTTAAGAGACCTCATGCCCTACACTTCGGTGGGGTCCTCACGACACCAGTCTTGAGATACACGAAGACTCGTGCATCAAGGTTTGAAATCAAGAAAAGCAGGAAGTACGTCTGTCGAAACATCACACTTTAAACATTAAACATGAACAATTTTTATTTATCAAAAGTAAATAAATAGACTTTTCGGGGGGGCCATCTCGAGCCCACTGCCGCCATCTTGCCACTTAACAAGATTCATGATGCTCCCTTACTCTCATCAAACCCTAGTGTGGAGTGAAACGCCCCCCTTCTCTCGAATGTGGCTTTTTACAATGGGTTACTTTGAATGCAAAAATACAAGGTCCACAGAAAAAAGGAAAAAGCAGGAAGACTTCTGCTTATCCACATCATTTCTGATGCCTCTCTTCTCCATTCCACTTTTCTTTTTTAAATTCTGAGCTGAAAGAAGTTTTGGTGAAAAAGGCCTAATGTTTCAAGTTTGAGAAGGAAAGCAATGAAAATTATGATACGGTACTTAACAGTTTTTCCGAAGTGTGCTCAAGTACACTGTATTTCCTTTAATACTCAAAGGAATCTTTGGAATTCCTATTGTGCCCACCCTGCTGATGAGATGAGGAGATAGAAACCGGGAAGGATGGGGCGCCTGGGTGGCTCAGTCGGTGAAACGCCTGCCTTCAGTTCAGGTCCATGATCTTGGGGTTCTGGGATTGACTCTGCGATGGGTTCCACGCTCAGTGGGGAGCCTGCTTTTCCCTCTCCTTCTGCCCCTGCCCCCTGCTCGTGCGCTCTCTGTCTCAAATAAATAAATAAAATCTAAAAAAAAGAAGAAAAAAGAAACTGGGAAGGACGAGAGAACTGCCTGGCTTTGCAGCTGGGTCCTGGCGGAGCTTGAACCCAGAGCTTCTAACTCCCCAGCGCTAGCACAGAGCCCACTCCATCCGCTTGCCCTGGGCAAGCAAAGCACAGCTACAGCGTTAGTTCTGCAGATACTGAACACGCACCGCTGGAGAAAGAGCTATGGCGTGGTGAAGAGTCACAATACAGAAAACTAGCCTCGGTCTATCTGCCTGGAGAAGATGCAATGAGCACGTTACCTATGTACCGAATGCACCTTCAATAAATGTCATATATGTTAGAGCATCTTTTACATAAATTAATAGCAATAAGGAAAAATATTAGTTGACTATTAAAAAAAAACAGAAGCTGAAATTATTAGCCATTGCTGCTCAGCAACATTTTCATTTCATAACAATTTTAAAAGCACACAACATGCACGGTAACAAAACTACCACTCTGTGCGTCAGGCAGGTGTCATAAGAACCATTCCTGAGTTTTGCTAACTTGTGTCTAAATTTTCATCTGTAACACTCTACCTCCAGAGGGATGTTATAAAAATACACTTCTCACCGACAAAGAAAAATGTGTGCAAAAAGTCTCTCAACTATACTGGCGGAAGCAAAAATGTCCTTAAACAAAAAATAAGAACTTAAAAAAAACCAGAGATTGACCAAAAGCGTGTTATCTGTAGACTTAAACGCCAAAGAGAAATAGAAGTTAGATAAGATCACGAGAACTAAATGTTTTTCCGAGTGACCCACGAAAGGATTACCATTTTCTTCCAGTAAACACACTAAGGCATGGGTGTCAAAGTAGAGCTTCTTGTTCCCACAAGAGGTGAAATCTCTCCTTTTGTGCTCCAGATCTCTCCTGCGCTCCAGCTGCAGGCTCCCAGCAGAGAGGCTCAGCTCTAGAATGTAAAGGACAATTAGGCTCAAAACAGGATCTGATGGTAAAGAAAAGCCATGAAGGAATATGGCATACCTCAAAAGCCTACCTGGTTGGGGCTTTATGACATGAAATTCACATACCATACAATTCACCCATTTCTTCACCCATTTAAGTGTTCAATTTGATTTTTACTGTAGAGTTCTGAAATCTTCTGCACAATCAACTCTAGAACATTTTCATCATCCCAAAAAGAAACCCTATACCCTTTAGCTATCATGCCCCAATCTCCCTACTCCCTCAACCCCAGGCAACCCCTTATCCACTTTGTCTTTATGGATTTGCCTACTCTGTGCATTACATATGAATAGAATCATAAGGGATGTGTATTGTGTGACTGTTTTTTTTTCACTTAGGTGAGGTTTTCAAGGTTCATCCACCTTATAATTATGTGCACTTTATAACTTTTTGCTGAATCTCTTTTAGGAATATACCAATTTTTTCTTACCTACTGATCAGTTGAAGGACATCTGAGTTGTTTCCACTCCTTGGCTGCTATGAACAATGATGCTGGGAACATTTGTGTATGAGATTCTGTGTGAACAAGTTTTCAGTTCTCTTGGGTATATACCCAGGAACTGAATTGTTGCATCATACAGTGACTATGTTTATGAGGTTATGCCAGACTATTTTGCAAAGTGGCTACACCATTTTTCATTCCCAACAGCAATGTCTGAGGGTTCCAATTTCTCTATATCATCAACACTTACTGCCTGTCTTTTTTATTATAACCATCCCAGTGGGGATAAAGTGGTATCCCATTGCAATTTACTTATTATTTTTTAGGTATCTCTTCAACTAGGTATTTACTTATTTGTTCTCTATAATTAAGAGTGTTTCTTAGCTTGTCTCTCATCTTTTCCCTTTGTTCGTGTGTTTCTTAAATCCCACGAGTGAAATCATATGCTATTTGTCTTTCCCTGATTGACTTATTTTGCTTAGCATAATACTCTCCAGCTCTACCACATCATTGCAAATAGCAAGATTTCATTCTTTTTTATCGCTGAATAATAGTGTGTGGTGTGTGCATATATATATATACATATATACATCACCTGTTCTTTATCCATTCATCTATCAATGGACACTTGGGCTGCTTCCATAATTTGGCTATTGTAAATAATGCTGCAATAAACACAGAGATAGCACACTGCAGTTTTGATTTGTACTTCCTTGACGCCTAATGATGTTGAGCGTCTTTTCACTGTTTATTGGCCATTTGTATATCTTTGAAGAAACATCTCTTCAGACCCTTTGCCCATTTAAAAAAAATTGGGTTATCTTTTGGGGTACCTGGGTGGCACCTGAAACCAACTCTTGGTTTCAGCTCAGGTAGTGATCTCAGGGCTGTAAAAGCGAGCCCCGCATCAGGCTCCAAGCTCAGGGCAGAGTCCGTTTAAGATTCTCTCTCCCTCTGCTCTTCCTGCTCATGCTCTAATAAATAAATAAATCTTTTTAAAAAACTGGGTTATCTTTTTATTATTGAGTTGGTTGTTAAGAATTTTGTATACATTTTAGGGTCACCTGGGTGGCTCAGTCGCTTGAGTGTCCGCCTTAGGCTCAGGTCATGATCCCAGAGTCCTGGGTCAGGCTTCCTGCTCAGCGGGGAGTCGGCTTCTCTGCCCTTCCCCTGGCTGGTGCTTTCTCTCACTCGCTTGCTCACTCTCTCTCTCAAATAAGTAAATATTTAAAAAAAGAATTCTTTACATATTTTGTTTATTTTTATTTTTTAAAGGTTTTATTCATTTGAGAGAGCGAGAGAGCGTGAGAAAAGCAAGCACGAGAAGGGGGAGGCTCATAGGAAAAAGGAGACTCCTCACTGAGCGGGCAGCCCAACGTGGGACTCGGGACTTGATCCTGGAACTCCAGGATCATGACCTGAGCAGAAGGCAGACACTTAACTGACTGAGCCACCCAGGCGCCCTTCTTTATACATTTTAGATACAAGTTCCTTATCGTATATATAATTTGCAAATATTCTCTCCCATTCCGTGGGCTGGCTTTCACTTTCCTGATGGTGCCTTTTGAAGCACAATAGTTTTTAATTTTAACGAAGTCCAATTTATTTATTTTTGTTCCTTGTGCTTTTGGTGTCATATCTAAGAAACTACTGGCTAATTCCAGGCCACAAAGATTTACACCAATTTTTTTTTTTTTTAAGAGTTTTATAGTTTCAGCTCTTACTTTTAGGTCTCTGATCCATTTGAGTTAACTTTTATGTAGTGTGAGATGAGGGTTCGACTTCTTTTGCGTGTGGATATCCAGTTGTTTCAGCATTATCTTGGAACTTGTCAAAAATCAGCTGACTATAAATCATCTCTGGGTTCTCCATTCTATGCCACTGATTTATATCTGTCTTTATGCCAGTGACACATTTTCTTGATTACTTTTAGCTCTGTTTTAAGTTTTTGTATCAGGAAAGGAGTCTTCTAGTTTTATTCCTTTTCAAGATTGCATTGGCCATTCTGAGTCCCTTGCATTTCCATATGTATTTTAGGATCAGCTTATTAATTTCTACAGAGAAGCCACCTGAAACTTTGAGAGATTGTTTTAAATCTATAGATCAATTTGGGGGGAGTACAAAGTCTTCCAATCCATGAACATGGGATGTTTTTCCATTTATTTAGGTCTTTAATTCCTTTAATAATGTTATATAGGTTTCACATAGTACAGCTGACCCATGAACACAGGTTTAGACCACATGGGTCCACTTATACATGGATTTTTTACAGTACGGTATTTCCTCTTCTTTATGATTTTCTTAATGTTTTCTTTTCTCTCACTTCCATTATTCTAAGAATACAGAATATAATACATATAATATATAAAATATGTGTTAAGTGACTGACTGTTATGATAAAGTTTCTGGCCAACAGTAAGCTATTAGTAAATTTTGGGGAAGTTAAAAGTTATACACAGATTTTCAACTGTGTAGGAGTTGGCACTCCTCAGCCCTGTGTTGTTCAAGGGTGGTTAATCACATAAGTTTTCTGAGTTTTTTGTTAAATTTATCCCTAAGTACTTTATTTTTTTTTGATGCTACTATAAAGGGAATTGTTTTTTAGATTGTTCTAGTGTAGAGTGATGCAACTGATTTTTGTACTTTTTGTTATATTTTTTATGTTCATCTTGTACCTTGCAATCTTCTTGAACTTGTTAATTAGCTCTAAGGGTTTTTTAGTGAATTCCTCGGAGTTTTCTATGTACAGGGTCATGTCACCTGTGAACAGTGATAGTTTTACTTCCTCCTTTTCATTGTCTTGCCCTGGTTAGAACTTCTAGTACAATGTTGCATGGCTGGTGATAGCAGACATCCTTGCTCCTGACTTTTGGAGGGAAAGCATTCATCCTTCACTATTAAGTATGATGTTAGCTGTGGGTGTTTCACAGATGTCCCTCATCAGTGAGGCAGTTCCCTTCTATTCCTAATTTGTCAAGTGCTTTTCATCATGAAGGGGTGCTGAATTTTGCCAAATTCCTTTTCTTTGTCTTTTGAGATGATCACATGGTTTCTTTTCTTTTCTTTTTTTTTTTTTTTACATATGGTGTGGTACAGGAATTGATTTTCAGATGTTAATCGAGCCTGTTGTTCCTGGGATAGAATCCCCTTTGGTCATGATGTATACTCCTTTTTAACATATTGCTGGATTTGATTTGCTGAGGATTTTGTTGAGGATTTTTGTCTCTATTCATAAGAGGTATTGATCAATAGTTTTCTTTGTGATGTCTCTACAAAAGTCTATCTTTAGAGAGATGTGTTCTAACAATTTGTATGTTAACCTTTCCTATGAATTTCTGTGCATTTAGCCACAGATCCAACTCTTTTGTAAACTTGTTTCAAGGTGCTCATTTGAAGAAGGTAGCATGGTAATGGTTCTCTGGCTTTTGTATTTCATGAACCATAAAAATAGTTTAAAAAAAATATGCAACAACTGCAATGCCAACTAGTAATTCTGTCCAGAAAGGACATTTAAACACAATAGCTCCTTACTATTACAATCATACTATAAAAGACATTTGGACAACAGAAGAAAAAAAAGAGATGGACAATATAAAATAAAAAATTTTCATTTAGGGGCGCCTGGGTGGCTCAGCTGGTTAAGCGACTGCCTTCAGCTCAGGTCATGATCCTGGAGTCCCGGGATCGAGTCCCGCATCGAGCTCCACGCTCCGCAAGGAGTTTGCCTCTCCCTCCGACCCTCCCCACTCTCATGCTCTCTCTCTCTCTCAAATAAATAAATCTTTAAAAAATTTTTTTCATTTAAATGTAATAAACATAGCTATATGAAAATTTTGCTACATATTTGTCCTTACTTTTCTATGATGCCAGGTGTGTAGAAGAGTGGTAGAAGAAAAAATAGTCACTACTAACTCAAAGTTTGAAAATCCCCTAAGGTAAATCCCCTAAGTAACCAGAAAGATACTTCAGCTAATCAGCTCCTATTGTCAATCCTTCACCTCTAAGCACTCTAAAGGAAATTGCATGTAAGCAAAAAATGTGACATGGACAGAACCCTACAGATCATTTGTCTATAAGCCTACAGCAGTGGTTCCCACCTTGAAAAGAAGGTCACAATCAGTGTCAAGGGAAGTATTAAGAAATCCAATCATTTTGTACCAAGCGCTGTTTGCAGACTGACAAAATATAAAATCCAACAACTGTTATATGTATGTGTGAGTTAAATGGTTTAAAAAAAAAAAAGGCCTTATATTCAGAGAACCGCTAGCCTACAGTATCAGGTCCTTGGCAAGGCACACAAATACAAAGCCTGTCCTTATTTAGCCCACACCTACCCTTTCAGCTTTCTTTCCAGCCACCTAAGTTATTCTGTGTCCTGTACTTGCATACCTTGGTACTCCACCCTTAAGTCTGGCTTGCCCCCCTTTTTCGACTGGCCAATTTTAAGCATCATTTTACCCCTCTTCGTTTAATTTTACAATCTGCTAAGCAAACATTATGTTCCAGGCAGGGCATTATGCTACACTGAGTGGTTCGGTCTGCTAGTTCCACCCAGGTCAGAGGGCCACCTTGATTGCTCCTCATCTGTGTTCGCAGCACAGTTCAGACAGCTCTATCGCAGTACTTACCATATTGTTTCCACATCTGTATCATCTACTAGTATCCAACATACTATCCAAACATCCCAAGAGCAGTCAGTCTTAAGTCATTTTCACATTGTTAGCATCTAGCAGAGGGCCTGGCAGACTGCAGGCCAGAAATAATTTTGTAAGAGAACTCTGTAATCTGGATCATGAGATGGTCTAGAAAGAAAATCTGAAATCCACCTCTTCACCTATGATCTTCCCTTTTTACATAAATTAGCTCAGTTAAATCTGGTCCCTCTTTTTTCATTCTTTATCCCTAGTCCTGAGACAAAACTGGCCTCCAGGTGAAGAGACTCCAAATGTCTGCCTGATCACAGAACAGACCTAGCTTGAGAAACAGTGGTGGTGAATGAATGAATGAACAAATCTCTTAAGGGGCTCTCTAAAGGCTAACCCACCCATCTTTTTAAACTGTGCTCAACTGTCCCATGGATCAGAGAGCTTGAAAACATTTGAGTCTAGAACTGGCTGGTGAAGAGTGATGGGATTTTTCTAGTACCAAATTTCTTGTTTCTAAGAACAAATTAATCATTTGTGTGATTTAAAACGTATCTCTCTCTCTCTCTCTCTCTCACACACACACACAACATATACATCCCAAAAATAAACTGTCATGACTGTTTTCTAAACAAGAGCTAATTCCAATTCAGATACTGCAGATTTTTTTCTCATCCAAAACAACTGGAATTCATTTCAACTGCAAGCTTACTTCAACAAAATATGTACTGTCATGTGAAAAGTGGAGAAAAGCGCTGGCCACTTCTCACTTGGCAGGCCAACCCCTGCTGATGGAAGCTGAATGCCATCTTGCCTTCTGTCAAAGGGCGAAGCCTGAGGAGGAGCAATACTCTGGCATTTAGAACACCTCTGACTCATTTTTCCTCCTTTATTGTGACAACAAAGTGAGGCTCAAGAACTAGGAATTCCCACTAATAACCAGGAAGCAAATAAACTGAGCTATGTTAAAGTGCAATGCGTAATTCTCCTTTGGAGGGACCTTCAGGATATCAAAAGGGTATTAGAACACACACACAAAAGAAGCCCAAAGTTAGCCTTGAACGGAGGAGGAAACCAAGTACAAACTTGCTATTCATAACATCCTTAAGTCTCAGTAGCCCTACTGAGAACGCTGGCACCAAACAAATCACTAGGCTGGAAGTAAAGGAACAAAACTCATTGGCTGATGGTCGCTCCTTAACTGTGTCTTGGCTGTTTCCCCATATTTATGCATCCGTCCTCACTCTGTGAAGAATGAGATCCTTTGAGCCTAATCCAATAGTACCACCTTCCTGATAAAATCGGAAAACTCATGAGAAAGAATACTCTTCCCTTTTGCCCCATAGTCTTGAATGAGGAGATGAAAATAAATCACAAATCACCAGCTTGTCAAAAAAAAAAGAAGAGCAACAAAAGACAAAAGAACTGAAATAAAGACCAAATCATCTCTAACTCATAATTACTGCAGAACACTGGCAAAGTTCACCACTCATTCCCCACTTTGTATGTAAAGCTTCCTTCCTTCACTTTTTTGCCCTCCCAATCAGTTTCTTCCCCAGCCGAGGGTATTTTTATATTTTAGAAACAGTCAACGTCTACTGGGCATGTCTATTAAGAAAAACATGAAAAAAAAAAGCCATCAGTGTGGTTACTGATGGCTATTGATTGATATGACAGACCACCCAAAGTGATATTTTTGCCCTTTGCTGATAAAGATTACCCCAAATGATATTTTCATCAACAATGTCTTATCTAATAAATTGAGCCTGTTTCAGACTTTCCTAACCTTTATGCAGGGCAGTGACTGCTCTCACCTCCTTCAAGTATTTAATCCAATGCCACCTTCTCAGTATCAACTATTCTGCTAACCCCATTTAAATTCATTGCTGGCGGCCTCACTTCCTAACCCTTACCACCTCCATTTTTTTCCCACGGTATTTATCACTTCAGTACATAGATTATATATAAATCATATGTGTATATATAAATTATAACGATCTACCTACATCATTTCCTCTGCTACAGTGTAGGTCCGAGATTTTGCTAACTGATATATGCCAAGTACCTAGAAAAGCGCCAGCCAAGCACAGAACAGGCAACTAGTGTTCAATGAGTTAATAAAGCCACTGAGTTGGAAGTGAAATTGTAGTTCCTAGAGCTTCGTTCCTCAATCTCGCAAAAGCCCCGCAGCAGCCCGCACCCGAGTGGCGACACGAGGGGCGCGTCACCGGCGCCCGCCCAGCGGCTCCACACCCCGGCGAGCACCAGCACCCCGCCCAGCGCGCACGGCCCTCCCGGCATCCCGGCCAACTGCGCTCCACACGCTTGTGCCCAGGACTCCGGGTCACCAGGGCGGGGGCAGACAGACCTTCGTTCCACGCCCTAGAGGAGCCCGGCGACCAAGGCTGACACGACCTCTGGGTCGCCGAGCCTCCCCCACCCGCCCGGCCCGGAAGGTCAAGCCCAAGTTGGCCCCGCCCCCTGCCCTGCGAGGCGAGCCCCCTGCTCCCCGCCGGCCGCGCGGGCCTCACCTCTCCTGGACGAAGTGAGGGCGGCCCCTCGGCCGCGGCCCAGGTGGAGGGCGCCGGCGGCCCAGGCGATGCCTGGGGCCAGGCCCCGCAGGTACCTCCCCGCGCCGCCACGGCCGGCCGCGGGGACGGAGGGCCTCGGGCGCGAGCGCTCCGGGTCCGCGAGGGGCCGGCGCGGGGCGACGGCGGCCAGGCGCGGGGAGGGCACGAGCAGGAGGAGGAGCAGCGGGGAGGCACGTGACGCGCCGCCGCGGGCCGCCGGACCACGAGACCGCAGCGCCCCCAGACCCACGGACAGCGCTGACAGGCAGTGGCGCGCCGAGACGCCGCGGCCGCCCGGACTTCCGCAGCTGCCTGACGGCAGGAAGAGCAGAAGCCGCCGGCGGCCCGGCGGACTCTTCGGCCTCCCGCCCGCGACGAAGCCGCGGTCCATCGCCACGGCGGTCACCGGCCCGAGCGCGCGCTCATGCTGCTCGCGCGCCGCGCCGGCCCGAGTCCGACGACAGGAGCGAGCGTGGGCGGTGGCGCCGGGCCCGCCCTTTCCTGCCGGGCGGGTGGGGCACCGGGCGCGCGCCGGGGCGGGGCCAGGCGGGGCGGGGCCAGGCGGGGCGGGGCCAGGCGGGGCGGGGCCACGCCCCACGAGACAGGCGAGCCCGGGCCATGAGCGAGTCTACGACCCGCTCAGTGGAGTGGAGGCCGCTCTCGCACCTGCGATGCCTTCTGGCTGCCACGATTTGCATATTCATTACGCTGGTGTCCTTACGAAGACGTTCATTACCCTGGCGGCTTTCACAGTCCCGAGAAAAGTCCCCCCACTATACCAGGCTGCCCTAGATTTTACTATCCCCATCTGAAGTCCCCCAAGTGTGGCGCTGGGGTGCATGTTAAGGAATTAACAGGGCCAACGGAGCGGCGTTTACATAATCAATACATTTTAAAGGCTAAACTTCAGAGGTTTTCTTTCCGGATTAGCACACCAAGAAAGGAGAAAGTCTCAATCGGGAATTTAAAACGGGCATGGATGTTAACTGAGACCTCTCAGCAGAAGATGTGAAACTAAGGGTGTTCACTTCAGGGTGCTTTTTTGAATGCCTGATGCGCCTCTCTCAGTTAATGGTCCATTGTGTGAACTCCGTAGATGTTCCTTGAGTGAAGGAATGAAATATGCACAGGACTGCAAGTTTGGAGGTAGAAGAAAAATGAGATTGTTCTTGTCCTCCAGGAGTTTTCTGATACACTTATATTTGCCCACATACGTGAGGGAAGAAAAACATGTTATGAGCCATAAGAACTACAAAGTGCTGATTAGACAGAAGAGAGTGCATAAGGCTGTGGAAGAGATGTTTAAGTGGCTATCAAAATATAAAGAATTAGAAATATAAAGGTGCAAGTAGACACTTTCCTAAAAAGTAGGAGTTACACGTTTGTAGGACTGGTAGGGAAAGCAATTCAGCAATATGTATCAACAGCCTTTTGTGTTCATAAATTGATGGCATGTGGTTTGTTTCCAGTTTTGGGCTATTATGAATAAGGCTATTATGAACATTCTTGTATAGGTCTTTGTGTGGACATATGTAATTTATCTCTCGTTAAAGAAAAAAATTATTCAATGACACTTGTTAATGCACAGTAAGGAAAACTTTATTCAAGGGTGGGGGACGATCTTGACAGGTATCGGGAGCACTCCCGTGGAATTTTGCAGTGGGGGAGAGAGAGATTGGGCTCAACTTCAAATATAGCAGAGACAGGTGAGAATTTATAGCCACAGAGCAGGGTGGGGGTCAGTGGGTGGGGAATTAACTGCGAGGAAACATCCGGACTAAGATTCTGGCTGGATTCTGGCTAAACCAACCTCACAGGATTCTTACTGAAGGCAGATCAGGGTGATCAGATACGGAGGATGGGGGATCCTGGTTAATTGTTTGTGGGGAATTTTGCTAAAACTGGACCATGCAGAGAGGAACAGGGAAGTCCAAAAGTCAGGCCTAGTTGGAAAGGAGTTCTGTAGAAACTGAACAACGTTTGGTCAATGACAAAATCTTTGTCATCCTCTTGGGGAAGGATCTAGGAGTCAAATTGCTGATTCATATGTTAAGTGTAGTTTAAATTTTTTTAAATTTTACTTATTTAAGTAATCTCTACACCCAACATGGGGCTCAAACTCCTGACCCTGAGATCAAGAGTTACAGGCTTTCCCAACTGAGCCAGCCAGGTGCCCTAAGTGTAGGTTAACTTTACCAAAAATGCCAAATTGTTTTCCAAAGTGATCATACCCCTTTATACTCTCACCAGCAGTAGCTGAATTTCAATTATTCCATCTCCTAGCCAAGTTATGGTATATTCTCTCCTAATGGGATAGTATTTCACTGTGATTTTAACATACATTTCCCTGATGAATAATGATGTTGAGTACCTTTTCGTGTTGTTTTAAAAACTGTTATCGTCAGTATGAAATGCAGTCATAAATGTCAAGTGCTTAGCACAGTGCCTGGCATGCAGTTGAAGCCTAGTAAATGTCAGTACCAATTATAGGTTGGATAAGACTTTTCCTTGGTTAAAACATGACACATGTTACTTGCTTTCCAAAGCATCTCCTTTTTCTCGGTCTCAGCACCCCATTTTTCCATGGGGAGACACTTGTCCCTGCTTTCGGTCCAGGTAGTTTGGGTTGGCCAACCTTTCTCCAGGCCACAGACATGGGCATGTCACCCAATGAGAGTCAGTGAGCTTTAAGACTAGGAGTTTTCTAGGAGTTATTGGGAAGTAGAAGGTCTTATTTTATGCTGATACCTAGGTATAGGATGTTTTGAACCCTGAGCTCTTGGTGTTTCCATGTGGCCAGAGACTGAAGCCATTATGAAGAAAACAGACCTGAGGGGCGCCTGGGTGGCTCAGATGGTTAAACGTCTGCCTTCAGCTCAGGTCATGATCCCAGGGTCCTGGGATCGTGCCCCACATCGGGCTCCTGGCTCAGCAAGGAGCCTGCTTCTCCCTCTCCCTCTGCCTCTCTCCCTGCTCATGCTTTCTCTCTCTCTCAGTATCTCTGTGTCTCAAATGAATAAATAAAAAAAAAAAAAGAAAAAAAAAAAAGAAAACAGACCTGAAAGATGAAGAGCAATGTCTTGGTTCTAGCTTAACCTGAAACTGACATTTTTATTTATATAAACCAACAAACTTTTTTGTTTAAACCAGTAGGGTTTGTGTCTCTTATTCTGACTAATGACATGAATCTAATGAAAGGAAAGACTAGATACAGAGATCTAATGGCCATATAAAAAAGAAGTATCAACATATCGAGGCTTCAGGCAAGGGCCAAACAATCTGGAAGGTTCAGGACTTTCTGGCAAAGTTGAATGGGAGAATATACTTAAACCTGGAGCCAAGGTGGTGCCCTCTGACTCTCACCCCACATCTAGACATGGGGACCTTCCATGAGCAGATTTGTGTTCACAGAACAGAACCTCTGAGACACCACAGCTGTGAGAACTCTAGGTGGGCCACACATACTCTGAGGTGCCAGCAGAGAATAGAGGAATGATGGCCAGAGCTATCTCTGGAAGAGGCCCTGGGCCTGCCCTTATGTGTAGTTATGTGGTGGTGACAGAAAGATCCAGGGCTCATTGTCTTGGTGCAAGCAAATCAAAGACAGAAGAAAGGAGCTGGAGCGTGTGAGTGTGACTTTCAACATAATGACCCCTTTTACAAGTAAACACTGACCAGGAGAGATCAGCTTCCACTAATCAGATTAGCTCTTCTCCCTAATGGAAGAGTAGTAAAGGGTGAGGAGAGGATTCTGGCTCTAGGTAAGATGGAGTAAGCACACGCCATCCCATCTCTTCAACTCAATGCAGCTATAAAATCTGGATAGAAAGCATAGAGCAGGTATTTGAGGACTCTGAAAACTGAATAGTAGCAAGCAGATCGGTGAAGACGAAAATTCAAAGTACCACCAAACTGATGTTCAGTTCACAGAATTTTTTCCCCTGTGGCATCCTTCTAGCCTTTACTCTCAACCCAGAATCCTATCTCCAGCAAACATTCCATCAGGAATGAAGATGGAATAAAAATGTCCTCAGATGAAGGAAATCTAAGACGATTTTTTTTTTTTTTTTTTTGCCAGCAGTCTTGTTCTAAAAGAATTGCTAAAGGAAATTCACTAGGTAGAAGGGAAATGATACCAAAAGGAAGGTTGGAACATCAGGAATGAAGGAAGAGCAATAGAAATAGTAAATACCTAGGTAAATTTAATACACTTTTCCTCTTTAAAATATGCTTAATGGTTGGAAGCAAAAATTATAACAGTGTCTGGTGGAGTTTTCAGTGTTTGTGGAGATAAGGTATAACATAAGTACAAAATAAAGGGGCAAGAATAAAGAGATTTATATGGTGGTAAGCTTTCTACATTGCACTTCAAGTGCTAAATACTGATTCCAAATGGACTTAGAAAAGTTAATACGGATATTGTAATGCCTAGAGCAACCCATAAACATACTATTCAAAGAAATAGAGTTAAAATACACAATAGATAAAATGTAATAATAAAAAATGTTCAAATAACTCAAAAAGAGACAGGAGAAGAGAAATAGAAAATCAAAAAAAAAGAGGGAACCAACTAAAAGCAAATAAGGAAATGGTAGATCTAAATCTAAACATAGCAATAATTACATTAAATGTAAATGATATAAACCAGGGGTCAACATAGTTTTTAAAAAGGACAGATAGTAAATATTTTTGACTTTATGGGCCACATACGATCTCTGTGGCATGTTCTTCTTCTCTGAAAACAGGTGGTGGGCTGGACCTGGCCCAGGGGCCATTGTTTGCCAACCTCTGGTCTAAGCACACCAATGAAAAGACAGAGATTATTGGATGAATTAAAAAGTAAAAGAAAAAAGAAACAGTGACCCAACTACACAGTTTACAAGAAACTCATTTCTGTTAGAAGGATATAAGTAGGTTGGAGAGGTAAGGAAAGAGGGGATGCTCCTCCTTAGCACTTCCCTGGGAGGTAAAAATCCCAATGAACGTACCTTCTAATGTGTGCTGAGATGGGAACTTGACAGAAAGAGAGGGAGTTCTCCTTGCTATTTCCTTCCTTTTCCCTTTTAGGGAAGCCAGATTTCTGACAATTTCAGAGTTTAAGAACATAGCCCTGAAACCGAAAGTGAAGGATGGCTCTGAGTTATCATCAGTTACCCCGATCAACCCTGAGCAATTTATGCCAGACAAGGGCCTTTGGACACTCATTCTGTGCCCATTTACTCTTAAATTACATATGATATTAAATACATTAGCCCCTCCCACAATCTTATCAGGTAAGAAACAGTAAGTTAAAGGGGAGGAGAAATAAGAAACTAATGTATAAGGTAGAGTAAGGAAGGTATGTGACAGTGATGTGGGAAACAAAGGCAGAAGGAAATGTAGATAAAATTAAATGCCCTTAAAACCTGCTGCCCGTTGACAAATACTTGAGGCGGGCAGAGTGTAAAGTTCCTCCCGGAAGTTCCCAACTGTCTTAATGTTAATGCATGGCTCCAGGGAAAAACAACCTTGGTTTGACAATAGCTAAGCCTCAGGTTTCCTGAGTCTTCTTTTAGCATATGAAAGTCCTTTTGAAACTTCCCTTATCTTTCTTTCCCCCAACCCCAAAGTATATAATCAGTTGCCTGTCACACTCCTAGGACGGCAACAGCTCTTTCTGCCCAAGGGTTCTGTCCCCCGCGCTTTAATAAAACCACCATTTTGCACCGAAGACATCTCAAGAATTCTGTCTTGGCCGTTGGCTCCGGACCTCACCAACGCACCAACCTCACCAAAAAATATTCCAAAAACTACATCAACAGGGGGACCTGGCTGGCTCAATCGGTACAGCGTGTGGCTCTTGATCTCAGGGTTGTAGGTTCCAGCCCCATGTTGGGTCTAGAGATGACTTTAAAAAAATAAAAAATAAAATCTAAAAAAAAGGTAGGTTACAATACAGTTCACACTGAAGAATATGATGATAACTTAGAGGATTTAAGGAAAAGTTTGAAGAATATGATGGTAACTTAGAGGATTTAAGGAAAAGTTAAGACATAACCACCTTTGGCTGAGTTTCTACTTCGGGGACAGCTGTCTATATATTGGATCACTTTTATTTTCTGTATCTATTCTATTCTTTGGAATGCCTGTGATTGTTTTTTGTTCTCCTGCGTTTACTTTGATCACCTCAAGTCTTCTTCTCTGGGAATAATTTCATTTTTTGCTATACCAATTCTGTTACTTACTCTGTGTTCTCTACATTTGTAGGGATCAGAGCAAGAGAACAAATGGTAGAACCATTACCCATATATCCAAATATTTAGAAGTTCTCAATCAAACCAAGAGACTGTTAAATAAAATACGGTCCAAACTCCTTTTTTGCAGAGGGTAGCAGAATTTGCCACCCCCCAAATATGCTACTTTGGCATAAGGATTGTTTTTGAACTGAACGCAACGGAGAGGAAGTCAATACATGAAAAGTTCTCTGCTTTCCCCCTATTTTCTTAAAAGCAGGACAAAGATCAGTAAAGGTGTCCCCTCTCTTTTCTGTACCAGGAAGGACAAAAGTGAATCATCAGAGGGAACTCTAGATCAGTATCAGCCCAGAGACTGAATCAGAGGAATCTACATAACAAACCTTTTCTACCACTAGCCCTTAGTTAACTACCATTACTTCCCCATAGATTTGTCTTCCTACAATTTGCTGTCCCTGGAAGGTCAAAGCCCTTGTCCTTTGTCTTGTCACTTCTCTACAAAATAAGGGTTCTTTGCTAAAATGCTGTCTAAGCCCAAGTTCTACCCACTCCTATGCATTACTCATTTCTAACCACGCCCATGTGTGTGCTTGTACTTGTTAATAAACTTCTGTTTGTTTTTCTCTCCTAGATCTGTCTTCTATCAGTCTAATTTACGGACTCCAACCAATGACCTTAAGATGGGGGAGGGGAAAATAGTTTTTCCTCCCTTACGCTTGGCAAATAGACTTTCTTATTGACAAGATACAAAATATGTGGATAAACAATGGTTTTTTTGTGGTTTTATGTTGTTTCAAAATAAAGAATTCCCTAGTTAATAGGTTTTTATCTACTCTTTAAAATTACTTTCTTCACTTCAGCAAAATCACTAGGTATGTTGTTATAATGAAGATTTTCACATAATTTGTTTTCTTAGTGATGAGGGAGAAGGCTAGCTGAGGGCAAAGCACAAGCTGACACCTGCAACCTCCCCTCGGCCCCCTCCTTCCTGGGTGGGATATGTGTGACATTCCTCCAGCAACTTTAATAAACCACCATTTTGCACCAAAGATGTCTCTAGAATTCTTTCTTGTTTGTCGGCTCCGGACTCCACCCCACCAAACCTCACCTATATCCCAAAATTACATCATTAGGACAAGAAAGATCTAAAGGATTAGCAAATCAAATGTACTCAAATTAAAGAAAATTCAAATAGTTTACATAGAAAACCTAAAGTAAATGGAAAGAAGTTTCAAAATAAATTGTTTCAATGGTTTTTATAGTTTTTCCGAGATATTGTAAGTTTTTCTGTTGAAAGACAACATAGTTACAATTAACAAAAACAAAAATTAAAGTTGACATTTTACTTAATATTTTAAAATTTCAACACAGGGGCGCCTAGGTGGCTCAGTTGGTTAAGCAACTGCCTTCGGCTCAGGTCATGATCCCGGGGTCCCGGAATCCAGTCCCACATCAGGCTCCCTGCTTGGCGAGGGGCCTGCTTCTCCCTCTGACCCTCCCTCCTCTCATGTACTCTCTCTCTCACTCTCTCAAAATAAATAAATAAATCTTAAAAAAAATAAAATAAAATTTTAACACAATCGAGATGCCTGGGTGGCTCAGTTGGTGAAGTGTCTGCCTTCAGCTCAGGTCATGATCCCATTGATGTGGTTTTGGAAAATAGGTGAGGTTTGGTGGGGTGGGGTCTGGAGGCGACGACCAAGAAAGAATTCTTGAGACGTCTTTGGTGCAAAAGCTGGTTTATTAAAGCCCGGGGACAGGACCTGTGTGCAGGAAGAGCTGCTGCTCCAGGGTTGTGAGGGGTGGCTGATGATATACTATGGGGTTGGGGGAGGTGAGGAAAAGGGAGATTTTCTTCTTTTTTTTTAATTTTTAAAGATTTTATTTATTTATTTGACAGAGAGAGAGACAGCAAGAGAGGGAACACAAGCAGGGGGAGTGGGAGAGGGAGAAGCAGGCTTCCCGCGGAGCAGGGAGCCCGATGCGGGGCTCGATCCCAGGACCCCGGGATCATGACCTGAGCTGAAGGCAGACACTTAATGGCTGAGCCACCCAGGCGCACCACGAAAAGGATTTTCAAAAGGATTTTCATATGTTAAAGAAGACTCATAGGGGACGCCTGGGTGGCTCAGTAGGTTGGGCATCTGCCTTCAGCTCAGGTCATGATCCCAGGGTCCTAGGATCAAGTCTCGCATCCGGCTCCCTGCTCCGCGGGAAGCCTGCTTCTCCCTCTCCCACTCCCCCTGCTTGTGTTCTCTCTCGCGCGCTGTCTCTCTCTGTCAAATAAATAAATAAAATCTTTTTTTTTTATTTTAACACAAAGTAAATATTTTTATATTGATAAACTTTTCTCAGTTTTGGTGTTTAATATCCACAGAATTACCAATGTTAGGAATTAAAACCATGTTTCACACATGTGGTGTCTTGAGTGTACATCCGTACACATTTAAGAATAAGATGTAATATGTGTTGTTTAATACTACAAAACATTCCTTGATACCATGTGCCATTATCGTGAATAATGCTCTAATTTTTTAATGTTTCTGAACCAAAGAACTGGATGCAAAGAGAAAGATGAAAGGATGCTTGACCTTACCGGCAAACAACACTGCTTTGGCAAGAGTCTCATGGATTCATCGTATCTGAGACTAAGTATTGGACAAGTTAATTAATTGGTCTTTTATTTTTCCTAAAGACTTCAGCTCAAATCCTTCTCATACTCCTGAGCAGCATCCAGCTCTGATGCTATAGTCAAGGCACAAGAGCCTTCTTGGCATTTGGCCTTCTTCAGCGTATTTGAAGAAACATTTCCTTGGGGCCTGAGAAGGGTCATTTATGAGGGCAGAGTTTAGGGTTATGGGTTTCACTGTGCCAGAGCAGAGCCCTGGAGGTGACTGTGTTCTTTATTAAGTTTGTTTTCTTGGGGCGCCTGGGTGGCTCAGTTGGTTAAGCGACTGCCTTCGGCTCGGGTCATGATCCTGGAGTCCCGGGATCGAGTCCCACATCGGGCTCCCTGCTCGGCGGGGAGTCTGCTTCTCCCTCTGACCCTCCCCCTTCTCATGCTCTCTGTCTCTCTCATTCTCTTTCTCAAATAAATAAATAAAATCTTTTTAAAAAAGTTTGTTTTGCTTGGATATTTGAGATATCATCGATCCTCTAAAATCAGGGGCCAGGGTCTCTTCTGCTTATATGTCAGGGTATATATAAGAAACTGAATTTATTAGTTATGGTATTCTTTCTGTTCTTAGTTCATTTAGTTGAAATGGAGAAGTGTCTTTTTTTTCGTATTATTATTGCATTTATTTCATCTTCTCTTTGAGTTCTTATTTTATAAAACTCATATTTTTATTGAGTTGCTTTATAGAGAAACCACTACAGAAAATTATCCTCTCTCCTTTGAGTTATATTTTCTTTGACACTGGGTTCTATATCTTCCTTCCTTTCTTTCTTTCTTTCTTTCTTTCTTTCTTTCTTTCTTTCTTTCTCTCTCTCTCTCTCTCTCTCTCTCTCTCTCTTTCTTTTTAAAGGCTTTAATTTACTTATTTGAGAGAGAGAAACAGGGAGAATGAGCGGGGAGGAGGGGCAGAGGAAGGGGAAGAAGCAGACTCCCCGCTGAGCAGGGAACCTGACATGGGGCTTGATCCCAGGACCCCGGGATCATGACCTGAGCCAAAGGCAGATGCTTAACCAACTGAGCCACACAGGCGCCCTCTATATCTTTCTTTCTAATCTTCTTTGTTTCTTTCTCTTCCTTTAAAAGATATTTTCATAACACATGCAGCATGTTTTCATGTTTTTTTATTTTATTTTATTTATTTATTTGAGAGCAAGACAAGAGAGAGAGAGCTGGGGGAGGGGCAGAGAGAGGCAGAGGGAGAAGCAGACCCCCCCGCTGAGCAGGGAGCCTGACAAGGGGCTCAATCCTAGGACCCAGAGATCATGACCTGAGCCGAAGGCAGATGCTTAACTGACTGAGCCACCCAGGCGCCCCTGTTTTCGTGTTTTTAATACTTAATGTAGGTGGCTCTAGCCAGACCTTTAATTTACTCGGATGTGGGTGATCTCTCCTCAAAAATTGTTTTCTCATTTTTATGTGAGACCTGTTTGTCTTACCCTCTGAACTACACTTGGGCTTTGCTTTTCTATAGCCTAAAGTCCTGGTACTGACAGGGGAGAGCTCAGCTGAGCTTGCCTGTAGCCTTTCTTAGAGAGACTGGGCTAATATCTTTTTGAGGTTTTATCGATTGACAGATCAATCAACAGACTTTGCTTCACCATGATGGATTGTGTGGGGAGGAGGAGGAGATGGAGGAGTAATTGTATTTCCATTGGAAGGAAAAATTTCCCTGGAGTGTGTTTCTGTTAGAGAGAGTCAAAGCTGGCTGTTCAATCCCCCGTTTTACCTGCCTTCCCCCAATAGCTGGAAAATGGCATTTTTGGAAGATTAGTCTGGCATCGATACTCAGGATGGATTGAAATGGAAGAGGTTGGACTCAGGGAGACCAGAGAGGCAATGATAATGTAGATGAGAAATGAATTAGGTTGAAAACATTGAGTGAGAAGGAAAAAGAGTAAAACACCTTTGGAGAGGGGAGAAACCCCCAAACCTGTGGTGACAGAAGAAACATAGATAACCCAGGATTGGGAATAGACACAATTTATTTAACTGTGGGGACTGAAAAATTGATAAGTTTGTCTGCCCCCTGATGAAAACTTTATTGATTTTTTGAATGTGCATTAAAAGATGAACTCGGTTTAGGCATACAACTCCTTCAAAAGTGAAAAAGCAAGCAAATAATACTGCATGTACTGAACAATCTCAATCTGTTATATATGTATTACTAATATTATATATTATACATAATGCTATACCATGATCTATAGTATTGTGTATAATTACTATATTATTAATGTAATGATAGCATTTATTATTATTACAAGTATCGCCCGTTTTTCAAAAGCTCGCATTACACCATTTTGCATGGTGTAACTATCCTACGTTAGTACCTGTGTTCGCTAACTGAAAGAAATTTGAGGAGGGTTTTTGCTTTTACAGAAAAAGGCAAAAGCTAAAGCCATTCAGCGTCTGTTTTGCAGGGAACTGGCCAAGAGGCAGCATGCACTCTACGTAGCCAGAGCGGCCCCAATAACACCCAGCAGCATGCCAGGGCGTTCAACTGTGTCTGTGAGCATCTGGGTTTGCCTGGATTTATTCTGTGCGTCCATTAACAAGATGTGTCTAAAGTCTCAGAAAAGCCTAAGAAGTCATTTTTCGGGTCTGGGAAGCCTCAAAACCTTTTCCATGTGAATTAGTGGTATTCGCTTCACTGTTATATGGGATTCCCCCTTTTGAAAGATTTCCTAAGAGCGCTGTACTTTTGGATGGTGGAAGAAACCTGTATATTGTACACTATATATATAATTACATATTAAGAGCATAATATGTATTACTTTAGAAGCCCACATATTAAAATATTTAACAGTGTTTATTTCTGAAGGGGGATTTACAGGTAGATTCATTTTTTTCTTTTTTCTTTTACTTTTCTTTATCAACTTTTCTACAAATGAACATATATTACTTTTGTAATGGAGAAAAAAATTGCAAAAAATGGAGACATCAAAGTAGATGATAGTATATTTTATGCAAATTGCCACAAAAGTTGTTGTACAGTTCTTTTAAACCTTCTTGAGATAAGTTTTATTGTGACTGAACACTGCAATGGGGCTAGTCCACACTGAGACACGCTGTCAGAATAAAATACAAAATGGATTTTGAAGACTTAGTAGAAAAAAAAGAATAAAATATCTCAAGCACTCTTTAACATTAGTTACATGTTGACATGATAATTTTAGACATAATATGGTTAAATAAAACATTATTAAAATTAATTTCATGCATTTCTTTTTACTTCTTAAAATGTGCCTACTGGAAATTTTAAAATTACATATGTGGTTCGCATTCGTGGTTATGTTCCTATGCAACAGTGCTGGTCTGGAGTATCATCCAATTTTTAATAAACCAGCAAAACCCAAGTGACTTCAAGGGCTCTACCTATCCAATGCCATCCTTTTGTGTAACTTTATTCTCTTTGGAGCATTTGTACTCACAATATACTTTTTTTTTTTAAGATTTTATTTATTCATGGGGTGCCTGGGTGGCTCAGTCGTTAAGCGTCTGCCTTCGGCTCAGGTCATGATCCCAGGGCCCTGGGATCGAGCCCCACATCAGGCTCCCTGTTCCGCGGGAAGCCTGCTTCTCCCTCTCCCACTCCCCCTGCTTGTGTTCTCTCTCTCGCTGTGTCTCTCTCTGTCAAATGAATAAATAAAATCTTATTTATTCATTTGACAGAGAGAGAGAGCACAAGCAGGGGGAACAGCAGGCAGAGGGAGAAGCAGGCTCCTCGCTGAGCAAGGAACCCGATGCAGGACTAGATCCCAGGACCTTGAGATCATGACCTGAGCCGAAGGCAGATGCTTAACAGACTGAGCCACCCAGGCATCCCTACTCACAATACTTCTGACATCAAATGTGTGGGGATTTTTTTTCCACACCAGCAACCACTTCTCCAACTCCAGACACCAACTGGGTGTCTTACAATTCAATTCAATTCAATTCTGACCCTAACTTCCCAGAGTTAGTGTCACACATTTAAGGGCTCAGTCCCACAAGACAGCCCCCACTTCAAATGCCAGTCGTAAGTCCCAGGTTGTCATCTGTAATTCAGACCAACTGGCTATCCATTGGGGGTTCAATAATTTGCTAGAATGACTGACAGAACTCAGGAGAGTACTTATTACTGGGTGATTATAAAAGGATCCAACCCAGGAAACGCCAAATGGAAGAAATGGCATAGGGCAAGGTATGAAAAGGGTCTGGGAGCTGCCATGTCCTCTCTGGGTGCACCATTCTCCCAGGACCATGACTGTGTTCAACAACATTGAAGCTCTCTCAGTCCCATCGTTTAGGGGTTCTATGGAGGTTTCATTACTTAGGCACAATTGATTAAATCATTGACCATTGGTGATCGAAATCAACCTCCAGCCCTTCTCCCCTATCCTCCCTAGGATCTTTTTCTGCTCCTTCCAAGGGTCTACTAGATTTGGTGTACCTAAGAAAAATACAGAATCAATCCACAGTGCAGGTGGATTCACTGTTGGAAACAGTCATCTCATCAATCCTGGGAACTGTGTTCATTTTGTTCTTGGTCAATATGTGTCGATTTCTGAGACTATGACCCCTTCTCTTCTTTCTCCGAAACAATGCTAAAACAAGCCTATTGGACTAGCGGATGTTCCTGAAGCTTCAGAGAGTAACTACAGCATAAGTAGAAAGCAACATCAGACTGTGTGCTGCTCATTGCTCTCCCTGTAAGTTTTCTTGTTCTGCTCCACTAGAGGGAATTTCTCTCTCTTCCAGCAAACCCTGCCCCCACTGTGGTCCCTTCCTCTCTACCTTCTTTCTTCCAGAGTCCAGTGCCCTCCTCAGCACCAGCTGATGACTCCAAAATTTCTTGAGACTTTACCATGTAGAATATTCTGTCAAAACATTTTCTATCTAGACTGCCCAGGCTCCCTTGAATTTCAAAGCCAAAGAGGTTCCTTTTGTTGATTTCTGAAAGGCTAAACTGCTCAAATTTCCATGAGCTTCTTATGAGAACACCGTTTCCCTAGGTTACACTAGTTTTGTTTGTGGACAGGTGGCATACGTCTCATTATGAGCCAAGCTCTGTTGTATTGACAATTCTCAGGTATCAGAAAAACTTTAAGCCTAAAATGTTGTCTACCTCTCCCAAATTGAAATCTGATACCTGGAGTTATTTGCAGAATAACAAGGGGGTTAAGACCATGGTGGCCGCTCTTTTAGTAACTATGTGTCTTGAGGTGAAGTTCTTCCTCTCTCTCACACTAAATGATCTCATTCTTAAAGAGGATTCTGTTGTAAGAATACCATCTACCTCTTAGGTGAGGATGGAAATGAGATAATGAATGGTCAAAACCTACTACCATGCTTGGTGTATAGTATGCGCTCAATAAATAGTACCCATTTGGGTCATTATATATATAAATCCAAGGAATCTGAGGTGGTAAGAAATGTATACTCCCATAGTGTAGTGTGTCTTTTAGAAATCTTTTTGGTGGGCACCTGGGTGGCTCAGTTGGTTAAGCGACTGCCTTCGGCTCAGGTCATGATCCTGGGGTCCCAGGATCGAGTCCCGCATCGGGCTCCCTGCTCAGCGGGGAGTCTGCTTCTCCCTCTGACCCTCTTCCCTCTCGTGCTCTCTCTCTCTCATTCTCTCTCTCTCAAATAAATAAATAAAATCTTTAAAAAAAAAGAAATCTTTTTGGTTGCAAATAACAGATAACTTGGCCTATGGTAGCTCAAACAATTCAGGGTCTCTTTAACTTAAAGGACATAATTGGAGATTGGCAATTTGGGACTGACTCAGTGCTCAGCAACGTCATGAAGGACCCAGATTCCTTTTGTCTTCCTGCTCTGCACAGCTCAGTGTGGGGTTTTTATTCTCAGCCTTGTTGGATTCATGATCACAAGATAGCTGCAGCATCACTAGACCTCACTACCACATTCCAGGCTGGAAGAGAAGAGAAAAGTGAAGGGGCCAAAGACCTTCCTATTGTAATAATTTGTCTTTTATTTCAGAAAGGGATGCCCTCCTCAGGGCTTACTGCTCATGTCTCATTGGTTGGAACTGACCCACATGGCCATGCCTGACTGAAAGCCTGAAAAGTCAAGTATTTACTTCCTATGCCTCAAGAAGAATAGAGCATAAGAGGGAGGCAAAAGTAGGGAATGAATATTGATGCAACCTATGTCATCTGTCACAAAGAACTAGAGTAATTTGGAAGGCAGAGGTGATGAGCTTCCATGAAGGTGGCATTGTTTCTACACCCCAGGGACCTAGGGAAACTAGAGTTTAAGGACATAGTACATGCATAAGTATTTTACTTCCAGCCAAGTCCCTGGGAGAAGAAAAGGGACCCTGCTCTTTTCACTAATTTATCAAGCGGCTGTAATGTTACTGGGACTACACAGTTGAATAATATTGGCATGGTCACCATTTTCAGTGGTGGAGGAACACATACTCATCCAACTGTATGATATTCCATCCACGGGGATATATGCACATGATGCTATGAGGGAAACACAGGGGAGGGGGGTATTTGCTCAGACTGGGGAATCAAGGAGGGCTGCCCAGAGGAGGTGACCCTGGAGCTATGTTTTGAAAGATGACAAAGATTCTAGAAGGTGAACAAAGTTGGAAAGGTATTGTAGGTAGAGGAAATGTGTGTAAAGGCCTGGAGGTAAGGAGACCATACTGATAATTCAAAGAATCCTGAAGAATTGGTTAGGACTGGAGCTTAGGGTCTCTGTTGGGGTCTAAAGAGAAACGGGACTAGAGAGATGGGCAGAGGCAAGCTCAAGAAAGCCTTGTTTGCCAAATGAAGAAATTTATATGGAGCCATGGAAGGATTTCAAGTCAGGGAACAACATGATCAACTTTAAATGTTTAAAGTAGCTGGTGGGCAATGAAAAGGATGGACTGGAGGAAGAGAGGATGAGATCAGAGGTAGAGCAATTAGAAGGTAACTGGAAGAATCAGGGAGAAACAATGGATGTCAGAAGCAGCAGAGAGCGATTTGCAGAAGAGCATGGGAACTGTGGGGAGCAACTTCCTGTGTAGCGAGAGCAGGAAATGACAAGAAGGCCGAGTTAAGTGGCTTTGCCACATCCCAGACCCAAGGGGAGTTGGATGCAGGCTTATGACTGGTTTAAGATTGACCAGGACGTTGAGGTTACTTTTGCCATTTGTCCTATATACCCCAACATTAGGTGTATTTAGGTGTTCAACAAAACTCAAGGGATTTGTGGATTCAGAGTGAGGCTTAATCATGTCCTTTGAAAGCAAGCAATGATGTGGAGGTGTGTCTCATACCTTCTGTCTGCTGCCTTACGTCCTCTCAGCCTCCCCTCTGGGGTCAGCAATGACTGGAACAAGTAGTTCTGTGAGGGCTTTGACTCATTTCTCACTGAGCCTCTCACCTTGAGCACGAACTGTGTGCGCCTCCTTCAATGCAATGGGACAGGCCGACGACCATGGGTATTTGCTCTGCCCACCCAAACAAGGAACCCACCAGATGGAAGGAGCCAGGCTTCCCAGAACACCACGTGGAAGGCTGACTGCTGAGCAGGTGACTGACCTGTGGCTGTGGCATGAGTGGCAAATACCACCTCTACTTTATTGAAGTCTCTGAGATTTGGGGGCCACGTGTATTCGCGATATTTGTAGAGCTCCTCTAATCCACCCACCATCCGACTCCATGGAGAGCTGCTCAGTTGACCAGAAGGGATATGGTGGCCCTTCGAATGTGCTGTGCCTAGCTTCCCCAGCTGCATGGTGGCCCTACTTGCCTCTACAGGAGAGAAGCCAGTTAGATGCGTGACCTAACCTCCATCAATACACGTGTCCGGGTGAGACTTTGGGAAGTGAGCCCCGTGAAGGCAAGCACCACTGTTCCGGTAATGACGGTGGCAGGGCGGTTAGCTGGGGCAGCTGTGTTAGCCATTCGGTGTCTCATGCACAGTCCCAGGTGTGATCTGCAGGGTCTTTGCAGGCAGCGTACTGTAGTATGGGTTCAGCAAATGTTCCCAGCTCCGTACCCAGCAAGCCTGACTCTGATCCGCCTGCAAATTTGGTAACCTACTTAAGATTCTTGATTAATTTCCTGCTTAACTAGAGGGGGAATGTTATGGGCTGAATGTATGGGCCCCCATACTCCTAATTCTTAAGCTGAAGCCCTAATCCCCAATATGATGGTATAAGGAAATGGGGCTTTGGGGAGGTACCTGGGTTTAGATAACGTCATGAGGGTAGAGTCCCCAGATGGGATTGGTGCCCATGTAAGAGAAGGAAGAGACACCAAGGTTCTCTCCCTGCCATGTGGAGACACAGAGAGAGAGCAGTCCCCTACAAACCAGGAAGAAGGGTCTAACCAGGAACTGAATCAGCTGCCACCTTGATCTTGAATGTCTGGCTCCAGAGCTGTGACAAAAACAGATTTCTTTTGCTCAAGCTACCCATCTAAGGCATTTTGTTATGGCATCCTGAGCAGATGAATACACTATTTATACTGGCTTTTTAGGATATAGGTTTAGCATGTAAAACAGAGACCCACAAACAAGATTAAATAGTATCGGGTTGATATGGTGTCTCTGTGGTGTTGACAAACCAGTTGACTCACCCCAGAATGTTGCTATTATCTGCCAAGATAAGCCCCCCACCTTCCGGCACTCTAAGCAAGCAGAAGAACAGAAGGCTGTACCTCTTCCCTTCAGGGCTACGACCTAGAAGTTGAACACGTTACTTCCACTTACATGCCATTGACCAGAACAGAGTTAAAGGGCCAAACCTAGCTGACAGAGAGTCTGGGAAATACAGTCTTTATTTTGAGTGGCCTTAACCTCGCTAATACCTGGGGGTTTTAGTCCTATCAGAAAGAAAAGGCAAATGAATGCCAGAAGGAAACTAATAGTTCTGCCACAAAGTATAAGAGAGATTTTTTTTTATATTGCCAGAAAAGAAAACACACATTCACACACACACACACACACTTGGTTCTTTAGTGAACAATACTACTTCTTGTAGTAGTCTATTTCTTTTAATTCTGATCACTCACGGAAACCAGAGTTGGAAATCTCATTGCTGCCTCCAAGTGCTGATCAATTTCATTTCATGGTCCCTGCCTATTGATTCACTTCTAGATTCAGCCCATTGTAACTGGGAGCCTACCCAGATCCCGACTTTTCAGGAGTTACTGCCTCTGGGCGTTGAGTCCTGGAGAAAACAAGCACTTAGCAATACATCTTATAAATGTTAAAGTTAGTGTGACAAGCACAAAATACATATTTTTAGCAAAGAGGTCAGAACACATCAGAATGGACTATATTTCGTGAGCATGGCTTTCTTAGAGCCCAGTGTTCTTATCAGAGATGCACTAGGCTGATGGTCATGTAATCTGCCTAACCAGGGCCAGGTCCTTTAGATCACAGGAAGCCCCAAATAGGAATTAACCAAGTCCTCTATAACTCCAATTGAGTCATCCAGAAACTTGGGCAAAAGAATGTTAAGAGGTTGCAAACCACATCATTTGGATCTAACATTTAGGTCCCAGGCACCATTTCTCATAATCCTACTGGTGCCATTTTGCTATATTGTTTCAAAAATTATATATTATGAAAATGATTAATCATCACACAACTACAACCACATGTCACCTACCTCACCATGACCTGTCTGAGACATGCGCACTAATTCATCTCCATTACAAGACCCAGGAGAGGGGCGCCTGGGTGGCTCAGTTGTTATGCGTCTGCCTTCGGCCTAGGTCATGATCTCAGGGTCCTGGGATCGAGCCCCGCATCGGGCTCCCTGCTCGGCAGGAAGCCTGCTTCTCCCTCTGCCACTCCCCCCGCTTGTGTTCCCTCTCTCGCCGTGTCTCTCTCTGTCAAATAAATGAATAAAACCTTTAAAAAAAAAAAAAAGACCCAGGAGAGGCCCAGCACAGCAGGCTTGCCAGAGCATGCCCTAGCCCCACTCCCAATGACCTTTTCTGCTTGACTCGTTAGCTCCTCTAAACTGGGCTGGGCTCAGAACAAGGAATCACTTCCTCTCTGTTTCTACCCCATTTTGTCCTTTTTTACTGCTGCTCTCTCCCGATACAAACAGGGAATCTGTCAGGGATAAAGGGACTGCATAGGGGCATAGGTGTGACTCCAGGAGAATAACTCCTTAGATCCCGTTGACTGTGGCATCCCGATCTTTTGGGGAGTTTGGCTGATGCTGGATACAACCTGCTGCGTCTCAGGTTGTGCAGAAAAGAGTTAATACAGCAAGCTTAAACTGTAGTCCTGGGAAAGTCCTGCTTACTAGCTTGGCACTTGGGTGGTGTCTGGGAGCTTAGGTCTCAGCAGGGGTCCCATTGTTAAGTGACAAGAGTAGCTCGCTGTGCCTAAACTGATTGTAGAAACAGAAGGGTTTAGGTTGAACACCTGCTTTCTTTCTGGGAGTCTGGAATTTTGGTACCTGTCAAGCAGAGGCTGTCTACATGATCAGTCCCTAAAAAGACCCTGGGCACTGAGTCTCTACTGAGCTTCCCCAGTAGACAACATTCCACATCTGTGGTCACAGCTCGTAGCTAAGGGAAATTAAGCATAGCCTGTGTGATTCGAATGGGAGAGGACCCTTGGAAGCTTGTGCCTGGTTTCTACCTGACTTCGCTCTCTATGCCTTTTTCCTTTGTTGATTGTGCTTGGTATTCTTTTTTTTTTTTTTTTTAAAGATTTTATTTATTTATTTGAGAGAGAGAGAGAGAATGAGAGATAGAGAGCACGAGAGGGAAGAGGGTCAGAGGGAGAAGCAGACTCCCCACTGAGCGGGGAGCCTGATGCGGGACTCAATCCCGGGACTCCAGGATCATGACCTGAGCCGAAGGCAGTCGCTTAACCAACTGAGCCACCCAGGCGCCCTGTGCTTGGTATTCTTTTTGATGTAATAAATCAGTGGTGAATATGACTGTGTGCTGAGTTCTAGGAGTCTTCCTAGTGAACTAACTACTGAATGTGGAGGTAGCCTCGGGGATCTCCCATACAAAGAGTAATAAAAACTTATCAACAGTTTTGTTATGTACACCATATACATAACAATTTAACATCCATCCTTCCATTAGAATGCAAACTCCATGGGGTCAGGGGCCATGTTCTGTTCATCACTCTATCTTTAGCACTTAGGTATAGTGCCTATCACATAAATGATGATTAGTTACTTTTTCTGAAAAATAGGCTAAACAGGTGGGAGGAGCAGGTACTTAGTAGGTTAATTACGGAAAAGTGGATGCTATGGATTTGAGCCCAAATTTGATTTCATTTTAGATCATACAGATAAGCAACCCAGACTATGGGGAAATATTTTAGGATAAATACCACATCTTATATTGTATCCCAGGCATAGACCAAGCCCATATCCCTATGTCATGAAGTGTGATTCTAGGTATTTTCACTCATCTATATTTCCCCCTGGTACTGGGCTAAATAGTGAGTGTCTCCCCTAAATTCATGTCCTTCCAGAACCTCAGAATGTGATCTTATTTGGAAATAGGGTCATTGCAGTTAGAATTGGTTAAGATGATAAAGTGGGCCCTAATCCAATGACCGGGGTCTTTATAAACAACAGTATACAGAGACACAGGGAGACAGACAAAGAGAAGGTGATGTTAATAAAAACACATGTAGTGAGGGAAGGCCGTGTGAAGACAGTCAGAAATTGAAGTGATACATCTACAAGTCAAGGGCACTAAGGATTGTTGGTCACCACCAGAAGCTAGGAGAGAGGCATGCAACAGATCCTTCCTTGAGGCTTTTAGGAGCAACTAACCTTGCCAAAACCTTGATTTTGGACTTCTAGCCTCTGGACCCGAGAGAGAATCAATTTCTGTGGTTTTTAAGCAACCCAGTTAGTGGTACTTGTTATAACAGCCCTAGAAAACTGATATACCCCTTAAATTTTATGTAATGAAGATGCTTAAATTTCTTTCTTTTTTCACTTCTAGGCAATTGGCAAGATCACAGCGGTACAACTTTTATATTTTGTCTCTATAGCTACATAATTATACATAAATATACATATTTAAATCTGTAAACATAGGCCTTTATTCCAGCATACAATTTCTTATTTCTAAATGAACATGTCTAGATGGTTTCCATCAGCCAGCTTTGGAGCTGAAAAAAAATTACCAAACCCATAATCTTGTGTGAATCTCTTTGGCTATTTTGAACTTAAATATTCTTTATTTGAATATTTCTCCTTTGCAAGAAATGACATGATACAAATTCGGTAAGTGTATATTCACAAAAGCATAGTATAAATATTTTCTTTTCTGAGAAATCAGTGAAGCCATTTATAGAGAGTAGAAGAAGAATCCCACAAATCCTTATAACAGTTAAGTTGATCAAAATGGATTTCAATCTGTTAAAAATACTTAGGAGCACTTGATCAGTGGTGGGGGGGGGAAAGGAAGGAAATAAAAGCATATTGACTTGTATCTATTAATGAAGAAAAGTTTACTTAAGTTAGTTTAGTTAATCAACAAAATTGGTAAATCAACAATATTTATTGGGTACTTTGTACTTAAGACAAGAGAATTATCATTATTATCATGAGCATGAGATCATTGCTGATATGGGGTTTTTTCCTATCCAACTTGTTTCACCCAACTCAGGCTACAGGGTATTCCAAATTCAGTCCCTTAGGGAAGAGTTGTTTACAGTAGCAATATAAAGAAAAATAAAAGTAAACCTTAGCTTTTGAGTTGCAAAATAGACCAGTGTTTTAAAATGTTAAGATTTTATTATTATTCAAGTGTGGTGAGTCCACCAGATCCGGCGCTGCCTGCCATTGAAAAGATGATTTGTTGTGTTTGCGGATTCCAAGAGAAGAGGGCATACCATTTTCGGACCCCATGGGGAAGAATCAGGGGCCGTCAGGAGGCAGAGGGAGTGAGGGGAAAGGTGTGAGCAAGAGCCTTTACTGTGGTTTCTATGGGGGAGGAACAGGAAGGCAGGGTAAGCAGGCTTAGCGTTGGCTAGCTGGAATAATTTCAGTGGGCTTTGGGTGTTGGGTTGTCCTGAGTTGTCTAGCACCTGGCCCCGGGGTGATTAGCGCAGGGGAATATTGGTCCTGAGTGCGTGAGCCTGATAAAGAAGGTAGTGGGACGTGTGAGTTCTGGGTTGGCTGGTTTGCACTTGGAAGGCACTCTCCCAGGCAAGTCCTTCACTATCTCTAGGGATTGGCTAATCTTGGGAGGGGCAATCCCTCTGATTTGGCAAGCCCCAAGAGGTCAAAGCATAAGAAACAGAAAATAAAGAGGCATGATTAACATAACTTGAGGGTTTTTTTTAAATTATCAAAATGTACAAACGGATCTCAAAATAGGTAAACAGTATAAAGATCCCCCATTTAGGCATGGTTCAACCTAATTGTCAACAAATCTCGTTTCATCCAGCCCCTACGTCCTCTCCATCTTCCTCACCATGGGACTGTTTTGAAGCAAATTCCAGATGTCTTATTTCGCCCATAACTACTTCACTCTTCTCGAAAAGAAAAGAATTCTTCTTTAAAAAAACCCACACATAACACTTTTGCCATACATTATTAAATTAGCGTAAATCCTTTGCTATCATCCATCAATTATCCAGTTAGCATTTACACGTTCTCACTTGCCTCACAACGTTTTTCAAGGTTGTGTTTCACGTTAGGATACGATGAAGGTGCGAACATTGTACTTGACTGATAGATCACTTCGTTTTTCTGTTAATTCTAAATTGTCTTCCTTAAGGGTGTTACAGTAGCAACATACAGAAAAGATAAGAGTCGAGTTTCAGCTTATGAGTTTCATGAGAGACCTTTCAGTCTTGCTTCAGAGAGAGTGGTTGAAATCTTGAGCTTCTGAAGATCCTGTCTTTTAAGCCTTCAGAGTATAGTATTCATATTATCAACAGCACTTGTGGACGAGTGCTTGCTGCGCCATCTCCTCTCCCCCCCCTCCACTCCCCCAGGGGAGCTGAAAACATCCAGGAGTTGGAAGAAGTGTCCTAGCTGGATAAGCTTGGAGCCTGCTCTGGGTCCTCTCCGCCATGTCTGCAGGTGGCTGCAGGTTGTGGGTCAGCGATCTAATTTTATCACTAGTCTGGTCATTGTCTGTGTGTCTGTTCAGTCTCTCAGAGGGCAGGAAGGACACCTGCGTGCACCCCCCACATGAGCCTTGTGGTGTTCTCCTCCTGCCAATGCGCTGTGACAGGTAAGGAGATGCAGCGCAGGACCAGGGATGACTTTCTGAGCGAGAGGCATGGGAAAATACCCCATGTTCCCCAGGTCCCCCTCAGAGCGCCCAAAACTTGCTGAGAAGGGCATGCTGGGAGGCCACGTTCTCTGAGGGGAAAAGAGTAACCCCATGTGGTTTAAGGATCAGACACTAGATAGAAACACAGGACCTTCTCCCTCAGCGCTCAGGCTTTGGTCTCTAACCGCTTTAAAGAAAATGTCTTCTTTACCCTTACAAACATCGCATCATTTCAATCTGACAGTCGCCCCGCGTCTTGACAATGTGTTTTTTTTCTGCATTCCTGATGCTCTGGGATGTGGGGCCTCGAACCTGGAGAGACTGCCCCTCCCAGGGCTAGCTAATTCCTAGAGATAGCAAAGTCCCCTGCAAGCTCGCCTTTGATACACAAACCAACCAGTCCCACGCTCTGACCATCTCCTTACTCAAATTCTCAAACACCAAGCCAACATTCCCCTGCCCTAAATCACCCCAGGGCTAGATGCGAGACAACTGGGGATCGCCCCTAAAACCCAGAGCCCGCTGAAATTATTCAAGCAATCCAGTCCCAGACTTACTCCGCATATGTACCCTGTGAAAACCCCAATAAGGGCCCTGAGCTCTGCTCTTTCCTCACCTCTCATCTGTCACCTGATTGTCCCTGGCACTTCCCCATGTGACCCTGTGGACCAGCGGCAGCTGGTGAGCAGGGTGAGCATAAATCGGCTGCCCGTCCCTACCTCCCTGCGTCCTCGGGTTCCTTCCTCTACACGATGTGAAGATGTGAAGGAATTTCTGGCATCTCAACTCCATTTGGTCAAGTCTGCCCCGGGGTTCAGGGTTTAGTTGGCCGGGGGGTAGGCGGTGTGACCCCCTCCTAACTGCACGGACCGTCAGATTCCCAGGAATCTCCGGGAAGGACGGTCACCGTAGAGATGGTATCAGCTCTGTCTCGTTGTGCTCTTCCCTTCGGAGTCAAGCCGCTTCAGGATCCGGGTCCACACCCACTGCCCTGAGGGCTCAGAACCTCCACAAACCAGGTGTTCCTTTTCACGTGAAACTAACTCTTTGCTGGAACTGCCTTTCTAATTGGCTCCCGAGGGGCAGAGTGGGCTCCGGCTCCATGGAGGTTTGGGGGTGTGACAGGGGAGTGGGGCAGGAGCGCCACTGACAGGAGAGTTTCTCAAAAGAGGCGATTACAGGGTCTTCAGACAAGGAAGGGTCAGCCTCATTAGGCATCGGAGGATGGATGCTTCTCCTGGAGAGGGAGACTCAGAAGTTTTGGAGGTTCAAGTACTCGGAATCATCCAGATTTTCAACATCCACATTTTAAATCTTTTTTGTTTTGGTTTGGTTTGGGTAATTCTGATTTTTTGGAGGGGGTCATTTTTTTCTTGGTTATATCTGATTACATGATTATTCTTTTTACCTTGAATGATGACTAATAAAGAACTTGTATGAGCAAAGCAGCAACAAGTCCTTTTCTTGTTATGCCCTTGGTCTAATATTAGTGATACATAGCATCATTCATCTGAAGTTTATTCATGGACGGGTGTTTCAGTTTGCTAAATCTTCTCTAACAAAATGTCATGGGCTGAGTGGCTTAAATAACAGAAATTCATTGTCTCGCCGCCTGGAGGCTGGAGCTCAGATCAAGATGTCAGCAGGGCTGGTTCCTTCTGAAGGCTGTGAGGGAGAGTCCGTTCTATGCCCCCTTGGCTGGTAGATAACCGTTTTCTCCCTTCTCCTTCTTCACATGGTTTTCCCTCTGTGTTTGTCCGTGTCCAATAGTAAAAATGCCAGTCATGCTGGCATTTTTTGTTCTATGTCCAATAATAGACATTTTGTCTATTACATTGTCAAGACGCGGGGTGACTGTCAGATTGAAATGATGCGATGTTTGTAAGGGTAAAGAAGACATTTTCTTTAAAGCGGTTAGAGACCAAAGCCTGAGCGCTGAGGGAGAAGGTCCTGTGTTTCTATCTAGTCTAGACAAAAGGACATTTTGTTCTATGTCCAATAATAAAAATGCCAGTCATGCTGGATTATGCCCACCCCAATAACCTCACTTTAACTTGATTACGTTTGCACGGACCCTGTCTCTGAGTAAGGTCACATTCTGAGTTATGGGGGATTAGGACTTCCACATATAGATTTTGGGCATGACAAATTCAATCCATAACGAAGGATATCATCTTAAGACACTTGCGTATTTAGTAAAGATTAGTTTACTTAATATTACATAAGATAATTCTTTTTTTTTAAAGATTTTTAAAAAAGATTTTACTTATTTATTTTGGAGAGAAAGAGAAAGATCATGAGCACAAGCACAAGTGGGGGAAGGGCGGAGGGAGAGGGAGAGAGAATCTCAAACAGATTCCCCCGATGAGTGCAGAGCCCCAGCCAGGGCTCAATCCCATGCCCCTGAGATCACCACCAGAGCTGAAAACAAGAGTTGGATGCTTACCTGAGTGGGGCTTTACATTAATTTTACATCCTGAGCCATCCAGGCGCCCCGACAAAAGATAATTCTTAAATTGACTTACCTAACACTGGTAAACTGTAATTCACAGCCATTCTCTGGACATGAATGAGAGGGTTAGGTGTTACCACAAATCCTCCTCGTGGTGGTGGAATTCCTACTTCTCCTTCATGATCCCTCACCTACTACATTTGACATGCGATCTTACTGCCTGTGGACCAAGTTGAGGCAGAGTCAAGCCATGTACTAAACATTAGTAAAGTTTTAGTTCTTCTTTACAATTTCAAGGTCTAGTGTTCAAGTTCCGGTCTTTTCTTCCAACTTGAGAGACCACTACTTTATTGAAGTGTCATTCTGGCCCAAATCAAGAGGTCTCTAACTTGAAAAACTGAGGATAAATTTTAGAGAGAATGAAAGAATCCTGGCTGTACGTGGTCATTAGATAACTGTTATAATTATGCATAAAAAAGGTATCCCTCCACTTGAGGTGTAAGAGTTGTGACCTTGGATTTGAAGGAGATGGACCGATGAAGAGCTTGGCCAGTGGCGTGATTAGCAAAATGGGTCCCCATTTGAAGTGATTCCCAATTCAAAAATGTAATGTTCTCCCATAATCCCTTGCACAACTGACCGAGCTTAGGTTGACAGTATATTTGTATATCACTTTATTAATAAACAGCACTATTTGATGAAATAGACCATCACATGAGCAAACTTTGAAACTTCAAGCCTAAAATCAACAAAACAAAGACAACATTCTGTTAATGCAACGGTGGTTTTTGATATTATTTGACATTAGGAAAAATGACAACAACTTATTCAGTTTTCATTTTTTCAGCCGTTGGGTTTCTATGCTGACAAGTGCTGTTTTTGGTTCTTGTCCTATGGGATGGTTTTTAAGAATAATTCTGGATTGTTTTTATTTAGCCCAGTGGTTCCGCAGTTGTAGTATGCTTCCGAATCCCTGGAGAGATTGTTAAGAAACAGACTGTCAAACCCTACTCCCTACTGATTCAGCAGGTCGAGGGATGGGGTACATGAGGACTTGTGTTTCAACAAGTTCCCAGGTGGTGCTACCCACTGCTGTGTGGGGACCACACTTTGAGAACCTCTGCTCTAAAACATTCTGTTTGCTTTACCTAGAGGTGATTTTTGATAACTTTGTACCTAAAACTGAAGCAGTTGGGAGAGTCTAAATGTATACTACTTTATATTCTTTTAAACAATATTGCTTTTTAAAAAAGTTTATTTATTTAAGTCATCTCTACACCCAGCGTGGGGCTCAAACTTATGACCCTGAGATCAAGAGTCATATACTCTCCTGACTGAACCCACCAGGCACCCCTGAAAATATTGCTTTTGATTAATTTTACATGAAGCTGTAATTATATTGGTAATAATGTTAAGTCACAAGATTTTTCTTTTGTGTTGCTCTAGATTACTCACATTGGACTTTCCACCCATTTTTTTGGAGTAAGAAATATATATGTCATCCGCACTATCTTGAATATGGTTTCGGGAATTATGGATATTATTAACTTTAATATACATTTCTGCACTGCTAGCTTGTCAAAGGATGACTTATAATCGTTTCTTGTTTATTTAAAAACTGACATTTTTATGCGCCATTTCAGGGCAGTAGACGTTGCTTCCTTAATAGTTATTTTAAAATCTATTTCTTATTTTAAAAACTTGATTATATGATGTCTCTAGGTAACAAAAAGGCTATTAAGCATCAGGTACAATTAAAAAAAAAGATTTTATTTATTTATTTGAGAGACAGAGAGAACACAAGCAGGGGGAGTGGCAGGCAGAGGGAGAGGGAGAGGGAGAAGCACACTCCCCTCTGAGCAGAGAGTTGGATGTGGGGCTCAATCCCAGGACCCTGGGATCATGATCTGAGGCCAAAGGCAGATGCTTAACCGACTGAGCCACCCAGGAGTCCCTCAGTTACAATTTTTGAGGTAAAATCATTGCTATTGCATTAATGCTCAGTAAGGTTTTTCCATTAGTATTGTAAATAACAAAACTTTTGAGTATTATTGTTAATCCAAACAACCGAAGAACTTTCATTATCTTTTGTTAATTCAGAGATTTTTTACAATGATTTTAAAGCAATTACAGATGTAATGGGACCACCGATTTATTCAGCATTAAATTTTTTAAAAAGATTTTATTTATTTATTTGAGAGAGAGAGAGCGCTCAAGTGGGGGAGAGACAGAGGGAGCAGCAGACTCCTCGCTGAATGGGGAGCCCAATGCTGGGCTCGATCCCAGGACCCTGAGATCATGACTTGAGCTGAAGTTAGATGTTTAAATGACTGAGCCACCCAGGTGCCCCTTAATTTTTTAAATACAGAGGCAAATCTCAGAATTGCTCAGAATTTGAGGCAAGTATCAAGAATTGACAAAGTAGGTAAAAAAACGTACATTTTGAAAATGCCAAAATAATGAGATACTTCTGATACTTGCTTACTGCCTTGTTAGTAAAGAAATTGAGATTCCAGACCAGCTAGTGTGTGCTGCTTCTATGCCAGTATATACTCCATTTATTGTATTTATTCTACCATATTCCTGCCTACAACATTTTGAATGCTCCAGATCGCTCAAATCAACAGGTGATGACTGATGTTGTGTAGGAAAACAAAGAAGAACAAAAGGAATAGTCAATACCAGGAGGTGGAGAAGAGGTTTGCTATTTCATATAAAGCGATCAAGGAAGGCCACATCGATGAGGCAACTTTTTTTTTAAGATTTATTTATTTTAGAGAGAGAAAGAACACAAGCAGGGGGAGAGGCAGAAGGAGAGGGGGAGAATCTCAAGCAGGCTCGACTCCCCACTGAGCATGGAGCCTGATGCAGGGCTTGATCTCGCCACCATGAGATCATGACCTGAGCTGAAATCAGGAGTCGGATGCTTAACTGACTGAGCCATCCAGGTGCCTCAGATGGCGTAACTTTTAAGCAGGACCCCCAAGTCAGTTTTGTAAAGAATCTAGCAAACATCTGAAAAGAATTTCAAGTTGCAAGAGCAGCAAGTGCAAAGGTCCTGAGGTAGGAGTGTGCTTGGTTTGTGTGAGGCACAGTAAGGAGGCCAGTGTGAAAGGAACAGAGTAAAAGGGAGAGTAAGCAGAAGATGAGATTTAGAGAGGGCTTTGTGGACCCTTGCAAAGCGATTAGGCTTGTATCTGAGTGAGAGGGGACGTCCCCAGATGGTTTTAAGCAGAATGACATGATCTGACTCACCTTTAAAAGTAGCTCCCTATCTGCTGTGTAGTAAATAGACTGTAGTGGGAAACAGGGAGACCAGCTTGAAGGATCTATAGTAATCCAGGAGACAGATGACGGTGTCTAGAGCCGGTCAGGCAACGGGGGATGTAGTGAGAAGTGGCCAGATTTTGGATGTATCTGAACAGCGGAAGCAATGAGACTTGCTGTTCGCTCTGTTTGGATGAGTGCTGTGAGAGCAAGAAAGAAGTCAAGGCTGCCTCTGAAATTAGACAGACCAGGATGGAATTACTTTTTACTGAGACAGGGCTGATGGCGAGAGGAGCAGGTCTGGAGGAGGCTACAGGGAGCAGCTTGTTTCTGGATATGCTGGGTTCGTGATGAATTCAATGGAGATGCTGGGTAAGCAGGTGGATATGATTCTGGTGTTCAAGGGGAAGTCCTGGACCGTCAGCATGTGTCTATTACGGCTGTGGGCCGAGGGAGTAAATGCAGACGAAGAAGAGGTTTGAGGTCTGAGCTCTGAAACAAGCCAGTGAGCAAAAGACATGGGGACGGAGCAGCCCTGGGCACAGAGAGAGCCCAACGGGAGTGACATACACAGCGTCAAGGAGGGAGAGGTCAGCTGGGTCAAATGATCCTGACCCATCAGCTAAGATGAAGACTGAAGATAATACTGACTTCCGTGGCATGAAAGTCATTGGTGGGATTGACAACAACTCTTTCCGGAGGCGTGGCAGCCGAAAGCCAGATTGGAGCGGGTTTCAGCAGCATGGGAGAAGAGAAACTGGAAGCAGCAATTATAGTGACACTTTCCCAGTCGGACTCGAAAGAGCACGGACAAATGAGATGGAAGCTGGAGGGGTGAGATCAAGAGAGGCTTTCAAAAAAAAATTTTTTTTTAATGTGAGTCATCACAGCAGGTTTGAATGTTCTAGCATGTGGCAGGTGCAGGGGTGAGATGGAAAAAATGCTGGACTGATGACGTTGAGTAAGGGCAAGGATCTCACCCTCACGTTCAAGTGTGCCTGGGTTTTGTCCCGATAAAATGTCATTTTTGGCAGTTGCTCATCAGAGGGGACCTCTGTGAAACAGCCGCTGTACACATGGGACAGTCAGTCTGTATTTAATGAGGCATCTCTTCTAGCGAACTTGAGGAATTTTGGAGTTTGTGGGAAGAAGAAGGAAGAAAAGAGCACCAACCCTTTCCCCAGATGGAGGGTGTGACTTTGGGCAGAGTCACCGGGCTGGTGGCGGTGAGAAACAGCACCATCTGCCCTGGGCAGCTTGGCTCTGAAAGTGACCACCGGTGCCATAGTCCCCTGAGCAGCTAGAAAAGATAATTAGACTTTAAAACTCCTTTGTGTTCTCTTCAAGGCGATGACTTTGATTCTATACGAAAAAAGTACACATTCGAAAAAATGAAATCGGGGTGAAGAAACACGTGATGAATTTTCACTTGAGCATAAGGGTTAGAAGTTTGAATTCTAGAGCCAGGCCTGCCTGAGTCTGAGGACTGGTTCTATCACTTACTAACCTTCGGTAGGTTACCCTAGTCCAATGCCTCCTTTTCCCCAATCTGCCAACTGAGGAAGACAACAGTTGGCATCTCAGGGCTGTGCAAACAGAATGAAATTGTGTAGGTAGAGCATGAAGAGGACACAGTAAGCACACAGTAAATGCTATCCCTATCAACGTTGTTTATAAAATGGGCTCCTTTTTTTTGATGTTTGAAATATTTTATTATGGAGAATAAATGAAGGATCACTGGACTTGGATTCAGAATCAGTGGGTTTTGATCCCAGTCTTACATGATTCCTGGGGGTTGCCCTGAGCATGTTGCTGAACCTCTCTGGGACTGAGCTTCCTTACCTATAAAATGGGATAAGATGACATCTAAGTGCTTTTTTTTCTTCAAGATTTTATTTATTTATTTGAGAGAGAGAGAGCAAGAGAGCGTACCAGCAGAGGGAGAGGGAGAAGCAGACTCCCTGCTGAGCAAGGAACCTGACACTCAACTCGATCCCAGGACCGTGGAATCATGACCTGAGTTTTAGGTTGACCCTTAACCCACTGAACCACCGAGGCGCCCCCTAAGTGCTCTTCCAACACGAATATTATTTGCCTCTTTTTATGACTTTTGCTAAAGTAGCTTAGAGCTATCTTGAAATTGTATGGACTCCTTTTTCAGATCACAGCGATACCGCCTTGCAGAAAATAACCCGGGCTGAGTGGCTTAAAACACACAGAACTAATGATTGGGATGCAGTTATTTTGATGTGTGGGTAAGGGAATGAGAAAGGCTTGGAGACAGGGTGAGGCTCAGGGTGCGGAGAGAGCGGGAAAGGACAGGGTTGTTTGTTTAAAATATTACTAAGCGGGATGCTTGGGAGGCTCAGTCTGTTAAGCCTCTGCCTTTGGCTCAGGTCCTGGGATCGAGCCCCACATCAGGCTCCCTCCTCAGCCGGGAGCTGCTCTCTCTCACACTGACAAGTAAGTAAATAAAATCTTTAAAAAAAATAAAATATTACTAAGCAATAGAAATCATGTTTCTTCATTTTGAGGCTATGTTTCGACCTGATTGACAAATGGCTGGTCAAACATCTTCCCCTTACTCTCTATGTTAATAGGGCCTGCTCTGACCAGCAGTATCAGCACCTCCCATCTAGTGGGATGAAAAAGAATTGGAATGTAATTGGATTTGGATAAGGTAAGATTTATGCTAATGGGTGTGCTAAAAAGGCAAAGATACAAGGAAAGGCAAATTTGGGTGACAAATGTTCTTGCTGTAGTACTATAGAGGTGATTGATATTTTGATACAACCCTTTATTTTATTTATTTATTTGACACAGAGACAGCAAGAGAGGGAACACAAGCAGGGGGAGTGGCAGAGGGAGAAGCAGGCTTCCCGCAGAGCAGGGAGCCCGATGCGGGGCTCCACCCCAGGACCCTGGGATCGTGACCTGAGCCGCAGGCAGACGCTTAATGACTGAGCCACCCAGGCACCCCACAACCATTTCTTTTAAATTTATTTTTTTTTAAGTAGGCTCCACACCCAATGTGGGGCTTGAACTCACGACCCTGAGATTAAGAGTTGCGCGTTCTGCAGACTGAGCCAGCCAGGCACCCCTTGATACAACTATTTTGACGATGATAATTTGTTGCACGCTAATATTCTGTTATATGTATATATCACATTTTGCTAATGAATTCCGTGGCTGGACATTTGGGTTGCTTTCATTTTGGCTATTGTGAATAAGGCTGCTATGAACATGGGTGCACAACTAGCTCTTTGAGCCCCTGTTTTCAGTTCTTTTGGGTATAAACCTAGAAGTGGAATTGCTGGATCATATTGTAATTCCATTTTTATTTTTTTTAAAGATTTTATTTATTTGAGAGAGAGAGACAGAGTGAGAGAGAGCATAAGAGGGGGGAGGGTCAGAGGAAGAAGCCGATTCCCTGCTGAGCAAGGATCCCTATGCAGGACTCGATCCCAGGACTCCGGGACCATGACCTGAGCCGAAGGCAGTTGCTTAACCAACTGAGCGACGCAGGCGCCCTCATTTTTAATTTTTTGAGGAACTGCCATATTGTTTTCCATAGCGGTTGTGCCATTTCGCATTCCCACCAATAAGGCAGATGAGGTCCAATGTTTCCACATCTTTACCAACACCTGTTTTTTTCCCATGTTTTTGGTAGTAGCCATCCTAAGAGGTGTGAGGCAACCCTTCCCTTTTCACTGGTGCAAGGATGTGAGGATTCCAGTTACTTGGGATCCGTTGCCTGGGAGAATCTCTCGGTAAAAAAAGCCAGTGGTTCTTGGCAGTGGTTAAAGAAAGAGCACAAGATAGATGGAGCTAGAAAATGCATCGCCATGCAGAAGTGAATTGGCATCATGCCCATTTATTGTGCTTTAAGAGACTCAATGAGGATACAGGGAAAACAAACCCTATTCAGCTCTGGTGTTTTGATAGGTGTGAAGAGAAGTTCACACTTTTGCTTTGCTCCAGAAGTTCAGCAAGAAGCACAAAGTAGTGAAGAAATACTCGGGAGGAATGGCGGCTCTGTGAGCAGTTAAAGTCGCTCTGAGTTTTACTTTGGTGAAATGGTTGCTGGGACAAATCCACCTCTAGCTCCCATTAATGCTTATCAGGGAGCCTTAGGCAATGGAAGAAAAATGTGCAGTGAGCTGGTGTAATCCAAGGTGAGGTCTTGGGGCCCAGCCAGCTCCGGCACCTTGGCTTCTGCTTTCATTTTTTCCCCTTTACTTCTGGTGAGGAATGCCAGGGACTTTTTAGTCTCGCCTCTATACTGGTGGTGCACTCTCTTTGCAGGAGTGGAGTTATTTCTTTTGTAAGAGAGAGGTCTGTCGTCCCCCTCGTCCCCACCCCCACCCCAAAACGCCCACATTTTGTTTTACCAGTGCTCAACCACTGGAAACGAGTTTAGGGAACCCATATGTAGTAGTTGAGAAGGAGCTTCACGCCAGTATTTATGAATGAGGTGTTTAGCGTGGCAATAGCCTAAGGGGGGCTTGTGCCTGGGGGACAGATCTTGAGAGGACACAGGGAGAAGGCAGCCACCTGCGGGCCAAAGAGAGAGGCCTCCGAAGGAACCCACCTTGCTGACACCCTGATCTGGGGCTTCCAGCCTCCAGAACTTTGGGGACATACATTTTTGTTGTTTAAGTCCCCTGGTCTGTGGTACTTTGCTAGGAAGCCAGAGTGGGCTACTAGAACGACTTTGCCCTGATGGGACCAAGTCCAGAAAAAGAGGAAAACCGGTTGGTCTTCTTTTCTCGTGTGTGTGTGTGTGTGTGTGTGTGTGTGTGTGTGTGTGTGTGTGTGTGTGTGTGAGAGAGAGAGAGAGAGAGAGAGAGAGAGAGAGAAGAGAGAGAGAGGAAGGGGAGAGAGAGGAAGGGAAGAAGGGAAGGAGAGAGAGGTGGAGGAGAGAGCAGGTGGCTTGTCTTTTGGAGATCAGAGTCGAGGAGGTTGCAACAGTTCCCTCCCCCGGCCCTTCCTGTGAAGAGGGAAGGGTCACCCGTCTGCCCCCGCCAGCCCCGGCTCCTGCAAGGGTTCCTGATCGCCCCCCCGCCCCGGGCTCCGGGGCCCCAGGAGAATCCGCGAGGGAGGCTGTGCGCTCCGCTGCCCGGGTAGATAGCACGGCCGCGGGGGTGAGCACGGACTTGGCCCCTGGCAGAGGCGGAAGCGGCCAGCCCGGCGGAATTCCCGCACTGGCCTGCGGGTCCCACGCCTCAGTAGTCCGCAGAGCATACGCTACGGGGCACGCGAAGGCCACCCGCGGCTCCCAGGACCACGCCGGCCGCGACCGATGGGGACCGGGTTGAGGACAGGCGCCGGTGCCGCGCAGGGCGGCGAGCTGCTGAGGCCCAAGGGGCCCAGGTTCGCGGCTGGCTGAAGACGCCGATTTACTGGCCTGGACCGAAATTCCCGAAAGGGTCTGAAACTCTGTCCTTGACCACTAGCCCCCAGGGCACCGAGGGGGGGCAGAGGGCGGAGCTGCTCAGAGCAGAGTCATTATCAGCTACTGAGAAGAATAAAACCACTCCCCCTTGGTTCGGGGAGCTGAGAACCCTGTGTCCCGAGAGTCCTTGAAGAGCTGGGCTCAAGGACCACGGTCGGACAGTTACTATTGTGTAATCAGTACTTCCAGAGGCTGGATTCCAGGACTAACACAAAGAAAGGCTCCCGTTGCTACAAGAACGCTAGAAAAACTGGACCTGCCGGCAGAAAGAATGGCTAGCCATAAAGAGGATCTCTTCATCATGATACCACGTTCAATTTACCAGAAAGAAAGTAACAATGCTTGTGTGCACCCAATTTCCTGTAATACACAAAGGGGAAAAAAAAAACCATTAGGAGAAATAGACACACCCACCTTTGAGATAAGTTAACAGGCACGTTTCACTTCTGGAAGACCAAAAGAGTAAAACAATAAGGACATGAAAGATTTAAAAAAAATACTACTAACCCTATTACCACACATTAGAAACGCTTGCATCCGCGAATTGGAGAACACATATTTTTTTTTACAAGAACACATGTACAGAAATTGACCATGAATGGATCATAAAGGCCACCTTGACAAATTTCAAAGATCACATTTTCTGAGCGCAGTGAAATTAAATTACAAATTAACTAGAAAAATGAAAAACTCCGTACATTTAGAAAGTTAAGTAACACATTCCTAAATACCTCATGGATTAAGGAAGAAAGCACAATGGAAATTTAAAAAGTATTAAAAATGGAATGATCACAACAATGCACACTAAACTGAAAGCCTATAACTAAAGAAATACTTTATGAGAAAGTTTTAGTCTCAAAAAGAGAAGCTGAAAATTCAGGAAGGGAAAAATCAGAAGAGAAAGATAATGAAACAGAAAGTGAAGAAACAATAAAGGAATATATTAACAAAGTTGAAAAGTGGTTCTTTGAAAAGACAAATTTGGGGGCGCCTGTGTGGCTCAGTCGGTTGGGTACTTGACTCTTGATTTTGACTCAGGTCATGATTTCGGGGTTGTGAGATTAATAAACTCCCTGTCGGCTCCGGAGCTCATTGCTGGGTCCGCTTGGGATTCTCTCTCCCTCCCTCTCTAACCCCTCCACTCTTTTTCTCTCTTTTTAAAATAAATAAATCTTTCAAAAAAAAAGAGAAGACAAATTTCTGGGAATGGTAAATGAAAGGAAATCTGCAATTAGACATATGGCAATAAAAATTGCAAAACATCAAAGACAACAGAAAATACTTAAAGCAGCCAGAGAGGAAACAGGGATTACACACAGAAGAACCAATTTAGACTAGTAGGGGAGGTCTCAAGAGCAAAACAGAAGCTGCAAGAAAATGAAACAATATAAATACTGAAGGAAAATAATTACCAACCTAGAACTAAATATTCAGCAGAACTGCTCTTCAATAAGAAGGCTGAAATTTAGACAATTCTGATAAACACTGAGGATTTATCACCAACACATCCTCATTAAAGGCATTTCTAGAAGATACACCTCAAGAAGATGGAAAACTACTTCAAAGGAAGAGCTGAGATGCTTATCTGTATTCTTTCTTCTTAGTTTTTATCACAGACTTACCACCATCTGACAAATTGTATATGTTCCATGTTCATTTGATTTTTATCTCCTTCCCCTCCAATGGAATATAAGCTCCAGAATGGTAGAGAGTCCCAGGCAATAATACATAGAGTCCCTCGATAAATATTTCTGGGGATGACAGTGTTATTTACGTCATAAAGAGGATTTTAACTTCAAAGAAGAATTTGTAGTGATAAAATAAAAATACATTGTTTTAAAAACGTTTCCTATTGTCCAAAGTTATTACAGGATCAGCTCCCTGGTGGGCAGACTGTGTCTGATTCCCAGGGCAGTTCCGGTCCTGGCTCACTGCTTCCCCCCCCCCCCCCCCCCCCCCCCCCGCCAACATCCCCGTCCCTGCAAAAATAGCACTGCCATGTATTCTCTGAAGGCAGAGAGGGAGAGCCTGTGATTTGGTTTGTCGTGGGAGACACTTTTATTTATTTATTTTTGAAGATTTTATATCGAGACACAGACATACAGAGAGAGAGAAAGAGAGAGAGAGAGAGAGAGAGAGAGAGAGAGAGAGACAGCACAACCAAGGGGAGAGGCAGAGGGAGAAGCAGGCTCCCCGCTGAACCAGGAGCCAGACGTGGGGTTCGATCCCAGGACCCTGGGATCATGACCTGAGCTGAAGGCAGACGCTTAACGACTGTGCCACCCAGGTGCCCCAAGGAGACACTTTTAAAGACAAAGCTTCAGAACCTTTGCTAGTTGGAGATTAAAATTGAGATGATGCAGGAGTTCCTGGGTGGCTCTGTCGGTTAAGCCTCTGACTCTTGGTTTCAGCTCAGGTCATGATCTCAGGGTTATAAGATCGAGCCCTGTGAACGGCTCCACACTCAGCCCAGAGTCTGCTTGAGATCCTCTGCGTCTCCCCCTCCTCAGCTCATGTGTGCACTCTCTCTCTCTCTAAAATAAATAAAATAGATAAAATAAAATAAAATAAAATGAAATTAAGATGATGCATTCTGATTGGGTCACTCATTTTTTCCCTCCCTCCCTTACTATAGTTTATACAGTAACAGGTGTTTCCTTGGCTTCCCACATGAATATTCATAGTGGTTACAGCAAACAGTGACCAAAAATGATTTTGAAGCCCCGGGCAGTCCAGCTACTTCTTCTGGCTAGCAACCCCTTGAAATTCCTCCTCCTGGCTAAGCGTGTATGTGAGAGTACATGTGTGTACATATGAGCATATGTGTATGAGTGTGTATGTATAAGCATGTATGCATGTTAGCATGGAAGGTGTGTGTGTGAGAGTGGGTGTGTGTGCATGGGAGCTGTCTGTGTGCACCTACGGGGTGTGTGTATGAGTTTGTGTATGTGTGTGTATGTGTGCATGTGGGGTGTGTGGGGGGAGACTTAGGGATGCCTCATGATGCCTCTCCTTCTTGGCCCCTCTTGGCTCCTGGTGCTCAGGTCACAGTGGAGACTGTCTCTGCTCTGCCCTTCTCTGTAGCCAGTGCTGCCAAGGGTCACATGACACTGCTCTGAGGGTCTGCCTGCTGATCATAGGCAGGAAGCTCTGTGTTTCCCTAACTTAGGGCTGCCTAGCCTCCCCCATCTTCTGTTCTCTTCAGTTTTTGCCTCTTTATTTTTTTTTTAAGATTTTATTTATTTATTCGAGAGAAAGAGTGAGCGAACGAGAGAGAGCACGAGCAGGGGGAGAGGGAGAGAGGGAGAAGCAGACTCCCCGCTGAGCAGGGAACCTGATGCAGGACTTGATCCCATGACCCTGGAATCCTGACCTGAGCTGAAGGCAGACACTTAACTGACTGAGCCACCCAGGCGCCCCAGTTTTTGCCTCTTTAGAAAGATGTTCTGTGCTCTCACTACTGGTCCCTTCCTCTCTGTTTTGGATTTTGATATAATTATATCTTTCCAAAAACACATCTATTCCACAGAATAATGAAGTAGTCTCCTTAACACAATAGGTATATTCCCATTTTACAGCTTATATTTTCATGACAGACTAAATATTTCCCTCTTTTGTGACTTTGAACTTTAGCTGATTAAACAAGAAGCTTATACTTGGGGACTGAAACACTTTTCTCCTCTAGAGCATTTCTTTTTGGCTTTTATAAATCCCCCTTTGGACACTTCGTTTTTCTCCGTATCATTACGGAGCAAAGTATGTTCAGCTTTTGGAAACAATACTTACTGGTTTTATAATTTTGCTAGTTCTTTTCTCTTCTTAATTGCTCTTTGAGTCTTCTCCAAAATGTTAACATTTATCTCCAATTGAATGGTGCCAAAAACATGGCCATATTTCTTCCCCTAGCTTGGAGCTACGCTAACTCGCTTCATCATGGCGTCCTCATCTCACTGAATCCAGCCGCTTTGTGCTTTCCTCCTTTCTCCTGGAAAGGGTACCACCCTCCACCTGGTTTCCCAAATGACTCTTCCTTTGATTTCCCCACTGGCAGTCAGTCAATCACAAAGATTTCCACTCAGTTATGGCTCAGATTGGGAGGGCTCACTATGTCCTCACAGCCGTTTCCCTCTAAGAGGCTACCATGCTTTCTCACCTGATTTCCTGCAAGTGCCCTGGGATTGGTCTTGCTTCATCATACCACCCCTAATCCATGCTCCATCTGCAGCCCATCTTCCATCAAATCCACTCTATAGCCAGACAGTTCTCTGCAAAACCAATTTTATCTCATACCTTCGCTTTAGATCTTGCAAATGATCCCAGGACCCTGGAATCCTGACCTGAGCTGAAGGCAGACTCTTAACTGACTGAGCCACCCAGGTGCCCCAATAGTAGTATTATTATTACTATTTTTGGTGAATGACTGCAATAAGTTGCTGGTGATATAAAGGAATTATGTTGGTGGAATTTCAGGCAGAATGAGATACTGTTTGACAGAAAGAACGCTGGCTCTCTGTATTAGTTAGCTTGGGCTGCCATAACAAAATACTACAGACCAGGTGTCTTAAGCAACAGAATTTTATGTGCTGACAGTTCTGGAAGCTCAAAGTCCACGATCAAGGTTTTTAGAAGGTTTGGTTTCTTGTGAGGTATCTCTTCTTGGCTTGCAGATGACTGCCTGCCTTCGCACTGTGTCCCCACATGACCTTTCTTCTGTGTGTGTGCATCTCCGGTATCTCTTCCTCTTCTGATAAGGACACCAGTCCTATTGGATTAGGATCCTCTCATATGACCTCGTTTAACAGTAATTTCCTCTTTAAAACCCCTAGCTCCAATTACAGTCACAGTTGAAGGTACTGGGGGTTAAGACTTCAGCATATGAATGGGGGAGGGCACAGTTTAGTCTGTAACACTCTCTTACCTCAATCTGGGCAATCTGAAGAGTTGTGCAAACTCCAGAGCTCCTTGAAGCGTAGGCCAAGGCCTCTGTCACAAATGCATTGCAAAGTGGCTTTTCCCTCTGTTCGTTTCCTGTCTTCCCCATGTTTTTTCCCAAGTGTATTTCCTGAGAGCATTTGCAAATGAACCTACTTCATGCCCCTCTGCTCTAGAGACTGTTTCCAGAGAGCCTTTCTCAGACCCTCAAGTTCCAAGACACAGACCTATTTATGTCATCTGCGTATACTGCAAATTCACATCTCTGCTTCGGCATTGCTCAAACTGAAGTGTGATGGCAGGATTTCTCCTCTGATAAGCACCCCTGTAAAGAAAGATGTGATATTACCAGCTTGAAGAATAATATGTATGTAATCCTTAGTCATTGAAAAACTGCAGAACAAAGAGTATCAGATGAAGTTTCAACCACAGTGACCTATTTTATAAACCCGTGTTCTATTTCTTCAGGTTCATTTGGAGTTATAACATTGCTAACAACTTGTGGAAGCCATTTTAGCTTTTGAGCCTCCTTTCCAACACACTACCCATTTTATTGCCTCTTTACAGACCTATTCACCCAAAGAAAACACAAATACCATTGCGCATGCATGGTTCTGTTGGTATGTTTTTAGGTCTCAGATTTTGAAATCCCAGGTTATTTGGCAACTCTTTCACGATAGGAGGGATTACATCTGACTAGCACTTGCATTGTAGATGGCAGAATAGCTCAGATTACTTAGGAAGCAGTTTAATGAATTCAAAACCTACATTTTTATGCCTCTCTTGGAGGATTTTTCTGAGAAGTATTCCTGGAAGAATGTAGCAATCGGTAAGTTTCAAAACACTAAAATTCTTACCATGTTCCCAGGGGGATGATGGATCCGGTGTTTGTTTGGGTAGCCATGGAAGCCTTTAGCATCTAGCACCTGCCCTCTTGCTTTCCTTCCAGGTGATTATTTGGTTTTTGGAGGGCTGTTAACTATTTTGTGATGAAGCCTTAGCTAGTCACAGCTGGTCCTATATGCATTGCACAGGGAATGTGTGTAGCCCTGTAGACATTTAAATCATGAGCTCAATTTTGGATTGACAAACTGTGCTCAATGTGACTTTGGCCAAACTGTACTTATGGAAGTAAAAATTGTGAAAACTTGGGAATTGCTAGAGCTAAAGTACTCTGGGGGCATCTGGGTGGCTCAGTTGGTTAAGCGTCTGCCTTCGGCTCAGGTCATGATCCCAGGGTCCTGGGATTGAGTCCTATATCAGGCTTCCTGCTCAGAGAGGAGTCTGCTTCTCCCTCTGCCTCTGCCCTTCCCCCCGGCTCGTGCTCTCTCTCTCTCTCTCAAATAAATAAAATCTTAAAAAAAAATAAAGTACTCTGAATCACATAATCACCTAGCATCTAAATAATAGAGTTGTCCTCCTCCCGGTGAAAAAGACCCCAGGGCCAGCTGGTTTCATTGGTGAATTCTACCAAACATTTAAAGAAAAATTAACACCAATCCTTCTCAAACTCTTCCAAAATATTGAAGAGGGGGGGAATACTCTCTGAACTCATTTTATGTTATCAGCATTACACTGATAACAAAGCCAGATAAGGACACTACAAAAAAAGAAAACTAGAGGCCGTATCGCAAAGGTCCCCAGCAAAATCCAACTAGCAAACTAAATCCAGTAGCACATGCAAAGGATCATATGCCATTATCAAGTGGGATTCATCCCTACAATTCAAGGATGGCTTAACACAGGCAAATAAATAAATATGATGCATTAAATTAAGAGAACGAACAATTCAACACATATAATTATCTCAATAGCTGTAGAAAAAGCCTTTGACAAAATTCAGTATTCTTTCATGAATAAAAAAACTCAACAGACTAGGTGTAGAAGAAATAAACCTCAACATGATAAAGTTCATATATGACAAGTTCATAGCTAACATTATGCTTCATGGTGAAAGGTGGAGAACTCTTACTCTAAGATGAAAAACAAGACACTCACCACTCCTGTTCAGCATAGTCCTGGAAATGCCTAGCCAGGGCAATCAGGCAAGAAAAAGAAATAAAAGTCATCCAAATCAGGAAAGAAGTAAAATTGTCTCTGTTTGAAGATGACATGATCTTGTATGTAGAGAATCCTAAAGATTCCAACAAAAAACTGTGATCTCTGCTTTTCTGAGTCCCATGGACTGGCCTTTGAGACCAGCTGAGTGGCAGCATCTGAAAGCTGGCTGTCTTGAGTTATGTGAATTTTTAAAAAAAAAAATTGTTTTTGAGAGCTGGGGAACTCTCCACTGAACAATTCTCTGATATTGGAGAGTTGGCTGCCGTTTGATTGTCTGTACCTCTGTTTAGCTCCTGCCACGATCTGAACACCCAGGTTTCTTGCTCTTTGGGTTCTTTTGCTTTAGTGGATCACCATAAGAAAATGGCTCACGGCTGACGTCCTTCCAGAGAAGGGCACTCCTGTGTTCTTGTTGTGCCAAATGGTGGGAGGCAGGTTGGCCCTCTGCTGCTATGTGTCTCCACTTTACCTTCTCACTCTTGTCGTTATTATAATTATTTTAACAATATGCAATTGGAGCTTTATTTAGAATATCCAAGAATTGGAAACGGATCAAATTTCAACGACAGGGAAAAGGTTAAATGAAATGCAGTTCAATTTTACAGTGAAATACTTTACAGTCCTTAATAAAAGAGTCATGTTTTTAAGGAATAGTTAATTGCATGAGAAAATACTCACAATATAACAATAACAATTTACAGTAAATCCCAATTTTACTTAATACACCTATGTGATGCATACACACACACCAACACCCACACTAAAAAATCCTACAGGAAATATAAGACAATATTAATAATGGTTTCACCTGGGTGGTGGGATTATAAGTGACATAATATTCTTCATTATAGTTTTTTGCTGTTTTTCCTTCCTCCAATTTTCTGTAATCAGTATGTATACTTTTATAAGCAAGGGAAAATTCTTAATCCTGTCTGAGTTTTTAGCTCATGAGTTTGATAATTTTCTTTTTTAAGATTTTATTTATTTATTTGACAGAAAGAGAGACAGCGAGAGAGGGAACACAAGCAGGGGGAGTGGGAGAGGGAGAAGCAGGCTTCCGGCCGATGTGGGGCTCTATCCCAGGACCCTGAGATCATGATCTGAGGCGAAGGCAGTCGTTTAACCAACTGAGCCACCCAGGCGCCCCTAGTTCGATAATTTTCTGCCACCTGTAATAAAGGCCATGATCTAAGAGACTTTTCCATTGGAGACAGTGTTGGAACCCCTGGGCAAAGGAAAAGGGGTGAGGATGAGCAAAGGATGACATACATTTCTATGCGTTTCACCAACTGCAGAAAGGAAGGCTGTGTGGTTTAGATTGGGCACTGCTCTGTTATTTATACATGTGACATATAATAATGAATAAATTAACTTGTATAGTAAATTGAATATAGTTGTCATTCCATAATGTGCATCCAGTTATTTTCAGTGAATAACTGTCTTAAAAAAAGTTTTGATGTCTTAAAAGGTTTGATATTAAAAAAATCCTTTCCGTTGCCATTATGGATTCCAATTATTTTATTAACCAACAAATGTGTTCTCTGTGCAGATTTTGGACCCCCCCATGAGATGCTCTTTACCATCCTTTCTTGCAGGCGCCCTCAATCCCAGAGTCTCTTGAGGGTCCTCCCACTTTGCTTCAGGGTGATGGTGAAGAAGAAAGCTTCTTCCCCGGGAAACTGCTTTGCCCAGTACTCCAAAGATTCCCTCTCCCTGTCCTCTTGGGAGGGAGACTGGGTGGGGTATGGTGGAGAGTGGCAGGGGCCAGTTCTGCTTTCTTAGTAGATCAGAGAGACATCTAATCGTCGGCAGGTCTCTTTAGAAAGTGGAGGTCTTAGCTCTTCTTTGTCCCACCTTTGGGTCCTGATTGCCGATGCAGGGTCAACAAGAGAAGATCTGAATATCCTGTTGCACTCTTAGTTACTACACTCCATAGAATCCTGGCTCCTTTCCTCTCCTCCCATCATATTTTACTAGAGGCACTATTAAAATATATTGCTTCCCTGAGCAAATTTCTTCTCACTAAGCTTTTGGAGCTCTCTGAGTCAGAGGCTCTTCAGCGTTGTCACATGAGCCACCAAACGAAATTGTGGGCAGGTAATACACATGAAGGGTCTAGCACAGAGCCTCCTTGTTGACACTATAAAAATCCTGATCGTGAGTCCCTTTATATTTTGATGGCAAAAGGATTGCAGTACAGTTCATGCCTGTTGAACTCCTTTGATAAATTTACAGAGATTCAGAATTGTTCCTTTGGATAATGACAGCTCCCTTTTTGGGGGGCACATGTTGTTAGGAACAGTTTTGGCCACAAGTAAAATAATACTGGCTAATAGTTGCTCAGGCTGGGATGCATTTAATTATTTCACTTCACAAGAAGTTTGGGGGGGGCAAGCATTTCCAGGTTTGGTGAAGCAGCTCAACAGTGTCTTCAAGGGCACTTCAAGGAGACTTCCTACCATCGTTCTGCTCTGCCTTCCCTATCCTGTTGCTTTTTCTTGCTAAGCTGTGCTGCCTGCCAGATAATCCAACAGCTCCAGATGTTGTGACTGCATCTGAAGGCAGGAAAGGGGAAGAGGGGGATGGGAAAGAGGGGGAGGGTATTCTTATGAACAGTCCATTATGGGGCTTATGATCCCTGCTCCTCCAAGGAGATTTCTCATGCAAATCTTTGGCCAGAACTGGCTTGTTAAGCTACCCTGGCTGCAAGGTAGACTGGCAAAGCAAATTTTTGAGGTTTTCTTTCTCTACTGTTTGAGATAGGTAAGGGACCAACAGGCAGGGGGTGAGTTTGAACTGGGCAACCAGTAACATCTGTTAGGGTGGGGATGCTGGGCAGAGGAAAGAAAAAAGTAATTGGACTTCTCCATTTTTCCAGTTAGATGTTGTGATTCAGTTAAGTGGTTGGAGAAATCAGGCTTTCTTTTTAACTGCAGTTTAGGTGATAATTTTAGGTCTGAAGTGTTTACATTTATTTTATTTTATTTTATTTTATTTTATTTTATTTTATTTTATTTTATTTTATTTTATTTTATTTTTTTACATTTATTTGATTTTAGGCATATGTCATAAGCAAATCATACCTATCTTCTCCTGATAACAAAAAGGGCTGACAGAAGTATCTCATCTGGTTCCTTCCTGGTGTCTAATTATTTCATGAAAGTCAGCTTCCAGGCAGGGTGCAAATTAGGCAATCAACTCGCCTCATGACTGTCATGTCCGACCTCCTGTCCCATTCTCCTAAGCTGTCCAAATATGAACAACAGCTTGAGAAGAGAGGGGGCACTGAATTGGTAAAATACACTTCCAAGAATGGTGAAATACACTTTGGTGTGGCTACACTCCTTGGGGCTGCACGTTTTGAGAGAAGTGGCTCCCTCCTCACGTGAAGGGGTATTGGATAGTTAGGTCAAGTCAACGTATTTTTAACCCTTGCTATGTGCCAGTACTATGTACCCTTATTGCAAGGGGGGTGGGGGAGGTGGTGGGGAGAAATCCAGTGTTCTCTGGAAAAGCTCACTATCTTAAAGATCTTATCAATTTCCAAGGAGACATTAGTCAATGTCTTGGACTCTGGAGCCTGATAAGTCAGGGACCTAGGACAGGCCCCTGCTCCCTCCCCCAACCCAGCCTAACTCTGGGATGCCAGAGAAATGAAAGCAACATGGGAATCTGAGAAGCAAAGAGCAGGAAACCCCTAGGGAGAGAAAAGGAGATTGTGAGAGCTGCTGGGGAAGAAATGGAATTGGGGCAGAGGAGGTTTGTGCTCAACAGTTTGGGACAAACTGAGCATACCTCCCCTGTGGGTCACCCTCCCCCCGATCCATGGCCTTGGGAAAATCATAGCCTGCCTCTTTGTGGATAAAGAGCAGCATCTATCCTGTGCTGCAGACAGGGGGTAGGGATAATGTCAGGGAGGCAGCCAGCCTAGTGGTCCACCACTGAGCATCCCTTCCTCTTTCTTCCCCTCCAGACCCTGAGCAGCAGGTGAGTACACTCAGGAAACATCCTGAAGAACAATGCCTGGGGCAGAGAATTAATTAAAAGTGTACCGGGGGACAGGATCATGGTGAGAGAGGGTAGTTGCCTGTGAGTGAGAAATAAAGCTTTGAATTAACCACCGAACTATTCAGGAATACTTGTTACTGCAGCACGGCCTAGCCTATCCTATCGCATTACTCTAGGAATTGGAAATAGTTGAATAGATCAAGAATTCCAAATAGCACGATACAGAGCCTCAAAGAAATGAGAGAATCTAGTGACATGATGCAGGGACGGGATGGTATATAGGAGGATATACTGATTATAGCTAAAAAATATGGTTACAATATCAAACTCAAGAGATAGGATACAGAGTAGAAAGTATGTAGTTGAAGAACAAATTAGTGAACTGCGCTATCAGATCCACAAACACTCCCAGAAGGCAAATTGGTGAAGAGAGGAAATGAAAGGGAAAAATAAAATAAAGCAAGAGAGGGGAAATATTTTTAACTGATGATAATGAGCTTGTAAAAATATAAAAAGAGGAAAATATAAAGTGGACGTATGACTGGCATCAAGAAATCGGGGTCTGCCTGGTGCTAACTGGCAGTATACCTTGGACAAATTGTTCATCCCTCTGAAGCCTCACCTCCCTGCCCTACAAAATCTTAGAGAGAAGGATTCAAACACCCTGGACTGAACCCTGCCTAGCTCAGTCACCACCTTGGTCAACTTTCTCAGCCCCTTTAAATGTTCGTTTCTTTATATGTTAAATAAAGGTAATAATAACTAATACTTCCCATCCCACAGTAGGTACTTTCCAATCCCTTCATTTTAGGAAAATTCTAAGACTAAAATTTAGATTCTAGTTCAACACAGTTATTTCACAAGTGAAAAAGTTGAAAAATGGAGAAATTAAGTCACTGAGTATCTGCATTGTGCCAGACTCAACTCTTCTGATGTTGGCCTGCAGCATCCCTGGGTGCTCATTCGTGATGCAAAGCTTAACCATTAGAAAAATAGACCTCCTGGGGCGCCTGGGTGGCTCAGCTGTTAAGCGTCTGCCTTCTGCTCAGGTCATGGTCCCAGGGTCCTGGGATCGATCCCCCGCATCGGGCTCCCTGCTCTGCGGGAAGCCTGCTTCTCCCTCTCCCACTCCCCCTGCTTGTGTTCCCTCTCTCGCTGGCTCTCTGTCAAATAAATAAATAACATCTTTAAAAAAAAGAAAAAGAAAAATAGACCTCCTTTTGTGAGTATTTCATTTTTCATAAATTATTTTATTTCTGATGTAGCCTAGTGAAATAGTCTAATTTTACAGCGATTCATGGAGAGGTTGGTAGGTCGCTCCAGTGCACTGGGAAAGTTAGGGGCAGCTGAAGGATTAGAACTCATTGTTTGTTTGTTTGTTTTTTTAAATGAACCTAAGGGTTGAATGAAAGAAAAATGTGAATAAATTTATACACCAGGCCAGTAAGAAGACTGCTGCTATCTATAATATCCCATCAACAGGAGTGATTGCATTATTTTCTATTATAAATGTAATAAGTGGTCACACAGAAAATTGGAAAATATGGAAAGGCATAAGGAAGAAAAATAAACAAGAGGGCCACCATCTAAACCACATTCTTCTTAGCTCTGGTAAATTTCTTTCTGTTTCATTTTCCATTCAGAGAGCCTACTGTATGCATCTGAATAGACATTTCTGCGTCTCGCCGTTTACTCTTAACATTATTACCAGTATCATTACCATCACCCTTAATGTGAGCATTTCATACTGTTTCATAGTCTTCCTAACGCTTCTTAATAAATGGCTGCATAATATTTTATTGAGAGTGGCAATTTTTTTAACTATTCCTCTGTCAACCACTTGGGCTTTTCCAGTTTTATGCTGTTATAATAGAATTATGAATAAAGACTCTCTATGTTAACCATCCCTGGATTAAAGAATATAAACAATGTAATGTTTATAGCACATAGTAACTGTCAAAAAGGAGCTTATCTGTAGATGCGTAAACTTTCATTTGAAACTTTCAGTTTATTAATGTGAAATGTATTTGTTACACCTACTCATATTTAAAATGAGATAGAAGCCTTTTTCAATTAGAGAAGCAATATGTGATGATTTTGAATAAGTTTGAAAATGAAATTGTTATTTCCTAGAGTAATTACCGTCTATATTTTGTATACACTTGCAGATTTTTCGATATGCACATACTGACATCTATTGCTGTTACTGCTAGCATTAGAAACATGCATAGCATTTTGCTTTTTTTTTTTCATGTATTTGTAGATGTTAAATATCTTGTCACTGGCACATGTAGGTCTCCTTCATTTTTTTTAATAGCTGCACGGTGTGAACACAGCACAATCTCTTTGTGCATCTCCTTTGATAGACATTTGGGTTAGTTTCAAGTTTTCTCCTCTTACAAACAATGCTGCAATGAGAGCTCTTGGATATACGGTTTATTTTTAATGAGTATTCACTGCTGTGAAAATGTGACTTTGAAAATAATTGTTGGCAAGATCATTCTCTCTCAGTGTGCTGAGACATGCAATATTTAAACATCATTTAAATTTTAAAATTTGGATTGAGTCATTTCCATTAAAACCAGGTTAAAATCACAATGATCTTTTTTCTCTTATATCAGAATGAACCCTCTTGCTCCAGATGGGACATAAAGCTCCTTAAATTGAAATTCATTGCACGGGGGCTCTGGTGGCCCTTAACAGATGGATGAACAATCTCATTTGGATGGTTATGCAACTCAGTGATTATCATGGAACCCTTCAGATCATCTCAGACAGAAGGTGGACAGTAAGTAAGGCAGGTGAAGAGGTTGTGGATTCACTATATTTGCTTCTTTGTGTATATTTCTTTGCTAGTATCAGTAAGACTGGAATCTGAGATCTGAGCAAATAACATGGTCCGGTCTAATGACAGACCTTGGGATCTCCGAAATCAAGCGTTTGGATACCAGTTGGAATTCCAATAGTTTCTTGTTAAATGACCTTGGGAGGATCATTACATCTCTCTGAAGGCCTCATTTTCACAAGTATGCCACATAATGTCTCTAGTAGTAGGGTATGATGATAATGTTCATTCACAGATATTTATTGATCCGTGTATACTGAGAACTGTTCCAAGTGCTAGAGATATAGCTGTAAACAAAATAGATGAGAATTGACTTTTCTCCCCTCAAAGGTGATGTTGTTACCTTCCTCAGCTGGAAGTAATCACCTGCTCTCCTCGAATGTAGTCGATATATCCCACCAAAATTTAGCTTTTATGCATCACATCTTAGTAATGCAGGCTACCCCCTGGCACACTTATTAGTCAAATCAAACGACTTTGTCTGAACTTACTCATCCAACAAGATTCCATTTCTCCTGCCTTACACTATGCCTGCATTGCTAAAGTTAACAATCAGTTTTAACACACACTAAAATCCATCCATCCTTCTTTCCTTTTACCTGTGACAGTATCTGGAATAAGTATCTAGAAAATAAATTTTTGTTTCCTAAATATTCACAAATATTTATTGTTTAAACTTCAGGTGCTAGGAAAAGCTTTGGAATATACAAGGACAAATAAAATGCTATTGCTGCTTTCAAAGATCTTACATCTAGTTAGGAGATAGGAATATTAACCAGAAATATGATGAATGCTTTAAGAATTGTGTGCACTGTGTGTCTGCCTCAATCTCTCCAAATAAAGTTGCCATTGCCTATTTTCCTGGCCTATTTACCTACCTTAGACTTTTTTTTTTAAAAAGATTTTATTTATTTATTTGTCAGAGAGAGGGGAAGGATAAGCAGGGGGAGCAGCAGAGGCAGAGGGAGAAGCAGGCTCCCCGCTGAGCAGGGAGAGCCTGATGCGGACTCGATCCCAGGACCCTGGGATCATGACCTGAGCTGAAGGCAGACGCTTAGCTGAGTGAGCCACCCAGGCGTCCCTACCTTGGACTTTTTATAATTTGCCTAAAATTAGCAGACCAGGTAAGTCAAAACAAGTTTTTTTGTTTCTGCTTTTTGGTGAATCAGAGATAACAGTTTCTATCTTTTTCAAGGATGTTTGGAGGCAGAACTGGTAAATGTTTTATACCTAATTGCAAAGCTGGTATAAATATTTCAGGATGCAATTGATTTTTTCTCATTAAAACCCGTTCTCCTGTCTCTGTATGCATGAGTTTCTAGCTGTGGAAAGAAAGTACTATTTTAAAATAATTGCAAAGTTCCTAATTCCATGGTAACCATGACAAATAGACCTTTGTTATAACAGGTTTTGATGGGCTTATTTTTAGTTAGAACAAAGACAGTTTTTGTTATTAAAAAATCCCTTAACCTAACTTGATCTTTGTTGTTGTTTTTTTTTTAACTTGCTCCCAGTTAAAGTCTCTGGTGGACCAGACAAATCAGAATCAATTCATTTTTCAAACCAACAGCATACTCCATGAATCACTGTTCTCAGGCAGATTTGAAGATCCTTGTTGTAGGGTTGCTAGAAATCCCAAGTCTTTTTTTTTTCTTATATTTCTGCATTTAGGAAAATCAGTGCATGAGCAAAAAAAACTTCTTTGATACTCTCCATAGCAGTACGTTTAAATGCGTACTAATGGGTAGGAGAAATTCTCATTTTCCTTTTGGTCACTTTTAATGTCCTACCTATAGATGGCAGCAAGTGATCACTCTGCTAACCCGCCAGGCCCAGCCAGTCCAGGGCAGGCCCAAGGGTTGTAAAACCATGGTAAAGGGAGGAATGTAGAAGACAGCACGTCACATCTCTGGAGGATGCTTTATTTAGTTGTCTGAGATGAGGCTCCTCTTTTTAGAGCTGGAGAACTTTGTTCTGTTTTGATTCTTCTTCTGAGACTTGAGAGAAGAACTCTCGCCAACACTGAAGGAGCCGTCCAGGCCAGGCAGGGAGGGCGTGTGGTCTGGGGCTTCCCTGGATGGCTCAGTGCCTTCTGCCATCTCATTCAACTCAACTCATTCAACTCAACAAGTGTGGTGAAATGAAAGTTTATCTGACAATTCAGTCTTATCCATTTGGTCTCTATGGGTCTGGAGTCTCTCTTATTTCCCAGCCTCCCAGCAAATTGTATTTTGGGCTGGCCCCCAAGTCCTGATGTACACCAGCGGCTCCACGAGGCTGGAGAGTCAACCTGCAGGTATTTTTAGACAGTAATTTAAATAAGCATAAACTGATTGATAAGGATATACCTGCTTTTTCTTTTATTTTGTGCTTATTGTTTGTCTAGTACAGATACTTTATATACATCTCACTTAATACTCACAAGTGCTCCATAAATTAGAGATTATGAATCTCATTTGACCATGAGGAAATGGAAGTGAATGAACTTGTTCAGGGTTACAAATCTGGTTCAAACTGCTCTGACTAGTTTCAGGAGGCTCCTTCTTGAGAAGCAGTAAGACTTTGACCTTCTTAGTATGTATAGATTACTTCTGTATGCATTATGAAAGATATAAATGTTCCATACCCTTGAAGACTTTATAATGGGAGGGCTTTCACACAGGAAAAAGACGTCAATGTAGCAGAATTTAAAATTATGGTAATTGGGGCCTTTGGAAGACACTGGAATAAAAGAGTTTCATAGCAATAAAAGAGTCCTGGGTAGAAAAAATAGAAGCTAAACAGGAGCCTGGTGAATTTAAGATGCACTATCCTATTTTTCTGGTTTTCCTTCATTGGTTTAACATTAAGAACACAGTCAGTACCCTCACCTTGCCAGGGCCAAGTTGTATGAACTGGATCTTCTCAAACTCTCATGGGAACCTAGGATCGAGGTCTGCTCTCAGAGTATCTCTGGTGGTATAAGGTCTCCTGAAGCACTGACATGAGGTATTTTATAAGGATCCATAGCTTACAAATAGCCACTACGCAAATGTTCAACATCATTAGCTATTAGGAAGATACAAATCAAAGCCACAATGAGATACCACTTCACACCCATAAGGACGGCTAGAATCAAAAAGTCAGGAAACCACAAATATTGGTGAGGATGTGGAGAAATTCCATACTACCTGTGGGAATGAAAAATGTGCAGCTGCTTTGGAAAACAGTCTGGTGGTTCCTTTCATAATTAAACATAGAGTCACCATGGGTCCTAGCAACTCTACTCCTAGATTTACACTCAAGGGCAATGACAATGTTCACACAACAACTTGTACGTGGATGTTTATAGCAGCATTGTTCATAGTAGCCCTAATGTGGAAACAACCCAAGTGTCCATCAACTGATGAACAGATGTATCCATACCATGGAGCAGTATTCAGCAATAACAAGGAATGAGGTACCGATATGTGTCACAACATAGGTGACTCCTGAGGACACCACACCAAGTGAGAGAAGCTAGTCATGCAGAACCACATATTGTATGATTCCTTTTATATGAGATGTGCAAAACAGGCAAATCGGTAGACACAGGAAGTAGATTAGGGGTCGCCTAGGGCTGGGGGTGGAATGTGGGGGGGGTAGGAGGGTGATAGCAAAAGAGTATGGGGTTTCTTTTGGAGGTGATAAAAATGTTCTGAAATTGATTCTAGTGAAGGTTGCACAACTCTGTAAATATATGGAATTATATAGTTGAAATGTATGAATTGTATGTATACGAATTATATCTCAATAAAGCTGTTAAAAAAAAAAAGAATCCAGGGGCACCTGGGTGGCTCAGTCGGTTAAGCGTCAGGTCCTGATCTCAGGGTCCTGGGATGGAGCCCTACCTCAGGCTCCTTGCTCATCGGGGAGCCTGTTTCTCCCCTTCCTTCTGCCCTTCCCTCCTGCTTGTGCTCTCACTCATGCTTTCTCTGTCAAATAAATAAAATCTTAAAAAAAAAACTTTTAAAAAAGATTTTATTTATTTATTCATTTGAGAGAGAGAGAGAGAGCATGAGGGAGAGCACAAGCAAGGGAGAGGGGCAGAAGGAGAAGTAGACTCCCCACTGAGCAGGGAGCCCAAGGCGGGGTTTGATGCCAGGGCCCCAGGATCATGACCCGAGCTGAAGGCAGATGCCCAAAGGACTGAGCCACCCAGGTGCCCCTAAATAAAAAATCTTAAAAAAAGAAAAAAGAATCCATGGTCTGCTAGAGCTAATTATGTAGAACTTAATTGCCAGGTACATTTCTATGCACTTTGCATATGTTAATTCTTGTTATCTTCACAACAATCTCGTGAAAAAGGTACTTTCATTCTCCATATTTTACAGTCAGGGGGACCTAACTGTAGACACAGGAGATGAAGGATCTTGGCCAAGGTCTCTTAGCTTGTCGGTGGCTGCATGAGACTCTCCTGGGTAGAACTAAGGGGGTCTCAAATCTCTGCTCTGAGTCCTAGAAATTCTGCCTTTGAGAGAGAAAATCTTTGTGTGTGTGATCACCTGGCTAATCCTTTCCTCATTTAATATATGGGAAAAAAGGGCACGCTTCCAGTGGAACTGACACGGAAGCTCTGTTTCCTGCTTCCTATCTGGGACTTCCCATTGCATCCTATCATCCAGGTGCAAAAGGGTTAGCTAGGACAGAGCCGCAGCGGGACCCAGGAAGACAGTTTTTTTCTTAATTTTATTATTTGTGAGTCTGGAAGGAGAGGTAGGTCAGAACATCTAGACGGTGGTGGAGGAGTGTTACAAAGAAGAAAATGAAGGCGCGGGCAATGAAATTGGTTGGGGATTTGGGAATTTGTGAGACGTACGGTGAAATAATATGCAAGCGTGCCCACGAAATAGTGCCCATTTCATTTTTCGTTATGTATTACAAGAAGATTTCAAGGGGACTAAATCTGCAGAAAGCTCTCGCCTGAAGTTAGAGTGATTCTTATATGAGAAACTATTAGGTATTCCATATTCCATTTCTGCTTGGCTGTTAAATCTAGCGAGGCGGTGGGTGGAAGGTGGCAGGCACGAGAAACCAGAAACAAACTCTGACATTCTATTAAAGTGACTTAAAGTCCTAGTGTATCAAAGAAAGCCCTCCGTATCAGCGGACGACCAAATTCCCCATCATGGTTGCTCCTCGGAGCTATCTTTCAGGCAGCATCCCCTTATTTACCTAAGTCAGCCTTCTGGAACAGACCTCCGACAGCTTCCGTGCTCCTCCTGTCTCTTGACGATGTTGGCAGCCAGTTTGGCCCACGGTCTTCTGAGTTTTCTTTGAGCCTGAACTATATTTCTGTTGCTTCTGGCACTTCAGTCATTCCTCCCGAAATGGCTCGATTGCTCCATTCATTCGCACTGCTGTCTCCTGAATGGCTCAAAATGGAGCCGGGCTCCAAAGAGCCCTCTGCTATTTGTGGTCTCACAGTGGACTTGGAACCTTGCAGGTTTCCATCAGGGGAAGGTAGAGAGATGTGTGGGCAATGGGAGATCGCAACATGTTCAAAAGAACATGGCAGTGAACGTGGGAATGCCAGACGCGAGGCAAAGAGCAATCCCTGAAAAAGTAAGTAAAGTAAATTTGAGGGGAGAGAAAGAACAACAGCGACAAGCGAGGGATTCAAGAAAGCGTACTGTGAAGCGGCGATAAAAGATAAAGGACGGCTGTCCTCAGCTGGCAGGAAGTGACAAAGGTTGGGTGACTCAGGTTGAGCCAAAGCTCCCGGTAACGGACAGATAGAGAGGAATTTTCCCACAAGGCAGGATAAGCCTCCAGGCCCAGTCATTATACATAAGCCACCATTTACTTAGCAATCCACGTGAAAAGAAATGAATAGTGGTAGCCTTTCAGCTTAATTGATGTAAACAGAAGATAAATGTTTTCAGTAACAGTGTGTGAAAATAGCCAGGACCATAAAACAAGCCACAGATTAAATGGATCAGGGAGACTGTCTTGCTTTTATAGATTCAGCTATTCTTCATCATCTTTTGGATGATGATGATGAAAAATATAGCGGTAACAGTTATTACCATTATTTGATTGGGTTTGGGTTAATCTCTGTGGAAAGACCTTCAGTCACTCCCATCAGTACTGATTTCCCGTCTATACTGTACCTTGTGGGTATTGAACCAGACAGCGAGCAGGACGCAGCCCTTGGCAGGTGCAATGGGTTGCCTGCCCAACAACACCCTTGCTTTTCTCACCTGGCACTGTGCGCCCCTCCAGGGCACGACGTCATTGGCCTACACCAATCATGGCTTTAGAATTTTCCTGTAGCTGTGATTGGCCCGGGGATGAACATGTGACACAATTCCGTCTGCAGAGACTTCAGCTGCTGAGGAATTCTGGGAAAGATGTTCCTCCCGGGATCAAACGGAGTAGTGTAAGGCCTTTTGTCCCGTGACACCTCTTCCTGTTTGGAGATAGTTGAGTGAAGACGTGGAGTGGGCAGCCACGGCAGCCATTCTGTGACTATAAGGGGGGCCATTGCCGGGAAGATGGCAAGAGCTCGTCCTTGGTTGGTATCATGAGGCTTGTCTTCTTGCACAATTGTCTTCCTCTAGATGTCTTGTTTTATGAAATAAACACCCATTATCTGGACTCCTTTTAGTCACTTATTTCCTTCTTTGCAATGGAAAGCATCCGACCTGCTCCAAGGTGCTATGGTCTCAATGGGTCCCCCGAAAATTCATATATTAAAACCTAATCCCCAGGATGGTGGTATTAGGAGGCGGGGCCTTTGGAAGGCGCTGAGGTCATGACAGTGGAACCTTCATGAATGAGATTAGTGCTCTCATAAAAGCGACCCCGCAGAGGTCCCTTCCCCTTCTGCCATCTGAGGTTGTAGCAAAAAGACCGCCGTCTATGCACCAGGAAGCGGGCCCACACCAAGGTGCATTTATCAGCACCTCCATCTTGGACTTCCCAGCCTCTAGAACTGTGAGGAAGGAATGTTTGTTGTTTGAGCCACCCAGTGTAAGGTCTTTTTGTTATGGCAGACCAAACGGACAAAGACACAGGCACCTGAATAATTTGACGTTCTGCTGCCAAATGTGAAAACAGTCAAGACAACCATCTGGGGTAGATGCCGTTAGTTTGTTCCAGTGTCCCCTGAGGCTGAACTATCTTTCTGCTCCCTGGCATCTCAATCACTTTAATCATCTGATTTTGTGCACACACATCCCAGTTTTACAAATAAAGTCCCTGAAGAGAAAACAAAACCAAATTAAAAGTTTGCCTAAACAAATATAAAATCCTATAAAATCCTTTTGGAGTAAAAGCTGATGGAACAAATGTGTTTCTAGCGCTATGGTGTTCAGGGCTGTTAAGCAGGGCAAAAGTCCAAGAAAGGAAAAAACCTCCAACAAAAGAAGCCCACATGAGTAATTAGGGACACAGGAAAGGAAGCTCAGATTGCAACTCCAAAGCTGTGCTTTTGTGCCAATAAGAACGCTGTCAGAGCAACGGGATGAGTTAATTTACAGGCCCCATTTGTAAAAAAAGATTTTACAAATCTTCAGGTTGCCTTCACCCAAAACCCTGAACAACCAAGCACCACCTCCCATACAGAGCAGAATGACAAGAGAAAGCCTTCATGTGTATGGTCATCTGATGGCTAAGCACAATGCCACAGCAGTTGACCCCCATGCAAGTCACACTTGGACTGGGAGTTCTACCTGGGGTGAAATACTTAACTCATTAATTCAATAAATGACTCCCAATGGAGGGCACGACACCATGTCAGGAGGGAAGATGCCATGCGAGGGGGTACATGGCATTCAAAGATAAGACACCCAACTTTGCAGTTTGGGAGTTTTCATTCCTGACATGCAAATACCACTCTAGCACAAACTGCAAGGTAGTAAGTTCTACAAGAGAGATACAAGGTCATGTGCTATGGGAGGTACCAGGTGGGAGAGATTCTATCCCACCAAGAGGATGCCTGGATGGCTCAGTCGGTGAAGTGGTCCAACTCTTGGTTTTGGCTCAGGTCATGATCTCAGGGTCCTGGGATCGAGCCCCACATCAGGCTCTGTGTTCAGCGGGGAGTTTGTTTGAAGATTCTCTCCCTCTGACCCTCCCCTCACTCCTGTGCTTTCCCTCCCTCCATCTCTCTCTCTCCAATAAGTAAATAAATCTTAAAAAAAGGGGGGGGGATGGGAGTTTGCTTCATGGAGCTGGGGGGCATTTCAAGTGAGCTTTGAAGGGTGGGTAATATTTGAACCTGGGGAGAATCAGAGAAAAGGGCACTCCAAGCACAATAAACCTGTCACTCCAGAAAGACACTATATTTTAGTTTAGCCGTGGCACGAAGACACTGTAGTAGGCATTACCATGGGAAAAATAAGTTAGTGCCAGCTTATAGAGAGCAAAAAAGTTGAGAAAAGCTGTCATCTATAGGCAATGGGGAGTTACAGAGTGTTCAGGAGCAGAGCATGGGGGTATGTTAGGAAACTCAAGCCAGCAACAATGGGGGAATGACCAAAGGTCGGGGAGACTGAGATCACATGACCAGTTAAGAAGCTACCATGACATTTCACATACAATATAGTAAAGCCCTTACTAACGTTATGGGAATGAAAGTGAGCAGGAAGGTGGTTTCAAAACTTAAATATTTTAAAGATTGAGTTGATAGAATGTGGCAAATGGCCAGTACAAATGGCAGAGAAAAAAGTTCACCCAGGCTTTCCTCTATAAAGTGAGTTTCTGAAAGGACTGAGTACCCTCCCAGCCTACAGGTTCTGTTTTTATTAAAGTCAAACTGTTCTGATGAATGTCTTTCCTGTTAGATGAGTTAACTGAAGCCCCCTGTGATTCCAGTCTCCATCAGCCTACACAACAGGCAGCCTTGGAGGATTCCTGGCTCCCTGCCTTTCCCCGGCAAGCTGTCATTGATGAGGCTAACAATGGTGCTGGTCTTGGCGACACTAGATACCCATCCATGGGAACCTGGCCTGGGACCAGCAGGCCTCTTAACTTCTAATACACTTCATTATTAATCATGGTCAGCTGTAATACTTGTTAAGGTCCTTTGAAGGCAAGCTCACAGAGGATGTCAGAGAGCATTTAAGGAAGTGTGTGTGTGTGTGTGTGTGTGTGTGTGTGTGTGTGTGTGTGTGTGGTCATCTAGGGGATAAAGTCCCAGCTCTTCAGCTGGAAGGACAAGGGTCCCCTGGGACTGTTCATATTGAGAGTTAATATTGCACAGGGCAGGAAAATCCAGGAGGGGACAGAGTTAGGCTCTGTGAGGTCCTGTTCACCAGGAAAGTATTTTTCCAGAGCTTTAGATTTTATTACCCTGGGTTTTAATTTTACTAAAGAAAACGTCTTTTCCTTACACAGTTCCATACAATCAGCTCTCTGCTACTGTCCCAATATCATTTCCTGCTGCGAGCCCATAAACACCCTGAATTCTGGCCACACTGAATCAAGGTCTCAGAACTTGATATGCTGGCTCAGCACCTCAGAGCCTCGCATCTGTTGTTACCTGGGATGACCTCCCTTTCCTTTGTTGCTTCGAGTGCCAGTGGGAAAAGTACCTCCTTGGTGGCCCGAAGCAAGATCTGTGGAGTGCCAAAGAGTGCGTACCCTCTCCACTGCCACAGACTCTGACCCTCCTCTGCCCTCTGCAGCCTGCCTTCCCTCATTGCTAGGCTGCCCCTTCTCTACCTCTAGGTCTCTCAAAGAATACAATCTTTGAATTGGCTGATGTTCATCAACAGGTAGTAGGTTACTATCTTAGTGGGTTATTCTCCTCTTGACATATCTGTTCTAATTTTTTAAAAATCTGTGGCTTTTCTCCTTATTAGAGGTTGACATATTTGGCTCATTCCCTGGCCTTCCTCCAGCCCCTCTGCTGACTGAGATTTCTATGTGCCTCCTGGTACAGCCCTTTTGTTGGTAAGGAGGAGAAGCCAGTTGAAGATGAAGGAAAAGAAAAGGTGATTGTAAGGACCTGGCTAGGAAACAAACTACAGCTGCCTCCCTGTGAACTAGAACCTGGAACTGGGAAGCCATCTGCTGACAGACTCTTCACCAGGTGTTTACTGGGTTCCTACCATTCCAGGTGCTATTCTAGAACCTGGGGAGTCAGCATGAAAGGGACAAGTCCCTGTGGTCTGCGAGCTTGCATTCTAGAGGGTGGGGTGGTGGCCAGTATACACATCAGCCAGTGACAATGTCAGAAGATGGTGTTTGGAAAACAATAAAAGAGGGCCATGTGATCACGAGAAACTCGGTACTGTTTCAGATTTGGAAAAGTTCTCTTTGACTGGGTGTCATTGAGTGAGCAGCCGAAAGACCCAAAGGAGATCGATCCGGGGGAAGAGCATTCCAAGTTAGGGAAGAGCAGAGCAGGGCAGGGGACTCTGATGGGAATGTGGGTTGATGGGTTCAAAGAACAGAAAGTTTGTGAGACACCCCGTGGGCCTCTTGGGGGCCACAGGACTCTTGTCTCTGCTTCTCTCTTTGCACTTGCTTATCCTCCTTTTGCCCCAGGATGGGCAACACTGTTGGTGTTAGCTGTGCAGCGTGACATCTCAGCTGTTTCCATTTCCACCTCCTTCAGCTTTTTTTTTTTTTTTTTTTTTTTTTTGCCAGAAGAGATCATCGAATTGGCTGGGGTCTTCTCCTTCAACACAGAATCGGTCATGGCAGGCCAGACACCTACGACGAGTTCTTGGCACTGTCCTCCTCCTCAGGCCCTGGAGGAAACCCCTTAGTAAGACTTCTCTGTTTTTCCTACTCTTGAGTCTTCTCCCCATATTGACCGCCACCAGCTGTCCACTCCAGCTCGCAGTCATCTCTCGCCTCGTCTCCCGCCCTAGTGTATTGTGGACCCTCCCAGCTTTCATCTTGCTCATGGCAAATGCGTCCTCCCTCGACTAGAGTCATCTTCCAGAAATTGCTGATTGCCAGTTGTTCATTCATGGTGGAGGTGGTGCACTTTTGAGGCTTTGGGGTGGGTTTTTCAGACCCTATCTCCTTGTTGGGAAATTTGATACCCCTCTGGGAAATCTGAAGTGAAGCATGCCTGATTGGAGGGTTTGGTTTTGTGAATGGTCTGGAGGCAGGAGCACTGAGAACCGTGCCTGTAGCCCAGTGATTTAGGACTCAGAGCCAGCTTCCTCTTAGTGTGGTCTTGATCTTGTGCCCAGTTCTAATAACTGTGCTCTTCCTCTCCCCAGCCTCCCCATGTCTGTCCCCATTTCCTTGGCCAGCCACTTAGCTGCACTGCCATAATTAGCCGTCACTGTGATTGTGTTGAGTAGAGCCCTTGTTCTGCCCGCTAGAATAGGTTCTTCCCAGGAGCTGCATCTGCCCCTGGTGAAATCCTCCCTGTGCTCTGCCTAGGGTTGCCTGATTTCGCAAATAAAAACAGAGAAGGTCTAATTAAATTGAGTTTCAGAAACACACAAAGAATACACGTTTTAGATTAGCGTATGTCCCGAATGTTGCACATCTGGATTTTTATTTGGCAACTCTGACCCGCCCTTTGCCTAGAGTCCTCCCCACCCCACTAAGCAGAGCTTGTTCCAGATCTCTCTAGTACTGCCTGGGCAGCCACATGTGGCTACGGTCAACAAGCCTGCATCTGGTTATTTTCTGTGATCTCTGCCTATCTAGCAAAGCACGGCACGCTCTCAAAGTGATGGTGAGGCATCAGTGGAAATGGCGCCATGCATCCTCCTTTTGACATGTTGCATGCCTCAGCCACGGAGAGCCTGTCCGGTCATAATACCCTTGGCTTGCCTTTGATGGGGTTGAGTTCTGAATTTATAATGTTCAAAAGATCTAGTCACAAAGAGGGCCTTTAAAACAATTTTACTATTGGAACGATGTGTACAGCACATAGCTTCCCTTTGATATCGCTTCCAGGCTCTCACTCCAATAGTATTATGGCATTTAGAGTCACATAGAACCTTTGATCAATGAGCTTTACTAAATGATCTAATTCAAACTTATGCAGTCCATTACCAGGGATAAGAGCAGGCTTCAATACCCTCATTTTATAGATGAGGAAACTAGAAACAAATCATTTCCATTCTGCTAAGAGCTAATTTGCAGCTGTGTCAGGGATCAATAAGTAAATGAACTATGAATTTAAAACAGATAATGTCGGATCTGGTTGATATGCTGACACATTTTTGCCACCGAAACAAGATAAGCTGTGAGTATGGGGGAGGTCTGATGCCAGGGACCCCTGAAAAGAGATGTGAGCCTCTACTTAATGACTCAAACAAAGGAAGCAACACCTTTACCCTAACTCCTTGCATACAACATTTTTGAACAAAGCCGGAAGTTAATTTGCTTCAAACAAAATTTATTTACACCAGATTCAAGCACAGCACAAGTTTACTTTAATGTGATTTGATCAATATCAAATTATACTGTTGGCGGAGATATTATGTTGAATGTCTCCATAGGGAGCTCTTGGCGAAGAACTGTGATGTATTTGTGTCTCTAATTCTCAGTTTACCTGCCATTTTCCCCACTGGCAAATAATATGTATATATTTTTGAATGGGCTACCCAATAAACACAAGGGGATAATAAATGATGTCTAAGACAGTGCTTCTCAATCCCATCTACTTTTGGCTGTGTTCTTCGGGATTCTTAGAGGATACATTCCTCTAATTAGCAGCAACTTTTCTCATGCTGATATTGATATGTCAGATAGCCCAGTGGTTCAATATATTGCCGCTACCAATATTGACAATATTTTTCACAATACCTGATTAAGTAGCAATGTAATTTCAAAACTCATCTTATCCTTGTGGAATGGATTGCAGGGGAGAAGTTAGTCTCCTTCCGTTCCATAAGCAGTTATGGAACTGTTCGCCACTGATAAGAAAGCTGGATTTCTTTTTGGTTTTTTTACTTGCTAAAGCCATTAGGAGAGTCTGTAGTCTTTTGTCAAGCAACACTTATACAGGGACCTCATTTCAAGTTAGGTGACATTCTTGTGATTTGGCAGGATCTTTTATTTCTTGAAGAGATTCACCGTGATGAAGGAATTGAGAATGTAGATTGGGCGTCTCTTGGAGTCTTTGAAATAAATATGACCTAAAACGCTCCTGTATGGCCACAGGTTGGTTTTTAGTTCAAGGCACCAAGGATGCTCATACTGCTTAGGAGCTGTGTATAAAGGAGTGCATTTTTCTCTTCTTGCAGGGATATGACCGTCAGTATTTGCCTTTTAGGGCAGATTTGTGTGGTGTCCTGGTGGGGCTATGAGAGGAGAGGAATTTGTGAGTTCCTGATTTTCAGCTTCCATAGACTCGGCTGGGTGTTTGTTTTTCTTTTACAAGCCTTCTGAATGGCTGGAGCCAATCAAATTTTAAAACCATCCAAGAAGAAAGCTAATTTTAAGACATAGGCATCAGAAATATTTTTTTTTCATGTGTTTTGAATGTGTTCATATCACCTTGTTAAACACTATCAGAATAGGCCTGGAAGGCAGGGGTCGAGGAGTACTTGCTTAATGAGGTTGTAATGAGGACACATTGAAGTTTGCTTTTTTACCTCTGCCTATTTCCAAACTTGTGGCTTAATGGAATAAAGCATATTTGAGCTCAAGCTCTCAAATAACTTAAAGATATTTCTTAGTGTGTGGTTAAGAGTCTAGTAATTCTGCTTCTAAACACCTGTATGACCTTGTACCCAGTGTGTAACGAATATCAGCTCTTATTATGATTTATAATTGAGAAAAAAAATAAGGATTTGGGAAGACAGGTTCCAAATTATTAGAACAGGAACATTTTTATACAAGTGTTTGATGAACGATACCTTATTTATTTTACACACTAGGGATTTGATGAAAATAAACAGAATATAAACCCCTTGAGGATATTTGTTGCATTTTGTTAAACCTGGAAATTTTTTTTTTAAGGATTTTATTTATTTATTTGACAGAGAGAGAGATCACAAGGAGGCGGACAGGCAGGCAGAGGGAGAGGGAGAAGCAGGCTCCCCACAGAGCAGGGAGCCCCATGTGGGGCTCCATCCCAGGACCCTGGGATCATGACCTGAGCTGAAGGCAGATGCTTAACGACTGAGCCACCCAGGCTCCCCTAAAGCTGGAAATTTTAATATTTATCAAAATTATCATGACTGCTGATCTGGTAATTGAAACTTCTTATTTTGCTAACTTAAAATAGATCAAAATATCTCTTTGATTTTGATAGTAATTTTATAACTAGTTCAGGGTTGAGGAGAATTGAATTTTGATGGCTCAGCCACAGTTCCAATCAGCTTATTTAAAGGAAGATGAAAGATTTGTTATAAATATAGACTAACCTGAATTGAAGGTTAATATACTAGGTGATAGAGCTATGGTATAAGAAAAAAGTATAGAGACAAAATATAAGACTAAAACACACTGAAATTTATTCAGCATTTATATGGTCAGGCATTATAATTAGAGTTTTTCATGCACTTATTTATTTCATTCTTACAACAACTCAGTGAGGTAGGCACCACTATTACCTCCATTTTACAGATGTGGAAGCTGAGGACCAGATGTATTAAACAGCTTGCCCATGTCATGTAGCTGATAAGCAGTAAAGCTGGGATGCAGGCCTGGGTCATCAAGCTTTAGTGTCTGTGATAAAGTCTTTCTAAAATATAAGCAAATGAGCTAACGTTTGTATATAACATTTTTTTCTAATAAGTTGACATTATTTAACATAAATTGCTATATTATGGCATATCTATGGTTTGGGAGGCATTAATTAGGTAACCGTTTTTTTGTTTTAACTAAAAATTAAGAATAGCTAACTTTGGACTTCTTGATGATATTTTAGCATCCTGACACATCCTAGCCAATGTGACACATATGTAATCTTTAGCATTCTAGTAACCACGTTATAGTGAAAAGAAACAAATGTAATAATTTTAAATTAGATTTTTATTGAACCCAACATATTAAAAACATTTCAACACATAATCAACATAAATATTCTTAATGAGATATTTTGGGGTTATTGTTCCAAGTCCGTGAAATCTGGTGTGTACTTTGCACTTACCGAGCATGTCAGTTTGGACCAGCCCCATTTCAAGGGCTCAACAGCCTCGTGTGGCTTGTAGTGGTTACTGAATTGGACAGTGCAGCTCTAGAAAATCTTTCTAGGAAAGTCAGTTTATTATTTTACATATTTCAAAAATGATGAGAATAAGAAAGGCTAGTCATGAATCCACAGAAAAATTTCTCAGCGTTAGTACCTTCATTTCCGACTTAACTAAATTGGATTAATGGCTGCTACGTAACCCATTCAAATGGTATCCCCTGGCAGGTAAGGTGACAAATTTTCGAAGGGTAGTTTCCTTACAATTTTGTAATTTTGTCTAAAAGTTAGAGTGGAGCAGACCTTCAGATAAAACTAAATCTCCTTGAGAAAGTGAATGTCTGCAAGAATACCTCACAGAATAAGGCAGCACCACCGGGTCACTAAGGAATTCACTAAGTGTGGGCCCACTATGGATTTTTCCAAGCTTTTAGCATCTGAGGGTAGGGCCGGCCAACTCAGTAGGCCGTCACTGTTCTGTATCCTGTTCTGAGCCAGGCAGTAATGTATCTGTCAACAAACATTTAGTAAGGACCTTTTTTAAATTCTTTATTGAAAAATTGCTAATAACTGCTCATTGAAAAAAAATAACGACAAATACTTCAAATAATTCTGAGCTGTATATAGTAACAAGTAAGAGTTCCTTCAGTTTTTACCCTAGTTTCAGAGATAACCATTGTTAATAATTAGGTATGTATTCTTCCAGACCTTTATCTATATGACTGTGTCTCTGTGTCCATCTATCTATTTAGAAATTCTCTTACACAGAAATGTATCACCCCATACACGTTGTTCTGCAGCCCCTCTTTTAAAATAAGATATCAGTATATTTTGATGTATCCTTTATCTTTTATTATTTGTAATGGCTGCATAGTATTATACGGTATGAATGTGCCAAATTTATTTAGCCACATGACTATTGATGGATATACAAGTTGTTTCAAGTTTCTGCTATTATAAAACTGCTGAATGGCACATACTTGTCCATCTATAATTGCACACTTGTATATTTGTGCAATGACAGATTTCTAAGAATTGAGATAGCAGGGTGAAAGGTATGTACACCTTAAATTTTTGGCTTTTTTTTTTAAAGGGATTTATTTATTTATTTTTGAGAGAGAGAGTGTGGGGAGGGGTTGAGGGGGAGGGAGAAGAACAGGCAGACTCTGCACGGAGCTTGGAGCCCCTTTTGGGGCTTGATCTCACCACCCTGAGATCACGACCTGAGCGGAAACGAAGAGTCCAACACTCAACCGACTGAGCCACCCAGGCACCCCTGTACATCTTAAATTTTGAGAAATACTGCCAAACTGCTTAACAGCCTGTCAGAAAGACCTTGTCTCTTGACTTCATCTGGAAGTACCAATGTTCCTGTTACAGGAAACTGGCCAACCTTCCTGAGGAACAAGCTGTTTCTACGTTCCACCTTAAAATGGATCCTATATTTTCATTGATTAATATGTATGGCTTCAACTGGTAATAACATTGTTCTGCTTTATAGCTTTTCAGATAGGTAGCAAACCCAGAAAACATCAGCTACCCTGGATTTTTTTTTTTTTTTTTTTTAGTTTAAGTTATTGACATTCCTTTGGTGATTCACAAATGCCAGAAAATAAATGCCATGCTCTCTGGGGTCTAAATGAAGACACTGTGGGTTTTGGATTCAGGAACTGATCTTTTAAGAAAACATAGTATGGGGTGATGACTCACTCACCCCATGGTAGCTGTCCTCTAGCTCTGTCTTTTAGAGGAAGCATTGCCGTGGGTCTGCTAGTACTTTTCCTCCCTCTCCAAGAATTTCCTTAAGAAGGGACGCCTGGCAGGTGCCAAGGTCAGCCTCGCCACCCTCTTCTGGGGAGGGCCATGCCATGGTCTGTAGTGCATGGCAGGTCGTTGGCACAGAGTGAGCCGACGGTCATGGTAGATGCTCAGGAGCTGAGCAGTGTGGCTGCAGCTGAGATTCACAATGCAGCCTGAAAGTTGAGTTTCAGCTTGTGAGGTTACAAGTGTATCCTGTTGTTTATAATAAAAAACAAAGCCCATTACTCCCCCCCCACCCCCATCTCTCCTTCTGGAGCCCTCCACAGGACGGAGGCACGGTTTGGATGTAGTGAAAGCAGACCCAAGTGGGGCGATGCTGGTGAAAGAGGGGCAGGAGGAGGTATGGTGCCCCTTGGCAGCTCCATGCATGCTGCGGCAGTGGCAACAGGAGCACGGAGTACCAGTTGCTCAACACTTTATCAGTTTGCACGGCTCTTTCTTCTCTCTTCAGTGGATTTCCATTTTGAGGGTACAGCTCCATAGAGGAAAGGTGTGGTGGGGGGTCTTGGAATATCCAGTGCGGGGGGACGGGTGCCTGCCAGGATGGAAATAAGCATTGGCCCTGGGCTTGCTTGTCTCTGTCCCCTTCCCCTCGCGCTGGGGCGAGACAAACGATTTGGCGAGGGAGACCGAGAGAGGGGTGTGTTTGTGGTGGTGGCGGCTCCTTGTTGGGGGGGGTCCCTTGTCCCCTCGGAGCACCCAGACTGCCGAGGAAGGGGGTGGGGGTCGCGGCGGCGGCCCCGCGCGCCCGGGACCCTGGGTGCCGGGGGGGGGTCCCCACTGGGGCCCGGGCCCCCGGCGGTTGCCATGGTGACGCAGGGTCGGCGGCTCCGCTCAGTGGAAACAAAGCCGCCCGCCCGCTCCTCGCCCGAGCTCCTCCTCCGCGGGCGCCTCCCTCCCCTCCCAGGCGCCGCCGCCGCCGCCGCCGCCGCCGCCGCCGCCGCCGCCGCCGCCGCCGCCGCCGCCGCCGCCGCCGCCGCCGCCGCCGCCGCCGCCGCCGCCGCCGCCGCCGCCGCCGCCGCCGCCGGCCAGGTAAGGCGAGCGTGCCCGCGGCCCGGGAGGGCTCGGGCGGGGCGCCCGGGGATGGAGGGCCAATCGCCGCGGGGAGCGGTGGCGCCCGGGTCCCCGAGGGGCGCGTACCCGCCGGGCTCCGGCCGGCTGCGCCCCCGACGCCGCTGCCGCCGCCGCGCCGGGGCCTCTCGCCCGGCCGCCCGCCGCCCCGGACGGCGCCCGGCAACCGGCGCGCTGCGGCCGGCGGGGTGGGCAGAGCCTCCGCGGGCGGGCGCACGGCCGGGGCTCCGACGGGGTGCGCGGCGCGGGGCTTCTCCGAGCGGCGGTGCGCGGAGGGCCGGTGGCGCCCACCGCGGGGCTCTCCTCCGGTTTTGTTTGGCGCGTTCGCCACGCTTTCGGAAAACAACCAAAAAAGATAGGACAGTGTTTCCCTTTGGACTCGCCTGTTGGCTGATTGATCCTCTTGGAGGACGGGATGGGGAGGCTCGCAGGGGGAAGAAGCGAGACATTTTTTAGTCTCTGGAAAGTGAGCCCACACTTAGGTGCCTGTGACCGAAGCATTCTGGTGCTTCTGAAGTTCGTGTGGATTTTGAACACCACGACCTTTATCTTTGGAAGGTGTACTTACACCTGTAACGCAATGGGAAAGGTAGCCCGGGTTTCCGATCCAGCAATACCAAAGTTAATAGCAGGACCGGTACTTCGTGGGTTAGATGCTTGGCACCAGTGTCATTGCTATTGTTTCTGGAAGGTATTGTGTTCATGTTTTAAGGAACTGCAAAATGCCTTGCGTTTTTCTGTGTAAGGAAGCAGTCCAGAGCACCTCTGGAGGCAGGTAGCTGGGCGGTGTTTGCACCTGTGTTTTGAGGGCAGGGAGAGGGTTAAGATGCTGTTGCCAAGGGCATATGTGTGCTGGCTGGGGAATTGCTCAAGTTCTGGGTGCCTCCGTCCGTTTTCAACGGCCCCAAGCCTTGTCATCATCATTTCATGATTCTTAGTTTTTTTGCAGACACAAAGAATGAGTAAGATTTAAAGACTGTTGTGGCTACTTAGATAACACGTGTGATAATATCAGAGAGCAGTATTCATGTGCAGAAACAGAGCTCATCAATCCAGAAGGAAATAATATATTAGTCTTATTTGTTTTAAATGGGGGAGAGATGTCGGTTGGTAACTGGAAAATGATTCAACTAATTAAATTGTGTTCCCAATTGAGTAAAATAGTACATAAGTTGGAATAGGTCAGTCAGAGAACATTATATGGAATTCAAGAAATTATATGTTTGCTAAAAGGTAGTTCGTGAAAAGAAACCAATGGCACGGATCATTTTGAATTGCAGTTAAGTTGATTAGAATTATGGCTATTAAAGCTACTTGAGGTGTCAGGCATAAAGTGATTATCTAATATTCCTCTTCTCTCTTTTGGGATTTCAACACCTGTTAGCCTGCTGATTACTAGGTTTCTAAGTCAGTTTGTATTTGCTGGCAATTTTAAGTAATGCTACTTCATTAGAAGATTGTATTGAAAACTAAACGATTAAGTTGCAACAACAATTTGCAGATTATTTCACAATTGGGTTTGTTTTTAAACTGATTTTACCTGTAGAGTGATTCACAGATGCTCTGCTAAATACTCTTTGATGGTGGTAATGAAATGGTACATTGATTAAAATGAAGTAGATCTGTTTTTGAGAAGGTAACCAGAAGAGAAAATAAGTATTTTCTCATTTAAGCATGAAAGACAATCAGAATATTGAAGCCTAGGCATATTATATAGGCACAGAATGTCATTTCATGTCTTGTAGTAAAAATAATTATTTGGTGCTGGGGGGTACCAAGAATACAGCTTTGTTCAGATATTCGTTAGCAAATCCAGCATTCAGGTGCAAGGACTCTGGACCTGTTTTTCAGCCGGATGGAACCCTCGCTCTGGGTTCTAGCCTAAACACTTATGTTGTGGTCCTTAGTTTGAAGGATGGAGGCATCCAAGGTTAATTCAGCACAATAAGGACACATGTTTGGCCTTTGCTAACTCAACCCAAGGCACAAGATTCAAGAGAGTCTGGCATTTTTAAAGCTGTCTCTCTTTCTGCCAAAAAATAAAGTCAGTAAACATCAGGAATAAACAGTCATCGACTGCAGACATCGCTTTGTAGTCGTTCCTTTACTCCAGCTCTGAAGCATGAAATGGAGCTTTTATCAGTGCAGTTAGGAACAATAATTTGGCACGTTCATATATGTTGCTAGCATTCTGAGGTATGTGCGTACCCTGATAATGAAAGAAAAAAAGTACCTATCCTCGCCTCAGCATCGCCCTTGGAAATTCAAAGGAAAAGTGTGCTTTATGGCCTTGATTTAGATTAGCCACCTGGTGGAAGTAGGGACTAGCACAGCGCATGCATCCTCAGGTGGAAAAACTCCTCGTTGTCACCCTGGCCTTTTCACAGTAGCGTGACTTTTCTCCCACATTCCTAGGCTCAAGACTCTTAATTCTGTGAAGTAAAACTGGTCCTAGTTTTTGGGGTCAGTTGTAAAATATAGTCTGATGATTGTCATCACAGCCATTATTCTACCTGAAGAATCCTGTAACTTCACTTACCAAGCCTGTCCACAGATGGAAAACTCGGTCAAGTTAGGATTAACATTATACTCGTGCCATTGAAAGTCACTTGTTTTGTAACCCTGTGAGCGAGCTGTCACGGGCAGCCAAAGGCCACTGAAGCCTTTATTGGCTGTTTCTGGGTCAGCGTTCTCTTGCAGTTTCTAGTTGCCCTGTGCTAACAGGCTGACTGGTTGGTACTTTGGCATCCAGTACAATGTGTTGCGGCATTTATAAAAGTACGTTTGTGAAGGATGATAGTTTTTTAATGATTTCTTCATTACCGAAACACTTCGGCGCGGATCTGTGGCGGGGGAGAGGAATATGGCCCCTGAGACCTGGAGGAAAAATGCTATAAATACAAGGTTAACTGACCTGCTGTGAGGGTGGGTATTGATCCTAACGATGGTGCCGAGACAAGGCATGGGAGGCACATAGCAGTGGTGACAGGAAATGGTGTTTTGTGACATGAATTATTAATAGTGATTGATGGAGATTGAGAAATGTTTGTTGGGCATATGTTTTATTTTTTGTGCTCCCAATTAAAATGAAGGTACAATGTCTTAACCATTTGGTAAACCACAAGTGCCTGGGGGGAAAATATATACATTTATACTGTCTGGCACTTGATGGGAGTGTTATAAATACAGTTCAAGGTCAATGATTGATTTCCTTACCTGTCAGTTTTTGATAGCAATTATATAGTACAGTTTTGGACATCAGTCAACAAATGTTTATTCGGTATTTTCTTCTGTATATTCTGTATTGCTTGATCAAAGTCATCTGAGCTCTAGGGGTGAGGAATTACTTGTTTCCAACTATTATGATTCTTTCTTGTATTTTATCTCTAAATTGTGATGTACAAAACCCAAATATTCTCATTTGGCCTAGTTTTCAGCCTTCTTTTTTCTAATGGGGAAAAGTTAATTCCTTAATCTTCTTAAATAATTTTATATCCCCAGAGCTTTAAAAAAATATGATTTTCAATTTGTTATTCAACCAGAAAAATGTTAGAAACTTAGTTTATAATAGTGTGCATTTAAAAAAAAACCCAACACATGTTATACTCTTACATTTTGGACATTTACAGGATTGTATGGTGAATAGGAAAATTTGGGGTTCTGTAGGGTGATGAATTGTGCATTTCCTTAAGTGTCTTAACATTAGATCCTTGCTTCTTTACCTTATAATCAGTTCAAGTGAAAACCAAAGGACCATGAGGTGGAGTCTTCAGTGAGTTAAAAGATGTTAAAAAGCTGGGGGCGCCTGGGTGGCTCAGTCGTTAAGTGTTTGCCTTCGTCTCAGGTCATGGTCCTGGGGTCCTGGGATCAAGCCCCACATCAGGCTCCCTGCTCAGCTGGGAGCCTACCTCTCCCTCTCCCTCTGCCTGTGTTCCCTCTCTTGCTGTGTCTCTCTCTGTCAAATAAATAAATAAATAAAATCTTTAAAAAAAAAGATGTTAAAAAGGGAGTTTAATACATACTGAAAGGGTGTAAGGTTTAATGCTCCAGGGGACGGGAGGGAAAAAGACTCTGATGGCATTAATAATCTCTTTATCACTTTATGGTCCAAACCCCTGAAGAGATCACCCGAGCGCTGTTTCCATGGTTTTCAGAGGCTGGCCACTCCTACGCCAGAGATGCCTGTCCTGGTCACTTACCCCCACCTTTTCTCCTGACTAACCTAAAAGTGACTCCCTTGAACTGTGGCTAAGTGCACTTTGAATATTATAAACCACAAATTAAGGTACAAGAGTAAATGTTTTCTTCGTGGGTGTATTATGTAATCTGATTGGTCAGGTAGACCAGTTAGATAGCCAAGCCAGCAATGGAACTCTAAAAGTATGTGTTTGTCTAACATATTTGATGTATTTAAATGAGAAATTGTGTTTCTAAGGATCAGTCCACTATGAACCTTCTTCCCTTTCTGATAACTATAGTCATTCAATGGAGACATGGCATTTTACACAATTTTATCATTCTGTGACATGTCAGACAGAATTATATTGAAGAACAAATGCTTACTCAAACTCTTGAATTGTAAATCTACAATAAAAGGTTTCTGGGTGGTCTTATCTGGCATTTCCTCTTGTTACATACGGCTTCCTCAGACCTTGTTTAGTATGATTGCAGTTGCATCTTTTTTCTGTCAGTCAACCCTCACTAGAGCTTCCTAGAGCCAGGCCCTATCCGTTGCCCTGCATAACTATTAGCTTATTTAAAACTCATGAGAACCCTATGAGGGAGGTACTTATATAATCTCCAATATGAGATGGAGAAAACTGATGTGATTGCTCTCTGTTGTGTTAACCTCAAGGTACACAAAACATACCAGAATCCAATTTTTTTCTTTTTTATGTGAAGGAATGCAGGAAGCTTTGCTTTTATTCAGTTCACTGATGTGTGTGTGTGTATATATATGTTTGTATAAAAGTGTAGAGATAATGGCACTCATTGTTATGGCACTTGGACTTTTTTTCTCATTTTAATGATGAGAAACAAAGCCTAAAGTCATAAAACAAGAAGGATTTCTTCATAGCGTATTGTGACATGTACAGTATTCTTTTTTGTATACAGAAAATACAGTAGGGGCACCTAGCTAGCTCAGTCGGTAGAGCACATGACTCTTTTTAAAAAAAATTATTATTATTATTATTTTTAATTTTATTATATTTTGTTAGTCACCATACAGTACATCATTAGTTTTTGATGTAGTGTTCCATGATTCATTGTTTGTGTGTAACACCCAGTGCTCCATGCAATACGTGCCCTCCTTAATACCCATCACTGGATTAACCCATCCCCCCACCCCCCTCCCCTCTAGAACCCTCAGTTGGTTTCTCAGAGTCCATAGTCTCTATGGTTCGTCTCCCCCTCTGATTCCCCCCCTTCATTTTTTCCTTCCTTCTCCTAATGTCCTCCCTGCTGTTGCTTATGTTCCACAAATAAGTGAAACCATATGATAATTGACTTTCTCTGCTTGACTTATTTCACTCAGCATCATCTCCTCCAGTCCCATCCATGTTGATGTAAAAGTTGGGTATTCATCCTTTCTGATGGCTGAGTGATATTCCATTGTATATATGGACCACATCTTCTTTATCCATTCTTCTGTTGAAGGGCAAGATCTATATCTTTCCACAGTTTGGCTCTTGCGGACACTGCTGCTAGGAACATTGGGGTGCATATGGTCCTTCTTTTCACTACATCTGTGTCTTTGGGGTAAATACCCAAGAGTGCAATTGCTGGGTCACAGGGGAGCTCTATTTTTAATTTTTTGAGGCACCTCCACAGTGTTTGCCAAAGTGGCTGTACCAACTTGCATTCCCACCAACAGTGTAAGAGGGTTCCCCTTTCTCCACAACCTCGCCAACATTTGTTGTTTCTTGCCTTGCCAATTTTTGCCATTCTAACTGGTGTAAGGTGGTATCTCAATGTGGTTTTGATTTGAATTTCCCTGATGGCTAATGATGATGAACATTTTTTCATGTGTCTGTTAGCCATTTGTATGTCTTCTTTGGAGACGTGTCTGTTCATGTCTTCTGCCCATTTTTTGACTTGATTATTTGTTTTTTGGGTGTTGAGTTTGAGAAGTTCTTTATAGATCTTGGATATCAGCCTTATGTCTGTAGTGTCATTTGCAAAAATCTCCCATTCTGTAGGCTGCCTCTTTGTTTTGTTGACTGTTTCCTTTGCCGTGCAGAAGCTTTTTATCTTAAGTCCCAAAAGTTCATTTTCCCTTTTGTTTCGCTTGCCTTTGGGGACGTGTCTTGAAAGAAGTTGCTGTGGCCAATGTTGAAGAGGTTACTGCCTATGTTCTCCTCTAGGATTTTGATGGATTCCCATCTCACATTGGGGTCTTTCATCCATTTTGAGTTTATCTTTGTGTATGGTGTAAGAGAATGGTCAAGTTTCATTCTTCTGTGTCCAATTTTCCCAGCACCGTTTATTGAAGAGACTGTCTTTTTGCCATTGCTTATTTTTTTTCTGCTTTGTCGAAGATTATTTGACCATAGAGTTGAGGGTCCATATCTGGGCTCTCTGTTCTGTTCCATTGGTCTGAGCACCTGACTCTTGATCTTGGGGTTCTGAGTTCCAGCCTCACGTTGGGTGGGAGAGATTACTCAAAAATAAAATCTTAAAAAAAAAAAAAGAAACTAGAATAGATTGATTTCCAAAAAAGATACTTTCTGGAGATAGTTGTCCTTTCACTTATTATTTGTATTCAGTGTTAACAGAATCCATATTCTCTATGGTGTTAACTTGCTGTATACGTAAGTGTATCTTTGAATGGTTGTCTATTTTGCATTGCCTTTTGTGGGCTAGGCTCAATCTGGGCTCACCCTGTTTTTCCTTAGCTAACTTCCTGCCTTAAAGACTAAGTGGTACTCATTTTTTTTTAACTCTATCCCTTTAAAAAAACCCAAAACAAAACAATTTGGCATGTTGTGTTGAAAAATACATATATCTGTTTTTTCATGCTAGACTGTAAGCTTCTGAAGAACAAGAACTATGTCTTACTCATTTCCAAAGATAGGGTAGGCACAAGTATATTTTTCTTAATTGAATACTTAAAAGGTTTTTTATGTGATATAAAATTATTACATTCTACTCTAGTGCCAAAGTCAGTAGTGGAGGCTTTAAAAAAATCAGTTTTTAGGGCCTTAGGAAACTGACTCAAGTTTAATGTATCATTAGGGCACTATAAAATTAATTTGAGTTTTAGTTATTTGAAATACAACATTAGAAATCACATATCACAGTTCCGTTTCAATGTACTTGGATTTCTGATATTCATGTCTCAAAAGGTTATATATAAAAAGCGTAAAAAAATAGTAGCTAGCTTGTTGTATGAGTATAGGGTGTTGTATGTAAGTGTTGAGTCACTAAATTATTTACCCGAAACTAACATTGTACTGTATGTTACCTAACTGGAATTTAAATAAAACCTTAAAAAATAGTACCTAGCTTAATTTTATTCTAGCAATTATGAATAAACTTTTGATTATTCTAGTCAAAGAGCAAAAAAAAAATGGATCTTTGAAAATCATTTACATTTGTCCTTATAATAATTTCAGTGTTTTGCCCCCTGTTGCCCCTCCCCCCACTCCATTTAAAGGGATTAAGACTTAGCATTTTAACTTCATTGTTCTTTTTTTTTTTTTTTTTTGAAAGATTTTATTTATTTGAGAGAGAGTGCCTGGAGCAGCAGAGGGAGAGGGACAAGCAGACTCCCCGCTGAGCAGGGAGCCCAGAAAGGGGAGTCAATCCCAGGACCCTGGGATCAGGACCTGAGCTGAAGGCAGATGCTTCACCCACTGAGCCACCCAGGCGCCCCTTAGTGATCTTTTCTTATTTAAGCTACATGAAAAGTAAGATTAAGGTCCCCGTAAAAGCAAGTAATGAAGCAGAGTTCTGTAGGTTCTTTTAATAAATAGTGTAGTGGCTACCATTTATTGAGCACTTACTTGGTGCCAGGTAATCTATAAAGTATGCCACACAAGCAGTCTCTCTTGATTTTCGCAGTCACTCTTGTTTCCTCATCTATAAGATGCTAATAAAGAGCTAATCCGGGGTTGCCTAGAGTTGGTAAATTTAAAAACACGACTCGTGTGAATAAATCACAATCTGAAATCAACGAGGATTGCTTTGCTAATTATGGGCAAAGACTGTTGCCTGCTGCCGTGAAGATGCTCTTTGCTGCGCGGTGCTTTGGGAAGAGAGGCCATGGAGGACTGCCTGGCCCGGCAGGTTCAGAACGGTGGGTGTGGTCCATTAGAGGACGGAGGGAGTTCTCAGGAGAAAACCAAGCCCAATACACCCTGGCTTATGCTTACCGCTGCCGACACCCGGTGGGGTTTCGGGGCAGAAGGAGGGGTGAACACTTTCTCTCCATCTATTTTTAGAATTAAAAACAAAATTAAATGGAGTTATTGTCTATCCCCCGAATTTATTTTATTTTATGAAATGAAGAATCACTCCATACACGTCGTATACCCCAGGGTGGATGCCCTAGAGGGTCAGAGCACCGTGTTCTTTGTCAGATAGGGAGAGGTCCTTGTCCTAGGATGCTGGAGGTCTGGATGAAGTTAGAAGCTTTGATCTTTGAACTTACCGAGCCTGCTTGGGTTACCGGGACTTAGCACTGCTGTCCGCTTTGCTGGGACTGCTATTTCTCCAAATAGTATGTGCCTTACTGCCTTGTTTCTTTCGGGTCTGTACCCTGATGTTACCAGAGTGGCCTTCCCTAAGCACGCTGCGCAAAATTGTGCCTTTTGTCTCCAGTACTCTCTCCCCCCCATTTATCTGTTCTTTCCCACAGCACTGTTACCACCTGGCACATCATGTAAATAAACAAAAAATATATATCTGTTTGTCCTACTCTTTCATTGTGTAAAATTCCATAAAGACCAAGGCTCTTGGGCGCCTGGGTGGCTCAGTTGGTTAAGCGACTGCTTTCGGCTCAGGTCATGATCCTGGAGTCCCGGGATGGAGTCCCGCATCGGGCTCCCTGCTCAGCAGGGAGTCTGCTTCTCCCTCTGACCCAACCCCCTCTCATGCTCTCTATCTCTCATTCTCTCAAAAAAAAAAAAAAAAAAAAAGACCATGGCTTTTTTTAATTAAAGATTATTTTTTATTTTTTGCTACTGTATTCTTAGCCTCTAGAATGATGTCTGGAACATAGTAAGTGCTCAATAAACACTTTTTGAATGAATAAAATAATTTTCCAGCAGAGGGGACCAGTTTTAGGAAAACCCTGAAATATTGTAGGAGAGTTTTAGATTTCCATAGTCAAGCCTCTCTCTGCTTGGTGTGGTCCAATGATTGTCTCTGTAGCTTAGTAAGTGATCCCAGAGAAGAACACAGAAAATGCCATCCTCTATTCTAGTAAACAGATCCAAATTATTGATTTGGTGAAACTTGAGACCTCTATAATCACCGAGACATGAACATTTCCATGGCGGAGACTTTTTCAAATCGGTGGAGAGCTTTTTTTTTTTTTTAAAGATTTTATTTATTTATTTGAGAGAGAGAGAATGGGAGATAGAGAGCACATGAGAGGGGCGAGGGTCAGAGGGAGAAGCAGACTCCCCACTGAGCAGGGAGCCCGATGCGGGACTCGATCCCGGGACTCCAGGATCATGACCTGAGCCGAAGGCAGTCGCTTAACCAACTGAGACACCCAGGCGCCCTCGGTGGTGAGCTTTTAATAATATCTTTATATTTTTAATTGTTTTGTTGAAGTCTTAAAAAAACGTGCTGTATAGTTCCCTTCTCAGAGGCTTTGTAAAAGTGAATATAAACCATTTGGAGACAATTTTTGAACCCTTGCTAATGTTCACATGAATTAGAATTTCTTATGTGCAATTGGAGGGCTAAAAAATAAAAGGAAAACACGGAAAGCCCACTGCTCTATAAGCTTAAATTAGCAGTTTGCTTGTAGATGTTCAAATACTAATTATAATAATAAGCATTTTAAAAGACAGGGCATCCTAAGAGCTGGAAGCTGCAAAATCAAGTCAGTCTAACAGTTTTCTGATTTATCTATTTTTTTTTAACTGAAATTAAGTGTATTTTTGGGGGGAAGGGTTCAAAGCTTTTCATTTAATCAGTGACAAATGGACAGGACTATAGAAACTACAAAACACTTCCCCATTCCCTGGGATTTAAGAAATTCTGCCATTTGTTGTATCTGATGCATCTTTGTCACTTAAGAACATTTTCTTTTTGAGCCTGTATCCATGGCTCTGAGAAAGTGAATAGACTTAGTGAATATCATTAAGTCAGCTCTTAGGAGCTAAAAGATGGAAATGAAATCAAGAGGTATTCATTGGTTTATGGTGCTTCCCCTGCAGGGATGCCAAGAACCCAGGCTTCCTGGTAGTCAGATCCGGGCTGGAACCCTGGCTTTGCCCTTCGCATCTTGCAACTGGTACCAGTCTGTGGGTAGGAAGTAATTAGATTTAACTCTACCTCTGAATCGAGGGCCGAGATTGAATAATTTGGAGAATTTGGATTCTTTGGGGAACAAGTAAATTTGTTGGGATAAGGTAGGAAGTTCTTCCGATGGACAGATGGTGACGGTATGAAATTAAATTTAAGGAGCACGGTAAACAACTCTTTCTGTTAAGACTCCTGTTCGCACAGTTCTGAAGCTGTCAATCCCGTACTTAGCTGTGAGCTTTTGGTTTTATAAGAGAATGTATTCGTTTGCATAGTACCAGCAAGAGCCCAGGAGCTGGGGGACCTGAACTGCGAGGGGGGCGTGGTGCCATCACCTTGTAGGGTTGTTGTAAGGACAGGTGATGGATGGATGGACGCACATAAGGTACACCACACGGGTGACAGATAAAAAGCACTTAATAAAGGTAGCCTGATGCTATTTGGTGTCTTTTCCCTCCATCCCATGACCTCTCCTTTATGCCTTTTTCCCTTAAGAGATGAAGACTAGTACTTGAAGATCATTTTAAATCATTTCTTTTAAAAAAATAATTCTGGGGTGCCTGGGTGGCTCAGATGGTTAAGTATCTGCCTTCGGCTCAGGTCATGATCCCAGGGTCCTGGGATTGAGCCCCGAGTCAGGCTCCCCGCTCAGCGGGAAGCCTGCTTCTCCCTCTTCTCCTGCTCCCCCTGCTTGTGCTCTGCTCTCTCTCTGACAAATAAAGTAAAATCTTAAAAAAAAACAAACCCAGAAAAACATTTACTGGTGTAACATATTAGATGTCAGACACACTATAGCGTCAGTAATATTTTAATGAATAGAATAAGGATTTCTTATTAAACTAAATCTACAAATAAATTTTCATCAGTTGATGTGCATTATACAACGTTTTTCATGTAGCAGGTTTTTTTCTTTTTTAGATGGAGCAATCTATTGAAATCAGGATAGAAAAATAAGAACAAATATGATTAAATGGTGGGATTTAAGTTAAATATGTTATAGTAGCTCTTTTTCTAAAATTATTACTAATTGGGGGCACCTGGGTGGCTCAGTCATTAAACATCTGCCTTCGGCTGAGGTCATGATCCCAGGGTCGCGGGATCAAGCCCCACGTCTGACTTCCTGCTCAGCTGGGAGCCTGCTTCTCCCTCTCCCTCTGCCTGCAGCTCTGCCTGCTTGTTCTCTCTCTCTCTCAAATAAATAAATAAAACCTTTAAGAAAATAAAATTGTTACTAATTGAATACATTTTTATACCTTATTTGATTTTTTAATTATGAAATAATTAATGATTTTTAAAAAAGATTTTATTTATTTGAGAGAGAGCGAGAGCGCATAAGCAGGGGGGAGGGGCGGACTCCCTGCTGAAAAGGAAGCGGGATGCAGGACTTGATCCCAGGACCCTGAGATCATGACCTGAGCCGAAGGGACAAATACAACACAGATAATTAAACTAAGGCAAGTGAGTGGGTGCTACGTTAGATTAGGAAGCAAGATAACATTTAAGCTGTGATCTGAGTGACAAAGGGAGCCTTTATCAGGAGCAGAGCAATTTCAGACAGAAGGAACAAGTGCAAAGGCCCTGAGGTAGAGAGAAGCCAGGAGAATGGTATGAGATGATGTCAGAGAGGGAAGGAGTGGCCAGATTGCTCAAGGTTTTGTAATTTGTGGCAAGGACTGGGTTTTATTCTATGTGCCATGGGAAACAATTGTAGGACTTTTTGTGGGGGTAGCAGTTGGGGAAATGGGAATAATTTGGTTTACATTTAGAAATATTCTTGCATGTAGAGGTTATGGATCATGGGTGAGCAAGAGTGGTAACAGGCAGAATTATTAGGAACCTATTGCAGTAGTCCGGGTGAGATGTGGTGTACTTATTACAATTGTAATTTTACATTTATTTATGTGCTTATTTGGTTGATATTGCCCTCACTAGACTGTAAGCTCCATGAGGAAAGAGGCAATTTTTCCTTTTTTTTTCTTAAAGTTGTATTTTCAGTGTTTAGTCCAGAGCCTGGTAGCATATCTCAGTGACCTAGTACTTGAGTAACTAGATAAGGATTATGAGAAACAATGAATAATATGTTGACGTAACTATTCAGTGCTTTTCTGATATTACGCATATAAAATTGAGGTATGCATCATGGCCAAGGAAATTATTATAGCTAGCAGGAAAAAAATCAGTGAAGTCATAATATGCAGGTCTTTATTCAGATATTCAGATTAGAGTTTCCAGCCCTTGACTCTTACTCTGATAGTGGATCTGCGACAGGCTACATGTTAGTGAGTGGAAGGTGTTTTCACAAGGAATCTATGAGAACATTTGGTTGTCAAAAATGATAGCACGTGAGTTATAATAACCATATGATGTCACTAAAACTATTGAGGTTGTTCCGATCTCTTCATTGTACTAATTTATGAGTACAAATGTTACTCTGGGTATCTTACATTGAGTATATACCAAAGATGTTTTAAAACATTTAATTAGAAAAAATCAGACATAGGACTGTGGTTTATTTAAGACCAACCTCACTTACTGTAATGGGGCATTCAAAATGAGCCATGGTACTGATTTATGCAGTGTTGTTATAGAGCTAGCAACATAACAGATTAAATGTTTTCTCTTCTCCTGTCTTTATAGACAATGATGGAAGAGTTTGAAACCTTTAAACAATTTTACTCAGACAGTGGGACACATAATTAGGAAGAGCTTAAAGCATTTTAGAGCTCTAATTTATATCTGGACTGAGATTCAATTATTCTTTGTTCTGCAGTAAATTTAAATGGTTTGATTATTAACCTCTAGGTCATGGTTGATTGGTCTATAAATGATAGATTTTTTTTTCTGCCAGACGAAGTCAGCTTAAAAGAGGAGAAAAATTTAGACAGCCCATGTAAAACTCTTGCGTTGTAGAAAGGAGGAATTTCTTTGGTAAGTGCATTAAGGATTCTGCTGACTCTACTACATTTTTTCAGTAAGTACTTACTGAATATCCACCACGTGTAAGGCTCTGTGCTGGGCCTTCATGACCCAAAAGTGAACACCTTGCTGCAACTAACAGCGTAGTGACTGGTCATTACACCAGAACGTGAGGTGGAGGGTATATAATGCCTGGGCAAGCATGTAGGAGAGGCATTCAAACATGATTTGGAAATAATTAGTATCTATGCTGAATGAAGGATGGCCCCAGCAAGGCCAGGTTAGGAAGATCTTAAACTCTTTTCAGCAGGGGAGTAAATGGTCAGATTTGAGTTCTAGAAAAATCTCCCTGGGGCTGCGTGTAGACTTTTCAAAATCACAGCATTCTTTTACCTGTTTTATGTTATATGTATCATGTAAAGATATAAGGAAGCATCGTTTTTGTTTATTTATTCATTTATTTATTTAGTAAGTAAGTAAATAAGTAGGCAGGCAAGTAGGCTTCATGCTGGAAGCCCAGTGTGGGGCTTGAACCCACGACCCTGAGATTGAGACCTGCGGTGATATCAGGAGTTGGATGCTTGACCTCCTGAGCCACCCAGGTACCCCAGCATCATTTTTATTTTTAAGTAAACTTTGTCATTGAAGATTAACTTGAAGGTACAGAAGAGTGCACAAGTCATAAGGTTATAGCGCTTTGCATTTCCTAAAAGTAAGCCACCTTTGTAATCACTACTCACATCAAAACATGGAATATTATCAGCCACCTTTGTAATCACTACTCACATCAGAACATAAAATATTATCATTATCCTAGAATCTGTTCGTTGCTTGCTTTCAGTCATTACCTGCACCCGCAAGGTGACCACTAGTCTGAATTCTATCACTACTGATTAGTTTTGCCTATTGTAAAACTTTATACAAATGGAATCGTGCAATATTTACTTTTTTGGGTCACTAAGCGTTTCTTTGTGATGTTCACCCATGCTGCTGGATGTAGTAATATTTGGTTTTTCTTCTCCCATGTGATGGTATTTTATTATTGTATATTCCACATTTTTTTCCCATCCATTTACTGTTCGTAGCCATTTAGATCATTTCCGGTTTTTCTCCCTTACAAAGAGTGCTGCCATCAACAGTTTCCTATGGGTGTATGTGGGCATTTCTGTAGAGTGTGTATACCTAGAATTGGGATGGATCAGGGGTTATGTATATGAGTTACCACTGATACTGCCAAACATTTGCCTGAAGCGGTTGTACCAGTTCACATTCCCAACATCAGTGTATGAAAGTTCCAGTTGTTTCTCATTCTTGCTCACACTTGGTATCCTAAGTCATAGTGGTGGGTAAAAAGTGATAGCTCATTGTGGTTTTCATTTGTACTTTCCCAGTAAGTGATGTTCTTCTGTACTGTGGGCTTTTTAATCTTGTAATGTCGTGCCTTTGATGAACAGAAAATTTTAATTTGAATGAATTCCAGTTTATAAATCTTTCCTTTAGATTTATGCTTTTTGTGTCTTGAGAAATTTTTGCTTGCCTCAAGGTCATGAAGATATTCACCTGGGCTCTCAAGACGTCTTACTGTGTTACTTTTCATATTTAGATCTGTAACCCTCTTGGCATTGTATTTTGTGTGTGGTGTGAGGTAGGGGTCAAGATGATTTTCATCTGTGTAGTTACCCTGTTGACCCAGCATTACTTATTGTAAAGATCATTCTTTCTCCACTGAATTACAATGGCACGTTTATCCTAAATCAAGTAGTTGTGTTTATAAATCTGTTTCTGGACTCTCTGTATTCTGTCCTATTGGGTTATTTGTCTAACAAAATACCTTAAATTATTGTAGTCCTGGGGCGCCTGGGTGGCTCAGTCGGTTGGGCGACTGCCTTCGGCTCAGGTCATGATCCTGGAGTCCTGGGATCGAGTCCCGCGTCGGGCTCCCTGCTTGGCGGGGAGTCTGCTTCTCCCTCTGACCCTTCCCCCTCTCGTGCTCTCTCTCTCTCTTCATTCTCTCTCTCTCAAATAAATAAAAATAAAATCTTTAAAAAAAATTATTGTAGTCCTAAGACCAGGTAGTATAAGTGTTTCGATTTTACTTTTCTTCTTAATTTCCTTTTGGACTTTTCTTGGTGTTTAGCATTTACATATAAATTCTAGACTCACCCTATCAATTTTCACAAAGACACTGGCTGAGATTTTGACTGGAATTGCATTGAATCTGCAGATCAGTTTGGGAGAGTTGACATCTTAAAAATATTGAGTCTTCTAATCAATGAACACAGTCTAGTTCTCTGTCTAATTAGGTTGTCTTTAATTCCTCAAAGTAATGTTTTCAAGTTCTCTCTGTAGCATCTTTCATTAGGTTGATTCTTTTTGTTGTTGCAAATGACATCTTTAAAGTTTCACCTCCCAATTTTATGTTGCCTGTGTGTATAAAATACAATAGATTTTGGTGTATTGACTTGGATTCCAAGGATTTTGCTACATTGACTTCTTAGTCTTAATAGTTATCTGTAGAATAATCCATCCTCACTTAGGAATTTACTCTCAGCACTTAACTACTTCCCTCACCATGCCGGATTCTAAGAATACTTTAACTCTGTAAAAGCCCCTTGGAGAAAGTTCCTTTCTCTACTGTTACTGTCATTTATTTTAATTTCATGTATGAATAAAACCACACAATATACTGTTATTGATGTTTTGGGCAGTTAGTATCTATTTGTGTTTACTATTTCTTTTTATTCCTTCATGTAAGTAAGTCTGTTTCCCTCTGGGATTATTTTTCTTCTGCTGGAAGACCTCTCTTCAGTATTTCTTTGTATTTTTGTTTGAAACTTAAAATTTTGTCTTAATTCTGGAAGTGTATTTTTGTTGCATGTAGAATTCTAGGTTGTCAGTTTTTTTTCCAGTGCTTTAAAGATACAATTTTATCATCCTCTGTCTTCTATTATTTTTGTTTAAGAAATCAGCTGTCAGTCTCCTTGTTGTCCTTTGAAGATGATGTGCTTTGTTCTCTGTTTTAAATTTTGTTTTCTATTTCTTTGATATTGAGGGTTCTATTATAATGTGCCTAGGCATGTTTTTCTTACTAGTTATCCTGCTTGAAGATCATAGAGCCTCTTAAATCAGTTTTAGAGTATTTTTGACAATTATCTCATTAGATATTACTTCTTGTCCAATCTCTCCTCTTTTCCTGAAAGTGCAGTTTTATGTATAGTAGATCTCTTCACTATGTCTGATTTGATTCAAACTATTTTCTGTGTTTTCCATTGTCTGTTTTTCCCTCTTTGCTTTAATTTGGAAATTTTTCTAATGATCTATCTTCTAATACACTAATGCTTTCTTCTTAACGTTTAAACTGCTCTTAAAAAATCTGTTGGGTTTTTATTGTTATAGCTTTATTGAGGTATAATTTACATGCCATAAAATTTACTCTTTGTAAGTGTACAATTGAATGATGTGAGTTTAATTTATAGAGTTCTGCAGCCATTATCAAATTGAGTTTTAGAAAACTTGGTCCACCCCCAAAATTCTCTTGAGCCCATTTGCAATCTCTGCTCCTAGCCCTAACCCCAGGCAACCACTGTTTCTTTTCTTTTTTAATATTTAATTTTACATTTAGTTAAAAAAAGATGGTATTTTGTACAAGCTTTTAATTAAATTTGCTTAATAGGGTTTTATTTTATTTTTATTTATTTTTTAAATTTAAGTTTTAGGTAGTTAACATACAGTGAAATATTGGTTTCAGGAGTAGAATTCAGTGATTCATCACTTACATACAACACCCAGAGCTCATCATAACGAGTGCCCTCCTTCATCCCCATCCCCCAGCTAGCCCATCCCCCACCCACCTCCTTCCATCAACCTTCAGATCTCTATGGTTAAGAGTCTCTTACGGTTTTTTTCCCTCTCTCCTTTTTTTCTTTTCCCCCATCCCATATGTTCATCTGTTTTCTTTCTTAAATTCCACATGTGAGTGAAGTCATATGGTATTTGTCCTTCTCTGACTGACTTATTTCACTTAGCATAGTCTACTCTAGCTCTATCTGTGTCATTACAAATGGGAAGATTTCGTTCTTTTTGATGACTGAGTAATATTCCATATATATATGTATATATGTAATGTATATATATACACATATATATATATCACATCACATCTTCTTTATCCATTCATCAGTCGATGGACATTTGGACTCTTTTCATAATTTGGCTACTGTTGATAATATAAACATCGGGTTGCATGTGCCACTTTGAATGTGTATTTTTGTATCCTTTGGGTAAATACCTAATAGTGCAATTGCTGGATCATAGGGTAGTTCTGTTTTTAACATTTTGAGGAACCTCCATACTGATCTCCACAGTGGCTGCACCAGTTTGCATTCCCACCAACAGTGCAAGAGGGTTCCCCTTTCTCTGCATCTTTGCCAACACCTGTTGTTTCCTGTGTTATTAATTTTAGCCATTCTGACAGGTGTGAGGTGGTATCTCATTGTGGTTTTTTTTTTTTTTAAGATTTTATTTATTTATTTGACAGAGAGAGAGATAGCGAGAGCGGGAACACAAGCAGGGGGAGTGGGAGAGGGAGAAGCAGGCTCCCCGCAGAGCAGGGAGCCCGATGCGGGACTCGATCCCAGGACCCTGGGATCATGACCTGAGCCGAAGGCAGACGCTTAACGACTGAGCCACCCAGGCACCCATCTCATTGTGGTTTTGATTTGTATTTCCCTGGTGATCAGTGATGTTGAGCATCGTGTCATGTGTCTGTTAGCCATCTGAGTATCTTTTTTGGAAAAGTATTCATATCGTCTGTCCATTTCTTAACTGGGTTATTTGTTTTTTGGTTGTTGAATTTGGTAAGTTCTTTGTAGATATAGGATACTAACCCTTTATCAGATATGTCATTTGCAAATATCTTCTCCCATTCTGTAGGCTGCCATTTAGTTTTGTTGAATGTTTCCTTTGCTGTGTGGCAACCACTGTTTCTATAAATTTGCCTTTTCTATGCAATTAATATAAATTGAATCATACAAATATAGTCTTTGTATCTGGCTTCTTTCACTTAGCATAATGTTTTTGAAACTTAAAAGTCGTCCATACTGTAACATGCACTGGTTGGTATTTTATTCCTTTTTTTTGCTGAGATTTATATTGTATGGATATACTTTGGTCTGTTTATCCGTTCATGAGTTAATGAAAATTTTGGTTGTTTCCAGTTATTGGCTATTCTGAATAATGCTGCCATGACAATTCACGTCAGTCTTTGTGTAAACCTATGCTTTCATTTCCTCTTGGGTAAGAGAAGTAGAGTAGAATTTCTGGATCATATGGTGTATGTATGTTTAACTTTTTAGGGAACTAATGAAATGTTTTCCAAAGTGGCTGTAACACTTTATATTCCTGCAGTGTATGATGGTTTCAGTTTCTTCACGGTTTCTTCCAGTAGTTATTGATTACAGTCATTATAGTGGATGTGTTGAGTTTAATTTGTGATTTAATTTGCATTTTCCTAATGATTAATGATGTTGAGCACCTTTTTATGGGCTTATCAGCCACTTGTAAGTTGTTTTGTTTGGTGAAATGTCTGTTCATTTATCTTGCCCATTTTTAAAATTGCATTGTCTTCTTACTGATGGTGTAAGAGTATTTTATATATTCTGTATACAGGCCTTTTATCAGATCTATGATTTCAAATATTTTCCCCAAATTTGTGACTAGTGTTGTCATTTTCTTAATGGTGCCTTCTTTTGAAGTGCAAAAAGATTTTAATTTTGATGAAGTCCAATTTATTAATGTTGTCCTCTATGACATGCTTTTGTTGTACCTGAGAACTTTTGCCTAATCTGAGGTTTTCTAGATTTTTATGAGATACGGTGATTTTCTAGATTTTCTTCCAGAAGATTGCAGTTTTATTATGGTTACGGTTTATGATCCATTTTGAATTAATTTTTTGCATTTGGGGGGAGGTAACGGTCTGTTTATCTTTTTGCATATAGATGTCTAATCTTTTATCAGCACCATTTGCTGAAAAGACTATAATTTCCTCATTGGATTAGCATCCTTGTCAAAGGTCAACTGATAGTAAATGTAAGGGTTTGTTTCTGAACTTTTAATTCTGTACTATCGTCTGTCTGTCATCTGTCTTTACCCTGTATCACACTGTGGACTTAGATCAAATTTTGAAATCAAATCGTGTAAGTCATCTTCCAACTTTGTTTTTTTTTTTTTCTTACAAAATTCTTTTGGTTATTTGAAGTCCTATGAATTCCTATACACATTTTAAGTTTGCCAATTTCTAAAACAAAAAACCAAAAACACCCCCACCTACTGGGATTTTGTTAGAGATTGTTTTGAATCTGTAGCTCAATTTGAGGAGAATTTCCATCTTAACAACAATGAGTCTTTCAATTCATGAATCTGGAATGTCTCCATTTACTGAGTTCTTCAATTTCCTTCCGTAATGCTGTGTAGTTTTCAGTGTGTATGTCTTGCACTCCTTTTATTAAAATTATTCCTAAGTATTTTATTCTTTTTGATTCTATTATGAATGAAGTTGTTTTGTTAATTTCACTTTTAGATTGTTTGTTGCTAGTATGTAGCATATTAGCTGGTTTATAGCTGATAGGAAGAAATATAATTGATTCTTTTGTTTGTTCTTGTGTATTGCAATCTTGCCAAATTCACTTCTTAGTTTCAGGAATTGTTTGTGGATTCCATATTATATTCTACACATAGGACCACATAATCTGCAAATAAAAAAGTTCTGTTTTTTTTTCCCTCTCAAATCAGAATGGCTTTCTTTCCTCCTTTTTTTTTTTTTACTTCTTCTTCCCTCTTTCTTCCTTCCTTCTCTACTTCCTTTCTTCTTATTGTAGAACCCAGAATTTCTACTACAATACTGTAGCAAAAGGGGACAACCTCATCTTATTTAGTGGTAAAAGCAGACATCCTTGCTTTGTTCTTGAACTTAGGGGTGAAAGCATTCAGTCTTACAATATTATGTAAGGTGTTAAGTGTAGTTTTTTTATTTTTATAGATGCCTTTTTGTTAGGTTGAGGAAAACCCTTTCTATACTTAGAGAGTTTTAAACAATTATAAATGAGTGTTTGATTTTGTTAAAAATTTTTCTGCATGTGGGAGGGGAAGAATGAAGGGGAGTAAGTCAGACGGGGAGGCGAACCATGAGAGAAGATGGACTCTGAAAAACAAACTGAGGGTTCTAGAGGGGAGGAGGGTAGGGGGATGGGTTAGCCTGGTGATGGGTATTAAAGAGGGCACATTCTGAGTGGAGCACTGGGTGTTATGCACAAACAATGAATCATGGAACACTACATCAAAAACTAATGATGTAATATATGGTGATTAACAACAATAAAAAAATTAAAAAAAAATTTCTGCATGTGTTGAGATGATCATGTGTTTTTTTCCCCTTTATTGTTATTTAGTAATTTTCCTCATATTAATAATGTATTTACAGATATAATTTATTACATTGATTGGTTTTTGAATTTTAAACAAACTTTGCTTTCAGGATTAAATCTCACTTGTCTTAGCTGTCTTTTCCTGTATTGTTGAATTCAGCCTGCTAGTACTTTTTAAGCGGATTTTTATGTCTTTATTAATGAGGTATATTGCACTATAGTTTTCTTGTGATATCCTTCTCTGGCCTTGGAATCAAGGCATTACTGGCCTCATAGAATGAGTTGGAATGTGTTCTCTCCTTTATTTTCTGAATGAGTTTGTGAGGAGTGGACTTTGCTTCATCTTTAAATTTTTGGTAGAGTTCACCAGTGAAGCCATCTGGGCTGGGGCTATTCTTTGTGAGAGGATTTTAATTTACCAATTCAATTTTTTTCTCCTTATATTGGCCTATGAACGTGCAGTAGTTTGTAATATTCCTTATAAGCCTTTTAATTTCTATAGGGTCAGTAGTGATTTTCTCTATTTTGATAATTTGATAATTTATGTCTTTTGTTTTACTAGGATAGTTTAAGTTAGTTTAACTTCGGTGGCTTGTCAGTTTTGTTTATTTCTTCTTTACAAGCCAACATTTAGTTTCAATGGTTTTTACTATTGTTTTCTGTTTTCTGGTTCATTGATTTTCTTTCTAATCTTTGTTATTTCCTTCCTTCCATTTGCTTCGGGTGGTTTATTTTTATCTAGTTTCTTGGGGTGGAAGCTTAGGTTATTAAGACCTTTCTTCTGGGACGCCTGGTGGCTCAGTTGGTTAAGCGTCTGCCTTTGGCTCAGGTCATGATCCCGGGGTCCTGGGATCCAGTCCCACATCGGGCTCCTTGCTCAGCAGGGGGCCTGCGTCTCCCTCTGCTGCTCCCCCTGCTTGTGCTCTCTTTCTCTGACAAATAAATAAGTAAAATCTTAAAAAAAAAGACCTTTCTTCTACTCTGATATAGACATTTGTAGCCATAAGTCTAAGCTTTGCTTTCAGTATATCCCATCCAGCTCGATATGTTGTGTTTTCATTTTCATTTAGCTCAAAATATTTTTATAGTTCTTTTGATTTCTTTGATCCAGGTGTAGTTGTTTAATTTGCAAATATTTGGGATTTTCCCTTATTTATTTTTGCTGTGGATCTCAAATATAGTTCCATCGTGATCAGGGCATATACTTTGTTGATTTTAATTTTTAATTTCTTGAGACTTGTTTTAGTGGAGCAGCCTGTGTTTTATCCTGGAGAATGTTCCATGTGTGCTTGAAAAGAATGTGTATTCTGTAGTCACTGAATGGAGTTTTCTACTAATATGAGTTAGGTTAAGTTAGTTGATAGTTTTATTTATGTTTTGGCTATCATTGCTGATTTTAGGTCTAATGTTCTTTTTTTTTAAGATTTTATTTATTTATTTGACAGAGAGACAGCGAGAGAGGGAACACAAGCAGGGGGAGTGGGAGAGGGAGAAGCAGGCCTCCCGTGGAGCAGGGAGCCCCATGCGGGGCTCGATCCCAGGACCCTGGGATCATGACCTGAGCCGAAGGCAGATGCTTAAGGACTGAGCCACCCAGGCGCCCCTAAAATGGGGCGCCCTTTAAATAGCACTTTCGTATCAAGTGAGTGTCCTTGACAGTAACCATGAGGCTCCTGTGTCTCATAGTTGGGTATGCCCTGGCTGAACTACCACGCTGAAGAGGGTGCCGGCTGAGGGGAGGGGCCCCAGGCAAGAGTGCTCCAGTATGTACGGTAATTTCAACTAAGGTCACTTGTTTTCACGGGTGAATGCTTCTCAGTTTGTTGTGTGCTGAAATTTCCAGAGTGCTGAAATGATTGTCTTTGACAGTTTTGAGCAGCTTTATAGTTGCTTTATGGGGAGAGGATGTATCAGCTTTCTCACTCCCTCCTGCCCACGTGAGTCTGCTCCAGTTACTGTAGCTTGGAGATATACAGTCTTTATTTGATACTTACTTTCTTTTTCACGTTTAAAACAGATTACAGTTCTCCGGTGACATCCTTCGCTTGTCATCTGTTTTCTCTTTTTTTTTTTTTTTAAAGATTTTATTTATTTATTTGAGAGAGAGAGAATGAGAGATAGAGAGCACGAGAGGGAAGAGGGTCAGAGGGAGAAGCAGACTCCCTGCCGAGCAGGGAACCCGATGTGGGACTCGATCCCGGGACTCCAGGATCATGACCTGAGCCGAAGGCAGTCGCTTAACCAACTGAGCCACCCAGGCGCCCTTGTCATCTGTTTTCTTGAACGTATCCATCATGGTTCATGTCCGTATCCGAGAACTTCGCTGTTTGAATCACCAGTGGGTCCCCTTCTCTTGTCCGCCTCCCACCCCGGGTTTTAGGCATTTGGCCTTACCCTCTAACACGCGTGATGTTTGGGATAGAACGTCAGATAGTGTATTTGAAAACATTGTGGAAACCCCGGATGGTGTTATCTTTCTTCCGGAAGACAGGGTGGGGGTAGCCTATTTTTATTTAGTCGGGAATTGAAAAAGCTCTCATTCCGAGTTTTGTTCCCTTTGAGGGATGTTTTACTCTTGGCTTTCCTTCATTCCGAGGGCATAACCTTTTAGAGATCCCAATGGCAAACCTGAGGTGTTTACTGGGGCCCTCCTCTTTGGTGACCCCGAGCTCCACTTTCTTTTTCCCGGACCCTACAAATCTACCAGAAACTCTGCTCAGTGTTTTAACTTCATGCGTGCCACTTTCTCTTAGGTTTTTTGGCCTCTCCTGTTACGCAGTTTTGGAAACTTGAAGGGAAATGTTATGTTCAATGTTGGTCTTTGTTTTTTGCCCTTCCCTTTTTGGGGGGATCTTGGCTCCTCCAGTCCCATCTACCTTGGTAAACCTGAACTTTTATTTCTGAGCATAGCTTAGTAAGCCAGAATTTTTGAGGTGCTGCTTTCTTCCTGGCCTCCTGGCCCCTGAGTGTGCAAAGAAATTGGCAGATGCCTTGATCAAAAGTGGCAGAGAAGGTCAGGCTCAGCTCAGTGCATTTCTCTTCTCTCCAGGGTCTCGCTCTGCCAAGTCCTGGTTGCTTTGGTTGCTGTTGGAAAACTTGAATAGTTTTTTGTTTTTGTAAATTTTATTCAGCGTTTCTTCATGGAGGATTGGTCTGATCTAAACAACTTCCTTTATGGAAGTGGATCTCCAAAAGCATTCTTTAGCATCATTACTTTATTTGACCTACATTGACAAAGAGATGTGACCATTGAATTTTTTTCCTCTAGATTAGGGTCTTTCCTTAGAATCATCAAAGAGTGTCTCTTCAAGATACAAAGAGTAGGCAGAAAAGTTAAAAAGTTATCTTGTAGATTTTGAACTAGGGAACTTCTATTCAATATTGATTAATAGCTAAGAGACTAAACTTTTTTGCATAAAAAGATAAACTGACTTGCAGTGTTATTATAATATTGATCTTTTGAATATTCTTGAACCAGTTAATTCTTTATTTTTTCTTACAGTAAAGTCAATTAAATATATAAAGCAATTTTACAAACATTTTATAATGACTTTTTTAAAAAAGGATTTTATTTATTTGACACACACACACACACACACACACACACAGAGCACAAGCAGGGGGAATGGCAGGCAGAGGGAGAGGGAGAAGCTGGCTCCCTGCCTGAGCAAGGAGCCTGATGTGGGACTCGATCCCAGGACCCTGAGCTCATGACCTGAGCTGAAGACAGACGCTCAACCTACTAAGCCACCCAGGCACCCCTTGATAATGACTTTTAGTGTAGATCTTTGTTTGTAATTTGTGGAATATTAAGACCAACTTTATTTGAATTTATTATTAGGAGGACACAGATATTTAGCTTAACTCATTAATGTCAATTTTTTTTTTTTAGTTCTTTAGCAAAATGACATAGAATGCTTAATTTTTAATTCCCGTTTCTTTAGGATTTAATACCTTTCATTACATTATGAAGGTAAAAATCAGTCTTGATAGTAGCTTTTAAAAATTATTAGGTAAGGGGCTCCTGGGTGGCTCAATCATTAAGTGTCTGCCTTTGGCTCAGGTCATGATCCCAGGGTCCTGGGATTGAGTCCCACGTCGGGCTCCATGCTCAGCAGGAAGCCTGCTTCTCCCTCTCCCACTCCCCCTGCTTGTGTTCCCTCTCTCGCTGTGTCTCTCTCTGTCAAACAAATAAATAAAATCTTAAAAAAAATTATTAGGTAAGATTCATTAATTGTGTCAGTTATACCACTCTGGTGGGGGATGTTGATAATGTGGGGTCTATGCATGTATAGAGGCAGGGAGTATATGGGAAATCTGTACCTTCCTCTCAATTTCACTATGAACCTTAAACTGCTCCAAAAAAAAAAAAAAAAAAGTTTTCAAAAAAGTTACTAAGTCCACAGAAATTACATTTACCTATTCTGGTATCTCATATAGGGCTGGATAAACTTTAATTATTAACTCTAAATTAATAACCTAAATACGTTAGGTGCTGTTTTTCTGTATACCCCTGTAGTAAACAACCACTATTACGATGAACTCTAATGATCTTAAGGATGTGTTTTTGATAGCCGTTGATTTTGAATTAATAGAAGCTCAAAAGTTGAGGCTATAACATTTTAAAATAAATTTTGTTTTTGTTCAAGGTGTTAAGTTTATGGATATGTATAGTACACTGGAGAATAAAAACATAGATAAATCAGCAACTTTCTAGGAACATATGAAAATCCTTTCCCTGTTCTCTTTTTTTGAAATCCTTAGATTTAGTCTAATTCTCCAAAAAACAAGTCCATGTTTCCTTGATGGAGACCCAGAAATAGAACGTTTTACAGGCAGTAAGTTATACTATGAAATAAATGAATGTGGGGAGGGCAAGAGAAGGGTGCCCTGCCCTCACTTCTCTCCCTGCCTCAAAACTGCCGGATCTTGCATATATTTCTGTCCCTGTAGTAGATTGTGAGCCCTATGAGGAAGGTGACAGCATTGTGCTCATTGTTAGACATCACGGTACCTGCCATGTTGGAGGTATTCCATAAACACTGGCTGGGTAAATCATGTCCAAGAAAAATTTTGTACCAGACACCTGTTAAAAATGGTAGGGACAGATTTTAGTCAGTTCTACGGTAGGGGAGAGAGACTTCAGTGTACAAAAGGGGAGAGGCCTTTTCCATCCTGGGGTGCACATAAGGAAAGGTACCAAAAAGTCTTTAAGAGGGTTTGGTCTGTATGGTTAGGCCATCAGGGTTTGTTCATTGGCACTCATCTGGAGGAGGAACGAATTTCTCATCTCTTTAGGACAGGAAGTGGTTTTGCAAATTGGAGCAAGGTGCCCATCCCAGTTAGGCTGTTACCCTTCCACAGAAATGGGGGGGGGGGGCAGGAGAGCTACCTCCCTGGATGCTTGCATTTCAAAGAGGTGGCATCTTGGTCCTTAAGGAGACATTTCGGGTGGTAGGAGATTAACATCTCAAAGAGGGCAGTAGGGGAATTTATAGGTGCAAGCTTTTTAAAGTAAGCACTCTCAGAAAAGGGAGGTCAGTGGCCTATAATCAGGCTTTGGCCAGAAAAAACAGTAAATTCTCTGGCAGCTGTGAGCTTTCTCAGGCAGATGGTTTAGGGACCCGAGGTCCTCGTTCTAGGAGCACGGCCTTGGACTGATAGAAACTGTGCTAGTGATTATTTAAGTCTCTTAGGGTGGAGGATGAAATCATTTGTGCTGGAGGTTGCAGTTTTCCTAGACCAAGGTTGAGGCCTGATTGAGGAGAGGACTCAGAGTGAGTCTGAACAAAGCTTGGTCAAAGAGAGAGTCTTTGTCAATAAGACAGGGCAACAAGGGTGTTTTATGAATGGAAATGTAAGGTGAGACCAAAAATGAGGTATAAATCAGGGATACCTAGAATTTAATGTCCAGTACTAGCTAGGGGAGAACGAACTAATGTTTGTTTTAGCCAGGCACGTGACATCTGTTATTTTTACCTAATCCTAATAACCCTGTGAGGTCAGTACTATCTCCACATTAAATCACGAGACAGAGGCTCAGACATTTTAAGTAGCATGATCAAGGTCATCTCGTTAGTGATTGCTGGAGTTGGTGTTCAGACCCAGAGTCATTTGACTTCAGAGTGCCAATACATTATAATACCTGCTTATTAATGTGTATTTTAGCATTGTATAGCAACCTGCTTTTCTTAGAAGTAACTTACAGTAACAACAGTTGGCACTGATAAGCTGTTTACTGTGTACCAAGTCCTAAGAAGAAAATTTAGCAAGGCTTGACAAACATTGAGTGAGAAAGTAAGAGCGTTACTAGTGCTTTGCTTTACCGAGATACAAATGCTCTCAGTAGTCATTGGAATTACTGCTAACACCCCAATACATATGGAGAAGCTGCTCCTAATCACAGATCCCGGTAGTGCTGGGATAAGAGGGTCTCTATAGCCATCCAGCCCGGAATCTTAATTCCTCAGATGAAAAAGCCACGACCCAAAAAAGGTTAAGTGATTTCCCCAAGTGATGTCCTCAAGGTCCCAGGGCTTGCTCATTAGAGAAAGCTGGGATTGGCTTAACCAAAAATTATTGTGGCCCAATTTGGGGATTTACCCTAAGATGTCATTATCACAGGAGGTATTTATCCAAGGTCAAACTGCCACACCGTGGCCACTGCATTCTGTTAGAAAATAACCTCAGGGGGCGAAATTGCCTGTTGGTGGAGGGGACAGTGACTCAGCCGTTTCCCGGCAGCCCCGTCAGGTGACTTAGAAGAGCTCTCTGTGTCAGACAGTTGTGCCTGAATCCCCTAAGTCTCTTTTGAGCGACCCCCCCCCCCCAGCCCCCACTACAGTTTTGGCAAAAATAAAGGAAGAGCAATATGACAATGATAACAAAACAACACAGCTCTAAAAAACCTTTACAAATTGTTGCCTAAATATGTCCATTACAGTGTTTTAAAATTTTCAAAGATTGAAGTAATACCACTTCTCTTACTTCTGTCAAAACATTAATTTATGCTGTTTGGGGTATTAAACAGTAAATTGGGTGTTTTTTTTTTTTTTTTCCCTTGTTGTTTTCCCTGTGTCATTGCCGTGCCTGAATTTCATCCTGACAGTTTTCCTCTGCTTTGTGTGTGTGTGTGTGTGCGTGTGTGTGCGCGCGTGCTAAAGTAGCCCTCTAGAAAAATTGTAGTAAGAACACTTACCACGAGTTCCACCCTCTTTACGACTTTTTAAGCGTACAATGCCATATTGTTGACTGTATGTTCAGTGTTCAGATTTCTAGAACTCACTTGCTCACCTAACATATGCCCGTTGATTAGTAACTCATTTCCCCTCTCCTTACTATTCCACTCTGATTCTATGAATTTGACTTTATATAAGCGGAATCACGCAGAATTGCCTTTCTGTGATTGGTTTATTTCACTTACTATAATGTGGTCTATCTCACTTCGTAGAGTGTCCTGAAGGTTCATCCATGTTGTTGAAAATGGTAGAATTTCCTTTTTTTGGCGGCTGAATAGTATTCTACTCTCTCTCTCTGTATGCCTCTTTATCCATTCATCTGTTGATACACATTTAGGTTGTTTCTATATCTTGGCTCTTGTGAATAGTACTGTAGTGAACAGAGGGTGCTAATATCCCTTCAAGATCTTGATTTCAATTCTGGATGAATTCCCAGAAGCGGGATTGCTGGATAATATGGTAGTTCTGGGTATTTTTTTTTTTTAAGGTTATTTATTTGAGAGAGAGAGAGCATGCAAGCACATGAGCAGGAGGGGCAGAAAGACAGGGAAAAAGGGAATCCCAAGCAGACTCTGTGGTGAGCGTGGAGCCCCATGCGGGGCTCGATTTCACGACCCTGAGATCATGACCTGAACCGAAACCAAGAGTCAAATGTTTAACTGACTGTGCCACCCAGCTAGTTCTATTTTTAACTTTCTGAGGAGCCTCCATCGTGTTTTTCATAGTGGCTGTGCCATTTTGCATTCCTTCCAGCAGTATGCAGGGATGCCAATTTCTTCACATCCTTGTCAACACTTGATGTTTTCTGATTTTTGATACTTGCAACCTGACAGGTGTGAAGTGATATTGTGGTTTGGATTTGCTTTTCCTTGATTAGTAACCCTGAACATTTTTTCACATACCTGTTATCTTCTTTGGGAATGTGTCTATTTGAATCCTTAGCTTGTTTTTTTAGGTTATTAGTTTTTTGCTATTGAGTCATAGGCGTTCCTAATATATTTTGCATATTAACTCCTTATCAGATACATGGTTGGCCAACGTTGTCTCCCATTCTGTAGGTTGCCTTTCACTCTGTTGTTTCTTTGCGGTGTGGAAGCTTTTCAGTTTGATGTAATCCCACTTTTTCCTCTGCCCCTTTGGTGTCCCTTTCGTTCTGGTGATACCAGGGGATCCCTGGATGTGGGGACTCTTCATACCATTCAGTCACACAGTGGACCGGTGAGTTACTAGTGAAGATGTGAAAAGAGGGGTTAGCACTGCAATGCGTGTGAGTGTGTGTGTGTGTGTGTGTGTGTGTGTGTGGTTGTTAATGACCAGTGAGCATGACTGAGTTAGGACAGCAGTGAGCAGAGGTAGGAGTTTGGGGTTGTGAGAGTCCATCACCACAGGTGTTAAGGGCCTGCAGGGAATGAGGTGGAGGTAGAATCCAGTCTTTCGCTTTCATGGAGTCATGGAAGAGGGATTCAAAACCTCTGGTAAGTCAGGGCCACTCAGAAAGGCAGTCTATTTATTCCTTAGGAGAAGAAACTGGAAAATCAGTATAGGCTAACTCTTACAAAATAATATTGAGAGGTAGGAAAGAGGAACACAGAAACCTGTAGCTCCTTCCTCCTTTGCTTTGTTCCCCTAGCACGCTTTGGGTCCCTCTCTTGTAGCATTTAATCCTCAGTCATATAATAGCTGAGTTTCTCACTGGCTTCCGCCTCTACATTGTAGATCCTTTGAAGACAAGACCGTTGCCGGCACCTACCAGAGGGGCCATGACAGAGTAAGTATTCAATAAATATTTGGTATGAACAGATCTACATGGTGGATGAACAGGGGGAGAAACAAAATATCCACGAACACACATGTTGGAGGTAAAGACAGCTTTGTTAATTGTATTAATTTATCTTTTTATTATGCAAAAGCTGAAACATACTCAAAAGTAGAAAACATGGCAGAATGAATCCCTCTTTACTAATTACGATAACATATGGCCAATCTCGCTTCATTTATCTGTCCCCTCCCTACTGGATTGCTTTACACAAAGCCCAGATGCCATATTATGTCATCTGTGACTACATTAGTATGTGTCTTTAAAACAGTAAAGAGACTTGCCTTTTTAAAGAGTCTAATCACAGCTCTGTTAACACACCAGGAAGCAGCGCAGTAGTTCTTACTGCTATCAAATATCAGATTAGTATTCAGATTTTCCATTGTCTTGTAAATTTTTTGTCCAGTTGGTATGGGAGAATCAGAATCCAAATAAGAACTGCACATGATTTAGTTGATAAATCTCTTAGGACTTTTTTTTTCTTTCAAGCTTTTTTTTTTTTATAAAGATTTTATTTATTGGAGAAAGAGAGTGAGAGAGCGAGAGAGAACAAGCTGCAGGGAGGGGCAGGCTCCCGGCTGAGCAGGGAGACTGACTCGGGGCTTGATCCCAGGACCCTGAGATCACGACCTGAGTGAAAGGCAGGCTCAGACTGACTGAGCCACCTAGGCTCGCCTCTTTTGAGTTTTTATTTAAATTCCAGTTAGTTAACATACAGTGTAATACTCGTTTCAGGTGTACAATATAGTGATTCGACACTTCTGTAGAACACCTGATGCGAATCACAAGTGCCCTCCTTAATCCCCATCACCTATTTAGCCCTTCCCCCCACGCACCTCCCCTCTGGTGACCATCAGCGTGTTCTCTATAGCGAAGGGTCTGGTTCTTGGTTTGCGTCTCTCTCTCTCCTTTTTTCCCATTGTGTGTTTGTTTTGTTTCTTCAATTCCACATATGAATGAAATCATACGGTATTTGTCTTTCTCTGACTGGCTTATTTCACTTAGCATTATACTCTCTGGCTCCATCCATGTTGTTGCAAATGGCAAGAACTCATTCTTTTTGATGGCTGAGTAATATTCCATTATATATAGATACCACCTCTTCTTTGTCCATTCATCAGTTGATGGCCCCAGGGGCCATTTCTGTATCTTGGCTATTGTAGATAATGCTGCTGTAAACATCAAGGGGCATGTATCCCTTTGAATTAGTATTTTTGTCTTCTTTGGGTAAATTCCTAGCAGTATAATTGCTGGATCGTAGGGTAGTTCTATTTTTAACTTTTTAAGGAACCTGCATAATGATTTCCAGAGTGGCTGCACCAGTTTGTATTCCCACCAGCAGTGCACGTAGATTCCTCTTTCACCGCATCCTTGCCAGCACTTGGTATTTCTTGTCTTTATGATACTAGCCATTCTGAAAGGTGTGAGGTGATATTTCATTGTGGTTTGGATTTACATTTCCCTGATGATGAGTGATGTTGAGCATCTTTTCATGTGTCTGTTGGCCACCTGTATGTCTTCTTCGGGAAAATGTCTATTCATGTCTTCTCATTTTTTAATTGGATTACTTGTTTTTTGGGTGTTGAGTTTTATTAAATTCTCTATATGTTTTGGATACTAATGCTTTATCAGATACGTCATTTGCAAATATCTTCTCCCATTCCATAGGCTGCCTTTTAGTTTTGTTGATTTTTTCCTTCACTGTGCACAAGCTTTTTATTTTGATGAAGTCCCAATAGTTTATTTTTGCTTTTATTTCCCTTGCAGCAGGACACCTATCTAAAAAGAATGTGCTGCAGCTGATGTCCTATGGCCTGTGTTTTCCTCTAGGATTTTTATGGTTTCATGTCTCACGTTTAGAGTCTTTAATCCATTTTGCATCTATTTTTGTGTAGGGTGTAAGAAAGTGGTCCAGTTTCATTCTTCTGCATGTTGCTGTCTGGTTTTCCCAACACCATTTGTTGAAGAGACTTTTTTCCTTTGGGTATTCTTTCCTGCTTTTTCAAAGATTAATTGCCCATATATTTGTCGGTTCAGATCTCTTAGGACTTCTTAATCTTTAGGTTCACCTTTTACTCTTCCTTGCAATTTATTTATTGAAGAAGCCAGATCCTTTGCCTGTAGAATTTCCCACAGTATGAGTTTTTACTAATTGTATCCCCATGGTGTAGTTTATTTTTCTATTTGCTGTATTTCCTGTAAACTGGTAATTAGAACCAGAGGTTTGATCAGATTTTTAATTTTTTGGCAAGAAGACTTCAGAGGTAGGGTATGTGCTTTCTAATGCCTGGCATCGGGGGCACATAATACCTTGTCCCTCACCTTTGTGGGGTGAATTTTGACCAGTGAGCACAGGTATTGTCAGCCTGAGCCCTCCATTATAAATATTCTCATCTGCATCTTGCCTAATGGTTTTAGCAACCATTGATAATTATCGTTAAGATCAGGCATTAGCAGACTTTTTCTATAAAGGGCTGGGTAGTGACTATTTTCAGCTTTGCAGACCATATGGTCTCTGTCATTGCAGTGGGCCCGCAGCTTTAGGCAAATGTAAATGATGGGCATGGCCGTGTTCCTATGAAACTTTATTTACCATCTTAGATTTGGCCCGCTAGCCATTATTTGCCAACCCCTGACCTACAACCAATTATTTCATTAGGGGTTGCAAAATAATATAATAATTCTATCATTCTTTGTTTATTAATTGAAGTGCATCTGTAAAGAATTTCACCTCGTCAATTATTGATTACTCTAAGGAACTGTTTGTAAAGGAAAAGCAGGATAAAGGCTTGAGTCTTTCCCTTTATCTATTTTCAGAATAAGGAGTTGGTTTCTCAGCATCTTCCAGAGGTGATCATTTTGGTTTAAGTATCATCATGAAATTATGGATATTAAGCATATTTGATATTTCAGTCTTCCTAGACTTAGACCCTGTAGACACCCAGGAGAACCCTATCACTGGTGTCTCTTGGTAGTCACATTGCCGTCATGTGGAACTTTGGAGGTACTGTTAGCTCCGGGGCAGAATGTCTCAGTTGTAGGTTTTTTTAAATTGCGGTATAATTGACATACAGTATTATATTAGTTTCAGGTGTACAACAGAGTGATTTGACATTTGTGTCCATTGCAAAAATGGTCACTACAAGTCTTGTTACTGTCTGTCATCTTGCAAGTTAATACAGTGTTGTTGAATTCACCCCTATCCTCAACACCTTTCCCCTCTCCAGCCACCTCTCTCTGTATCTATGAGTCTGGGATTTGTTTTGTTTTATTTGTTTTTATTTTTTAGATTCCAATATAAGTGAAATCATGTAGGTTTTTGTCTGTCTTATTTCATTTAGCAAATTCCCTCAAGGTCTATCCATGTCGTTACAAATGGTAAAATATCATTCTTTTTTATGGCTGAGTAGTGTTCCACTATCTCTATCTCTATCTATATATATCTCGTATCTTTATTCATTCATCTATGGATAGGCACATAGATTGTTTCCATATCTTGGCTATTGTAAATAATGCTACAGTGAACATAAGAATGCACGCATCTTTTTGAATTGGTGTTTTCATTTTTTTTTTCAGCTAGATATCCGGTAGTGGAATTGCTGGATCATATGGTAGCTCTATTTTTAATTTTTTGAAGAACCTCCAACAGTATGTTTTCCATAATGGCTGCACCAATTTACATTCCCACCAACAGTGCACAAGGATTCCATTTTCTCCACATCCTCGCCAGCACTTGGTATTTCTTGTCTTTATGATACTAGCCATTTTGACAGGTGTGAGGTGACATCTTATTGTGGTTTTGATTTGCATTTCCCTGATGATTGGTGATATTGAGCATCTTTTCATGTGTCTGTTACCCATCTGTATGTCTTCTTTGGAAAAATTTCTATTCAGAGCTTCTGCCCATTTTTAAATTAGATTCTTCAGGCTTTTTTGTTTTGTTTTCGTTATTAGGTCATAGGTTTTTTTTTTAAATATATTTTGGATATTAACCCCTTATCAGATACATGATTTGCAAATATCTTCTCTCATTCAGTAGGTTGCCTTTTCATTTTGTCGATGGTTTCCTTCACCATGCGGAAGTTTTTTAGTTTGATGTAGTCTCATTTACGTTTGCTTGCCTTTTTCTTGCCTTTGGGGCCAGATCTTGAGAAAAACATCATAAGACCAATGTCAGGGAGCTTGCTGCCTAGGTTTTATTCTAGGAATTTTATGGTTTCGGGTCTTACATTCCAGTCTTTAGTCTATTTTGAGTTGATTTTGGTATGGTATAACATAGTGGCCCAGTTTCATTCTTTTGCATGTAGTGGTCTGGTTTTCCTAACGTCATTTGTTGGAAGACACTGTCCTTTACATATTGTATATTCTTGCCTTCTCTGTCACAAATTAATTGTCCATATAAACGCAGGTTTATTTATGGGCTCTCTGTTCTTTTTGATGTGATTGTAAATGGGATTGTTTTCTTGATTTCATTTTCTGATAGTTCATTATTAGTGTATAGAAATGCAATACATATTTGTATATTAATTTTTTTATCCTGCAACCTTACTGAATTCATTTATTCTAACAGTTTTTTTTGACGGCATCTCTAGTTTTCTATCTATAGTGCCATGTCATCACTACAAATGGTGACAGTTTTACTTCTTCCTTTACAATTTGTATGCCTTTTATTTCTTTTTCTTACTTAATTGTTGTGGCTAGGACTTTGAACACCATGGTGAATAACAGTGGGAATAATGGCTTGTTTTGTTCATAATCTTAGAGGATAAGCTTTCAGCTTTTCAGAATTGTGATACTAGCTGTGGTTTTGTCATATATGGCCTTAGGCATTTACTGTCCTTCCATAGTTTTATTACAATAAAAACATAGAGTTTTTATTGTAAATCAGTGTTGAACTTTGTCAAGTGTTTTTTTTGTATCTATTGAGATGATTATGTGATATTTATCTTTATGTGATATTTATCTTTAATTTTGTTAATGTGGCATATCACATTGATTCACAGGTGTTGACCTTGCTTTGCTGGAGTAAATCCCACTTGATTATGGCATATGATCTATTAATGTATTGTTGAGTTCAGTTTGCTAGTATTTTGTTGAGAATTTTTGCATTATGTTCATTAGGGATATTGACCTGTAATTGTGTGTGTGTGTGTGTGTGTGTGTGTGTGTGTGTGTGGTACCCTTGTCTGGTTTTGGTATGCTGACCTCATAAAATGAGTTTGGAAGCTTTCCCTCCTCATCGGTTTTTTGGAAGAATTTGAGAAGGATAGGTATTAAATCTTTGAATGTTTAGTAGAGTTCATTATTGAAGCCATCTGGCCTTGGACTTTTGTTTTTGAGGTTTTTTGATTATTGATTCAATCTCCTTACTAGTAATTGTTCTATACAGATTTTCTGTTTCTTCATGAATTAGTCTTGGCAGTGTGTGTCCTTACTTCTGAAGTGAGTGTCTCATAGGCAGATGGATCTAGTTTTATTATTCATTTAGCCACCCCATGTTTTTTGGTTGGAAAATTTAGTCCATTTTTATTATTTAAAATAATTATTGATAGGCATATGCTTATTGCCATCTTGTTAATTGTTTTCTGGCTGTTTGTGTAGTTCCTCTCTGTTCCTTTCTTCTCTCTTCCCTTGTAGTTTGATGACTTCCTTTACTATTACATTTCAATTTCTTTCCCATTTTTTCTTTTGTGTATTAAGTTTTTGCTTTGTGGTTTACGGTAAAGTTCACTTATAACTTCCTAGGCATACAACAGTCTGCTTTGAGTTCAACTGAAATTTGAACACTGCCAGACTCTACATTTTACTCCCCCTACCATACTTTTGATGTCTTTTTTCACATCTTTTTATTTTATGGAACCCTTAACTAATTATCGTAGTTTTAGTTAATTATACTAATTTTGTCTTTTAACCTGTGTAGTAACTTTATACATCATTAATATACTACCTTTACTATATATTTACCTTTTCCAGTGAGATTTTATTTCTTCAAGTACGTTTTCTGCCCCTTTTTCTTTTCTTTTCCTGGGACTCCGATATTTGACTTATTCCACCTGATGTTGTTGCAGAGATCCCTTAAGTTACCTTCGTTTTTAAAAGTTCTTTTTTCTTTTTGTTGCTCTGTGTGGGTGAGTTCCATTGCTTTATCCTCCAGCACGCACTGGTAGATCTTTCTGCCTCGTCCAGCCTTCCGTTGAACCCCTCTAGTGTATTTTTCAGTTCATTTACTCTGTTCTTCAGCTCTGTGACCTCCATTTGGTACTTTTCTATGTTTTCCGTCTTTTTGTTGAAGTTCTCATTGTGTTCATGCATTCTCCCAAGTTCAGCGAGCATCTTTCTGGACCATCATTTTGAGTTATCAGGTAGATTTCTTAATCTCTGTATCATTAAGGTCTTTTTCTGAGGTTTTGTCTTGTTCTTTAGTTCAGAACGTGTTTCTCTATTTCTTCATTTTGCTGGACTCTCTGTGTTTGTTTCTGTGTATTAGGTCTAACCGGTAGCTGCCTCTCCCAGTCCTGAAGGAGTGGCCTTGTGTAGGGGATGATCCTTCTTGTTCAAACCTGCCCTAGCTCCTGGTTGTCTTTCAAACCTTTGTGACTGTCTAAATGGCCTGATTGGCCTCACTGATGTGGACGTACCCAGATCTGCCCGTGATCAAGGGGACGAATCTTGTTTAACACCTAGTTCCAGGCCGACTGGGAGCCAGACCCTCGGGCAGCAGCTGTTAAGTATGCAAGTACATACAGTCCTGTGGGGCTACAGTTCGAAGCTGTAGGAAGGCCCCAGGGCTGCGCGAGGATGGTGTCTCCCGGCTTCTGTTCCCTGGGTTTGCTGAGCCTCCGTCCAGAGGTGTGGGAAGCTTGAAGCCTGTGCCTCAGGCTGAAGCTCCAGGCTAAGTAAATAGGCCTTCTTCCTCAGGAAGATTGGGGTCGTGGTTCCTTCTGTCGTCTGCGGAGCAGTTCCCTGGAGGGGGTGGCCTGCCAAGAGCCAGCCCTCCGTCTGTCCGATTGTTGCATTGATGTGGCGCTCTGGTGCTCAGGACGGAGCTGCGGTGTGGATGGCCCAAGCCTGCAGGCTTTGGCCAGGCCGCCGGCCAGCGTAGGCGCTGGGGCAGGCTCGCATCAGGAAGGCAAACGCCCGGTGTGTGTGCGCCCCCGGGCTGCCGCAGAGCGGCCCTTCCTGCTGCTTATTAGCCAACAAGGCAGGGGCCTCTTTCTGCCGCTGTCCCGCCCAGGACGCTACAGTTTTCAGTTTTGTTAGGTAAGGAAAACATTTACTGTCTGTTAAACTCAGAAATCAGATTCTTTTGTGCAGTTTTACGTATTTGGAGCTCGGTTAATAGACTTGCTTTTAGCATGACAAGGTCACCTGGTGTGGAGCCAGACTGACATTTAAAAGTTCAGAATGCAGCATTATTTCATTAGCCTACAATGTGAAATTAGATTTCATGCCATATGTTTTCTCATTAGTGCCACGTGGGGGAAAAACGGGCATATTTGAAGAGCTCAAGTTTTGGTACATACCAAAAAACTCTCTCTTGATATACATCAGGCCATATTTCACTTAGCTCAGTTGGCTCTGATAATGTTCTTCCTCGCTTCTTTTCTCCGTTACTTCAGCTCTTCAAATGCATCGTTTTCTCTCTGCCCTGGCCAAACTTTCACCCCAGACCCATCTCCTTAGATGTTTATGGTTATGTGTGGACTCCTCTCATTGTTTGTCCAATTGGCAGGCTTGCTGCTCTGACACGTCCCTTCACCCTTTCTTTCCTTGGATTTACAGATGACCTTTTTTCTTTTTTTCCTTCTCATCTTCTTGATGATTCTTTTCCTCTCTTCTCTTTTCCCAGCCCATTAACAGTGTTCCCAGATCTTGTTTATATATCCTCAGCATTTCTCTTTCTAAGTTACTCTAACTTCCTGGGGAAGCTCGTGGGTTTGCCACTCTTATTTAGGTGATTTCAGTTACCCCCCACATGCAGATGACTTTTGGAACTCTGTGTCTCACGCTGAGCTCTGATGTTTCTATTTCTGTATTTGTTGTGGAATATAAGATGTTTCAACTTTGACTTTTTCTAACACATAAAAATAAAATCCAAGGGAAGGGAGCACCTCATGTTCTTGAGATACCTTTTATTTTATTTTATTTTATTTTTTTAAAGATTTTATTTATTTATTTGAGAGAGAGAATGAGATAGAGAGAGAGAGTACGAGACGGGAGAGGGTCAGAGGGAGAAGCAGACTCCCTGCTGAGCAGAGAGCCCGATGCGGGACTCGATCCCGGGACTCCAGGATTATGACCTGAGCCGAAGGCAGTCGCTTAACCAACTGAGCCACCCAGGCGCCCTTGAGATACCTTTTAAATGTACTTGTGTCACTCATGGAGCCCCTGGCTACTGGTTGATCAGTGAAAAGATTTTGAAGATGGGTTTATTTTATTTTTGTGGTTTTTTTTTTTTTAATTTATATTTTAGGTGGTTAACATACAGAGCAAAATTGGTTTCTGGAGTAGAATTCATTGGTTCATCACTTACATACAACACCCAGAGCTCATCATAATGAGTGTCCTCCTTCATCCCCATCCCCCAGCTAGTCCAGCCCCCACCCACCTCCTTCAACCCTCAGTTTGTTCTCTATTGTTAAGAGTCTCTTATGGTTTATTTCCTTCTCTCCTTACCCCCCTCCCATATGTTCTTCTGTTTTTTTCCTTAAATTCCACATATGAGTGGTATCATATGGTATTTGTCTTTCTCTGACTGGCTTATTTCACTTAGCATAATATTCTCTAGCTCTATCCATGTTGTTGCAAATGGCAAGATTTCATTCTTTTTGATGGCTGAGTAATATTCATTATATATATACACATAGCATCTTATTTATTCATTCATCATTTGATGGACATTTGGGCTCTCTCCATAGTTTGGCTATAGTTGAGAATGCTGCTGTGAACATCGGGGTGCATGTATCCCTTTGAATTAATATTTTTGTCTTCTTTGGGTAAATACCTAGTAGTACAGTTGCTGGATCATAGGGTAGTTCTATTTTTAACTTTTTGGGGAACCTCCGTAATGTTCTCCAGAGTGGCTGCCCCAGTTTGCGTTCCCACCAACAATGCAAGAGGGTTCCCCTTTCTCCGCATCCTCGCCAACACCTCTTGTTTCTTGTGTGTTAATTTTAGCCGTTCTGACAGGTGTGAGGTGGTATCTCATTGTGGTTTTGCTTTGCATTTCCCTGATGATGGGTGATGTTGAGCATCTTTTCATGTGTCTGTTGGCCATCGGGATGTCTTTTTTGGAAAAGTATCTATTCCTGTCTTCTGCCCATTTCTTAACTGGATTATTTATTTTTTGGGTGTTGAGTTTGATAAGTTCTTTATATGTTTTGGATATTAACTATCAGATACGTTGTTTGCATATATCTTCTCCCATTCCGTAGGCTGCCTTTTAGTTTTGTTGATGGTTTCTTTCACTGTGCAGAAGCTTTTTATCTTGATGAAGTCCAAATGGTTCATTTTTGCTTTTGTTTCCCTTGCCTCTGGCGACATGTCTAGTAAGAAGTTGCTTACTTCTTAGAACGCAGGTGCTTTCTGTTTTTTTTTTTTCTCTAGGACTTTGATGGTTTCCTTTGTCACAGTTTGGTCTTTCATCCATTTTGAATTTATTCTTTTGTATGGTGTAAGAAGGTGGTCTAGTTTCATTCTTCTGCATGTTGCTGTCTGGTTTTCCCAACACTATTTGTTGAAAAGACTGTCTTTTTTCCACTGGATATTCTTTCCTACTTTGTCAAAGATTAGTTGACCATATAGTTGTGGGTCTATACCTGAGTTGTCTATTCTGTTCCATTGATCTACGTGTCTGTTTTTGTGCCAGTACCATATTGTCTTTTTTTTTTTTTTTTTAGTACCATATTGTCTTGATGACGACAGCTTTGTAATGTAACTTGAAGTCTGGAATTGTGATGCCTCCAGTTTTGTTTTTCTTTTTCAAGATTGCTTTGGCTATTTGGGGTCTTTTGTGGTTCCATACAAATTTTAGGCTTGTTCTTGCTCTGTGAAAAATGCTGGTGGTATTTTGATAGGGATTGCATTAAGTGTGTAGATTGCTTTGGGTCGTATAGACATTTTAACAGTGTTTGTTTTTCTAATCCATGAGCATCAAATGCTTTTCAATTTCTTTGTGTCCTCTTCAATTTATTTCATAAGTGTTCTATGGTTTTCAGAGTACAGATCTTTTACCTCTCCAGTTAGATTTATTCCTAGGTATCTTATTGTTTTTGGTGCAGTTGCAAATGGGATTGATTTCTTGATTTGAAGATGGGTTTAAAGCTTTCTGAAAGTTATCTCTCAGTAGTTATTTATTTTAATTTAATTTAATTTTATTTGTGGCAGTCATCTGATTTATAAAAAGATGCAACAAATTTTAAAATGATACAAAATACCAGTTTCAAAACAACATCAGAAAGTGAGTCTGTTTAACCATACTCAGCTCATAACAAAGCAAATGAGTAAGTGGAATAATAATTCATGCTATAGCATAATGCTGTAAGAATTGGTAACAGGAAAAGTTGGTAAAAGAAGGCAGAGGAACTCTATTAAGAATTAGAACCGAGGGGCTCCATAATCAATTGGCATCTGCTCAGTGTTGTACCTATGGTTAGAAATGTCCCTGATGGGAACTCCAGGGATCTTCCGGATCCTTCCCTTAAGATCCCAGTCAGCTGTGGCCACAGTATAACACTCGTGTTGAGTTACTCCCTATACTAAGCAGTCATCTGCTTCCTTTGTGTGTGCATGGTAATTGTTCACATCTTGGATCCTTGACAATCCTTAGAGCCACTCGATACTTCTGCCCCAATTTCTCAATTTCAGCAGTTATATAAGGGATACACTTGGCATACAGACAGTCCATCTTTGACTGTTTTAAGTTGAGTTTGGCTTTATTAGAAAGGTTGATAAAGTTAGTATCAACCAGGTTGTGGTAAGGTGGGCCCAGCTGTGGGTTTTATTGGAAGAATAGGTAGGAGGGATGTTGGGGGACTTCTCTTTCCCTGAGTGCACTGTGATCTTTCTTTTTAGGGGTCTTAATCTATCCTTCTCTAAGCCTCTCATCTCTGAGACTAAGCATTCACTTCATGGTTGCATGCATCCTTGCTTTCTTTTGCTTCCTCATTTCACACGGCACTCTTGTGAATAGCAGTTTATTTTTCTCTTCCATTACATCCTGTCTGCGTTGGCCCAGTCTCTGCTGGCTGTCCTTTGCTTCAGACTACTCTATGACATTACTTCTGTATTTAACATTTCTTGTCCCACTACACATTTCCCTCCTTTCCGTGAAGATTTTCCAGACTCATTCTGACCACCTTCAGGGATGCCAGCAGCTGAGCTGTATTTTTCTCTCAACCATAAAATAAAGAGTAATTTATTTTTTTCATAACTTAAAAGCTTCCCTAAGCCAATTATTTTCTGGGCTGATAAGAAAGCCGTGCTCTTCTGGGTTTGCCTTTTGAGAATATGAGTGTTTAATATGTCTGTCACACAACACAGTTGCTTAACCTTAATATGTAATAAATATAAAACTATCTTCCCTAACAGTGTGCTTCTTTTCCTGTACAACTCTCACTTTTATTTCATCAAAAAAAAATTGCAGCTTTTCACTGTACCCTAATCTTCACCGTCAAGTGTATGTCAATCAGTAATGCATTATGTAGCCGTGTGGCGGGGTGATATAGTCATTAAGATTGAGTCTGAAAAGCCTATTGAGAAACGCCATTCAGGGCAAATAAATGCAATAAAATCTAACTATAGTTCTGCTTCTCCTTGCCAATCTTGAATTAAGACATACAGCAAATGTGGTAGGATTTAGAAAGTGATATTTTCCCCTTTATAAACCTTTTTTCCCCTTATTAATTGAAGCATTTCATTAACTGGATTGTTCTCATTTTGCTGAGTCAGAGCGCAGTTGGACTTTGGTAACTGTAAATATATTCCCTTTCAGGAGGTATTTTAAACATTTTTATTAATGCTGGGGAAGAGATGATAGATCATTTAGAATTATGGGAAGTGAGCAAAACACTTTGGGGAAAGATGAAATGGAAAAATATTTTTGTCACTTTGTTCTTATTTTAGAGTAATATTATAAAAATAACATCTTTCTAGCTTTTGTTGTCTATAATAATTTTGAGAAAGCTGTATTTAGATATAGTAATGATGACTGTTTTGCTAAGTATATAAAGATACGTTTAGAGAAAATGATAAAGTCTTAAAGACAACATATACCTTGTCAGGTTGCTGTCCGGACATTTACAGAGCAACAGTCCTAAAGGATTTGTATCCTATAACTGCTACTAATGCATATCTTTGAGCCTACACCTGATGCTGACAGCAGACAAATATGTATGAAAACTGCAGATTTTCAGTGGTGAAGATAAAGGAATTCATTCATTTGTTCAACATATATTAAAGGCTTCCCAGATGCTATGATTTATGAATATTTTGACGTACATATTTTATAGTTAAAGATTTTTGGGAAGTTCAGCTGATCAGATTCAATATTTCTTTGTGGAAATGATGGGGTATTAGATTTATTATTTATTTATTTTAAAGCTTTTATTTATTTGACAGAGACGCAGTGAGAGAGGGAACACAAGCAGGGGGAGTGGGAGAGGGAGAAGCAGGCTTCCCGCGGAGCAGGGAGCCCAATGCGGGGCTCGATCCCAGGACCCTGAGATCATGACCAGAGCCGAGGGCAGTTGCCCAACCGACTGAGCCACCCAAGCACCCCTAGATTTATAATTAAAAAATCTAGGTTAAAAATGTATGGCATTCAGGACCATCAAGACAAAGTGCTGACTTTGTCACATCCTCCGGAGGGTGCGGTACACTATCATGGATGGATGGAGAGCAGAGGAATCTTGGAGATCATTCAGTATATTTATTTATTTGGCAGGTAGTTACTCTGGGCTGGCTTCTGATAGGTGCTTGTGCTATAGTGATAAACAATGTATCAAAGGCTCTTGTATTCTTAGAAATTACGTTCCAGTAGTGGAGATTGAGGGCAGACAAACAAATTAGTTAAATTGCGCTTGTGGAAGGTTGTTGAAGAAAGAAAATGGTGCTATGATAGAAAATAAATGGTAAGGAATTTTGATTTTTTTTAAGATTTTGTTTATTTATTTATTTGTCAGAGAGAGAGGGAGAGAGCACAAGCAGGGAGGGTGGCAGGCAGAGGGAGAGGGGAAGCAGGCTCCCCGCTGAGCAGGGAGCCTGATGCAGGACTCAATCCCAGGATCCTGGGATCATGACCTGAGCCGAAGGCAGACGCTTAACCGACTGAGCCACCCAGGCGTCCCAATGGCAAGGAATTTTTAAAAATGAGGTAATTAGGCAGGTGCTCCTTGAAGACTTTGTACTGAAGTTGAGATCTGTAAAGGAGAATGAGCTTGGCAAGGACAATTCACATCAAGGACATAGCCTAAAGTAGAAAAGAGCTTGGACTGTTCACGGAACTTAACAAAGCCTTATGTGACAGGAAGGCAGTGTGGACAGCGGTTCAAGGTGGGACTGGACAGAAGGCAGGGGCCACACCGTAGTGCCTTGCTGTATGGAGTTTGGATTTTAACCTGTACTTAGCGGAAAACAATGGAATACGAAATAGATATAATCTAATTTATATTTTTGGAAACTCACTTTTGGCTATTGTAAGGAAAACAGTTTGTAGTGGGGCAAGCTTGGAAGTGGGAAGAATAGTTAGGAGGCAGTGTTATAGTGGACAAGGTTGAAGGTCACATGAAGGTGGAAGATGAGAGACATGCTGTGGAAGCAGAATTGACTTGACTTGCTAATAGATTGGATGTGAGGATGAGACACAGTGTAGAATCAAAGATGACTCCTAGTTGGAGTCATTTTGGCTGAAAAACTGAGAGAATGGTGGTGCCTTTTTGTTATGATGGGAAAACTGTGTTGGGTGGGAGTCAGAGATGAAAACTAAGACTGGTCTTAGACTTAGGTTAAACTTGAAATATATGTTTTTAAAGATTTATTTCTTTTGGAGAGAGAGAAAGAGTGTGAAAGTGGCGGGTGGGGAGGGGCAAAGGAAGAGCGAGAAAGTCAAGCAGACTCCATCCTGACTGGGCTCCACGCGGGGCTCGATCTCATGACCCTGAGATCATGACCTGGGCGAAGTCAAGACTTGGATGCTTAACCGACTGCACTACCCAAGTGCCCCAAATTTGAAATATTTGTAAGAATACAGGTGGTGGTGTTCAGTAGGCAGTCTGGAACCCAGAAGAAAGGTATGAGCTGCAGATATAAAACTGGGGGGAGTTGTCAGATGGTATTTAAAGCTGTTGGAGTAGATGAGACAATCCAAGGGAAAGATTGCAAACAGAGAAGAACAGTGGCTCAAGGCCAAGTGCCAGGATGCTCCAACATTTAGAGATTTGAGAGAAGAGGAACTGGCAGAGAACACTGAGAAAAAGCGGTCAGCAAGAGAGCTGGAACAGTGCTTCAATCGCTGCAGCAATGAGAAGAGAGGGTTTCAGGAGGAAAGGGGTGGTCTTTGGGTAGAAGGCTCTTGAGAGGTGAAATAAGATGAGGACAGAAAAGGATCCATTTTTATAATCGGTTTCTGCTTTCAGAAATTTCATCCTATTTGTCTTTGCATCCCCAGCATCTGGCATCTAGCCTGACACAAAATAGGCCTGAGGAGAATACTTGTTGAATGATTAAATGAAGGAGACAGTGACAAGAGAGAGCTAGATCATGAGTCTATCAAGAATTAAACCCAACTGTTGCTCTTTTGAGTGAGTTTCCATAGCAGTTGATACAACTTTAGTTGTATTAGTAATTAGTAATTACAATTAGTATTTGTACTAATTGTACATTATAATATAATATAGTATACATTGTAAATGTATACTAGTATACAATTAGTAATTGTACTAATACACTGATAAAAATATATCAAAAGTCTTTGATTTTCAAAATGGTTTCTGGAGCATAACCGTATTGTTTTTTGACAAGTAGATATATTACTTCTGTCTTCCTAAAGAAAGGTAGTTACATTGGTTTGGAAGAAGAAGGAATATTTGTGTGTGTGTGTGTGTGTGTGTGTAATATTAGTTTCATTTGCTGGAATTGGCATCGCAATAATTAAGCTACTTCCACCTAAGTTTGAAATTGTAGAAATGGTACAAAGAAATTGGCATCACAATAATTAAGCTACTTCCACCTAAGTTTGAAATTGTAGAAATGGTACAAATGTTAGTTTCTTTAGATATTTTATTCTTTCTTGATATGGTTAGAGAGTTTTATTAAAGCCTTGGCCAATGGAAATTATGGAGGAAGGCATTAATAGCAAAGAGATCTGTTTAATGGGAAAGGATTCAGTCACTTTTAATAATGTAATTTGCAGCCCTTGATCTTCTTAAATCATATCTTTGCCCCTTCCAAGTAAAGAGGAAGGTACAAAGCAAACAATCTAAACTTATAAGACTTCTTCATTATCTGTTAATGCCTCATGTAGATAGAATAAATAAGAAAAACATAATGAAATTTTTCTTTTAATTCATCAGGTAGTGTTGACTTCATATTATGAATTGAAAAATTGCAAAAAGATTATGCTTTACTTGCAGTGTGCTCTATCTAGAGACAAAACCTGTGTCTCTTTTGGTACTGCATTCAATGTGGAGTCTTCTATGTACCACCAGTTTAGAAGACTGCAGTACTTTAAAAATATCAATGGATACGTTATTTCTAAATTTCTTATAGCACCCATATAGTGCTTATTTTTGCAGGATATTTATGCCTATATATTTCATTGAATCCTCATGACAACCTTGTGAGGCAGTGTTCTTGATCTTTTAGCTCAAAATCACATAACCAGTCAATATCAGAGCCAGCCCGCAAATATAGGTCTCCTGATTCCAGATCCCTATGTGTTTCCATTTCAGACTGCCTGAAAGTGATGGTCATGCTCCTGTACATCCAGGGCCCGGAGGTTGCAAATGTGGATAACTATGCATAGGGTGAGGAGTACCTATTTTCCCCCCTTGTTGCTGGACATTCATTGGTTTAAAACCCTAGCATCATAAGATTTTAAGCATCAAAGAATGCATCATTAATCTCTCCATATGTATAAATAGTAGCTTCTTATCCAAAATTAATTGCCTGGAATTCTAGATCATTAATTTGGCTGTATTCCAATAGATTATGATTCTCTATCAAATTAAATTGCTTGGTCTTGGAGGAGGGGTAAAATAAGAGTTTTAATCTTTGAGGGAAGTTTCTGGAATTCTCAGTATGCCGCTAAACAACCATTAAGGGTTATTGGTGTTGCAGGTTAAATTCATTTAGAGTCAGCTGTTGATCCTTTAAGAATGAGTGCTTGCTATCTGTTGAGCCTATCCTTTTAGGGTTTTCTAAGGTATAGCCTTTTATTAGAACAAAAAAGATTGTTTTTAATGAAAAGCCGTAATAGCAAAAACCTGAACTTAAGAAAGTTCAAATATTGCTAATGTTTCCCAAGGGAGAACTATAACTGGGGCTGAGACCAACATTTTGGTGATTCGTAATTATTAATGATAATGAGAGTTTTTCAAACTTTAACTGGAAGCCAAGTTACAAATCTCTAGATGAAAGAACTGGACTTTTTTTAAAAAGATTTTTTTTTTTTTTATTTGAGAGAGAGAGAGAGCACAAGCAGGGGAAAGGAAGAAGTGGGCTTCCCCCTGAGCAGGGAGCCCCCCGTGGGGCTCAATCCCAGAACCCTGGGATCATGATCTGAGCCAAAGGCAGTCACTTAACTGAGCCACCCAGACGCCTCAAAACTGGACTTTCTTAAAGGTAGATGCCACATGTATGGTTTCAGCTTAATTTGAGATTCAAGTACCACAGACACTAAGATTTGGTTTTTGTGAATGAGAGATTTGGCATTAGCGAGATGGATGGCAAGGGTGTGTCATTTGTCAGTAGCTGAGTTTAAAAACCAATGTTTTTGGGGTGCCTGGGTGGCTCATTCGGTTAAGCGTCCAACTCCTGATTTTGGCTCAGGTCATGATCTCAGGGTCCTGGGATTGAAACCCATGTCAGGCTCTGCGCTCATCAGGGAGTCTGCTTGTTTCCCTCTCTCGGTCTCTCTCTCTCAGGTAAATAAATATATTTACATATTTTTTTAAAGATTTTATTTATTTGACAGAGAGAGACACAGCGAGAGAGGGAACACAAGCAGGGGGGTTGGGAGAGGGAGAAGCAGGCTTCCCATGGAGCAGGGAGCCCGATGCAAGGCTCGATCCTGGGACCCTGGGATCACGACCTGAGCTGAAGGCAGACACTTAATGACTGAGCCACCCAGGTGCCCCTAAATAAATATATTTTTAAAAAAACTCCAAAACCAATGTTCTCCCTTGATCATTCACAAAGAAGAATGGTGTTCTAGTGCCCAAATCTTTCCTGTATGTTGGGGGATATAATTATTAGTCAAAGAATTTAGGCTGTCATAAAAAGCAATGCTCATGAAATGACAGTGTTTGGAGTTCGAGGCTCCTTTTGCAAAAGAAGAAATTAAAGGCAGAAGCGAATCGTTAGCACCAACTCTAAAAACAGAAACCATAGATCATGGAAATGATGATACCTTAGTTTGTATCAGGTTTTTTTTTTTTTTTATTAGAGAGCCCTTTAAAATATCTTGACTCATCATGGAGAAAGCAATGTTAATAATGTTTATTTTCCAGGATGGGAGGAGGATCCAGGAAATGAGTTGAAACCTGGCAGTTGTTGCTGTTTCATAAGGGGAGAAAATATAACTTGTCCTGTTGGTGCCAAATTAAAATGGTTGATGGACTCTGGGAGCATGATTCAGGCTAAATGAAACCTGTATGTGAAAGACTTTGAAGAACCTCAACTCACCCTGAGACATAGAAAATTAACTTGTACAGACAGTAGAGTGATACATAGAATAGAGCCCTGGATAGGCCAAAAATAAGATCACAGTGACAGCTTATTTTTTGATGCTCCTTTGTCCTGACTTATGGAATCTTGGAGAAACCAGTTACCTTCTATGGGCCTTTACACATCTATTAAATGGGGATTATAAATGCCCTTCACTGTTGGGAAGGTTATGCAATATTTCTAAAATTTTTGAGCTTCTTAGAGAGATTCTTTTAATTAACAGAAACTATGTGCTTGCTTCCACAGCACATAGACTAATTACCAGAAACTATGGTAAAAAAAATTATAAAAGTTTATATATAGAAAAAATACAAGAACTATATTTTGACCAAGAATTTTCTAACACAAACAAAAATTGCCAGAGCTGCAGGGTTAGGCAGCTTCAGAGTACATAAGAAAGTAAATCTTCAAGGTAGGAGTGATGGCCATGATAAATGAGGAAAATAATTTCTTTAGACAGAGATTAGTTTTGAATTAGGTCAGAAAGGGATAGTTTCGCATGACATGTTGTTTATTATTGTAAAGCAAACCACTTCAAAACATGGTGGCTTAATATAACAGCCATTTTACTTATGATTCTGTGAATCAATATATTCTACTGGGTTCAGTAGGGATGATTCTTCAGCTGATCTGTCTTGGGGTCATTCACATGGCTATAATCCCTGGCAGTTCAACAGAGGCTGGTTGCTTGATGATGGTCTCATTCACATGACTGATGTTGGTGTTGGTGCTGGCTTTTGTCTGAGCTTCTCATCTTTAGGAGACTAGCCTGGGCTTCTTCACATGCCATCCCAGTGTCCAAGAGGGCAAGAGCAGAAGCCACAAGGCACCCCGAGGTCAGGGTTCAGAACTCTCACAAAGTCACTCAACTTTGTTAGTCAAAGCAAGTCAAAAGGCCAGCCTAGATTTCAGGGGTAGGGAAGCAGATTCCTCCACCTATTGAGATGAAGGAAAAGTCACTTTGCAAAGGGCTGTGGAGAATTATTACAACCCTATTTGTGTGCAATCTACTACACGTGATAGGGGAAGGGCAAAGGATAGTTAAGTAAAATGGTCTACTAATAAATTTAAAATTGAAATGGAAGTGTTATATCACTAAAAGTCGGGGAAGAAGACCCAAAATAGCCCAAGACCCAAACAGGAAAGACCACAAATAGTCTTAAGTTTTTAAAAGTATATATGAATATTTGAAATAGAAAAATATGAATAATTCTTATCTAGTGGCTTTTTGATATAACTGGTATGTGCTAATACAAGTCTCTGAAATAAAAAGTAGACCTTGAGAGGTATTATTTTGGCGAGATAGCCAAAGAAAAAAAGGATTCTGATACTCTTGGGTGTCAAGTTTATGTGTTCTTGGGGTTTGCTATAGAAGAAAGAAAACGAAAGAATATGCAGAAGGACAAAGTTTTTTAAAAACTGAATTTCAAAAATCGTTATGAACTTAGAGATAAATATCAGTATCTTTACAGAGTAGTCACTGAACATTATGAGGACTGCTATGTTTCCCCCCAATGAAGCTTTTATCACAAACTCCCACATTTCCCAACTGGATAAGTATTTGAAAAAGAAATCCAGGAATTATAGTTGGTTGAGGATTCTGGGGAGGTAGCTACGTAAAATGGCTCACTATCCTGCCATTCTCAATTCTCCTTTGCCTCTCCCGACCCAGACCATTCCTGGAGCCAGCTGAGCACTCAGTGCAGTGAAGCCTTGAGCTGCGTGGAAGTTGAGGGTGAAAGGGAACGGGGAGGGGGGGGGCTTTCTTCCTGGACTGGGCTGGGCTGGCAATAAAGATGGGCATCTGATGAGTCCTGGGGGAGGGTCAGAATGCATGGGATACGATATAGAGCTTGATCCACAGAGGTTGAGGGATTGAAAAATCTCACTCCATTGTATCTGTGTGTGTGTGTGTGTGTGTGTGTGTGTGTGTGTGTCCTGTAAGAGACCAAGGAGAAAACGAATACTTGGGCTGAGTCCTCCTGTTTGGGAGGCTGGAAGAGTCTGAGGAGGCTCTGGAGCATAAAGTCTTCCCTCCTGGTGTCTTGGCATGGCCCTGGTGCCTGCCCACTGTCCTACTGCTACAGGAGGAGGTGCTGTACAGGAATAGAGACCACCGTGCTCCCACTACTTATAGAAGTGCAGCCACATGGGTCCTCCAACAGTCAGACCTGAGCCCCAGTGATAGGACAAAGAGAAGTAATGGCACCAGGAATGGCACCACCGCCAAAGAGAAGACAGTCTATGAGAACAGATAGAACACGTGGTTAATGCCATAGAGCAGCAGCTGGAGACAGATGACAACCTGACAAAAAATAGTAAGAGCACATAAGGAGATTTAAATGCAGTACAAAAAGACTTCCTCGAGATGAAATGTGTGATTTTTCAATCAAGTGGTTCAGTAAATGAATTAAAGGAGGTGATGATCATTCCTGAGGCTTGAATTAGTAGCCTGGTAAGTCAAGTGGAAGAATCTGAAAGCACGGAACAAAAATAAAGGATGGAAATCACAAGCGAAAAGGGGTCTAGGAAATAGAACATGTGAGTAACAGGAAAGCCAGAAGGAGGAAAAGAAACGGATGGAGGAAAGGCGGTAATTAAATAAATACAAGAAACAAATTTTCTGAGCTTAAAAATCAGGACTTGAGTCTATAAATTCAAATGGCTCATTAAGTTCCAGCCAAGATTTATGAAAAAAAAAATCTCTGTAGATACTAGGAAAGTGCTTGTACTCTTACGAATAAAAAGCAAAATCTTGGAAGCTTCCAGGCATAAAGAACAAATTACCTACCATTTTTTAAATTTAAAAAAAAAATTATTTGAGAGATTGAGTGAGAGAGAGAGAGAGAGCACGCGCGCACATGAGCAGGGGCAGAGGGAGATGAGAAGCAGACTCCCCACTGAGCAAGGAGCCCAATGCGGGGCTCGATCCCAGGACTCTGGGATCGTGACCTGAGCTGAAGGCAGACGCTTAACTGACTAAGCCACTCAGGTGCCCCCAAATTACCTACCATTAAGAAGTATCAGATCAGCCCCCGATTTCTCACGGATGACACAGTGTGCTAGAGATGGTAGAGTAACTTCTGTAGACCATGGAGACAGAAAATCAGCAGCCTAAAAGCCACATACATGCGCAAGCTGCCATTTCCCTGTAGGGTAAAAGAAATCTGCTGCTCTGTTAGAATCAGAGATGCCATCACCTAATTTTTAACCAAAATGAAAATGAACTGAATTTTCCCGATGAAACATTTGATACTATTAGACTGAGTTAATAAGCAAAACCCAGTTACCTGGTGTTTATATAAAAACACTTGAAACAAAGTGATAGAAAGCCAACATAAAAGGATGGACCAAGATCCCAGGCAAAGACAGAGAGTCAGAAGAACTAGCAATATGAGGGTTATACAGGTAGTATTTAAGTTAATGACATAAGTAGGATAAGGAAAGACATTACATAATACTTTTTAAAAGGCACAGTTTATGAGGGAGGTAAATAAACCTGTATATATAGGATAACATAGCCACTAAATCTATAAAGCAAAAGTATTAGAAATGCAAATATAGTTATGAGACACTTTAATAAACATCTCTTGCTTGTCTCAACCTGTATTAACCTTGTATAGAACCCTGAGATGGAGAAATTGAATAAATAAAAATGGATTCAGTGGATATGTGACACTTTAGATCCCTTCAGTACAGAACATTCGTTTTCTGGATCACTTACAAAACTTGATCATATACTTGACCACAAGGATGACCTTAGCAAATTCAAAGGAAAAAGGATTTTTATAGATCCTGTTCTCTGATCAGAATCCAGTAATATTAGAAATAAATAACAGGAGGTAGTAAAAAGAACCTTTACTATTTGGAAACTTAAAAACATTCTTTTCAACCCTAGCATCAAAGGAGAAAACAAAAGTCAATTTACAGGATATCTAGAAATCAATCAAAGGAGCACAGTTTATTGCAAAAGCTGTGGAATACGGTGAAAGCTGTAGCTAGTGGAAATTTTTACAGCCTTTAGGTGTTTTCATTAAGAATAAAGACAAAGTGTACTCTTATTATGAAGTGAGAAAAAAGAATGACAAAACTAACATAAATTAGAGGGAAAAATAAAGATAAAAGCCAAAGTTAATAAAACAAAAAATAAGGTAAAGGACAAATACATACAACAGTTCCTTGAAACAACAAAATAGATACAAAGATTTATGTGTTTGATTAGGAAATAAAGAGTAAAAAATTTGTGAGACCAGAAACGAGAATAAACATGTAATCAGAGAGGCAGGAACGAATCAAAAAAGACAGCAGAGATAACTGTATTCAACGCTATGGCAACGAACTTGAAAAACCAGAAGAAATGGGTTATTTCCTTGCCAAAGATAAATGTCCAAATTTGGAAGAAAATAAAATTAGGATTGTATCATATACCGTATATAAAGCTGAAAACAAGTTAAAAATAAAGCAAGACAAACTTTGTAAGAAAATAACCACACATACAATATTAGGAGTAGTATTAAGATTGGAGACCTAGAAGCTACAAGAGAAAGGATAAACATATGACTGTCCAAAGAGTAAGATATTCTGCATTTCAAAAGATATTAAGCAAAGCCAATAAATGGTAAAATTTGAGCAAGTGTTTGCAATACGGAGGACAGAGTTTAATATGTCTCGTGACGGCGTTTACGAACTGACCAGAAAAGCCCAGCAATCCAATAGAAAAATAACCAAATAAGAAGGTGTAGTGAAGACAGGAGCAAACAGGGCGCCTGGGTGGCTCAGATGGTTAAGCGTCTGCCTTCAGCTCAGGTCATGATCCCAGAGTCCTGGGATCGGGTCCCGCATCGGGCTCCGCATCGGGCTCCCTGCTCCTTGGGAGCCTGCTTCTCCCTCTGCTTCTCTCTCTGTCTCTCATGAATAAATAAATAAAATCTTAAAAAAAAAAAAAAAGAGAGGTGCAAACACAGAAGGCTGATAGGTGAGAAGGTACTCCAACCCAAATCATGGTCTGTCACCCCTCAGATGGGCAAAAATTTATAGTCCACTAACATCCATTGCTGTGGGGGGATAAAAGTCCTCCTGTTACTAGTGGTCAAAGTCTGTGTTATACTGTTGGAGAGCAGTCTTGCGACATAGGTCAGAGGTAATATCTGTTTGACTCAAGAATTCCACTCCTTGTCTCTTAATAAATAAAAACACCCATAGGTAAGGGTGTCACAAGGTTGTGCTCCTCCATAATGTTTGTGTTGGGGAGAAATGGGGAGAGATGAATGTTTGCCAGGAGAGAAATTGTTGGCTGTATTACAATATATCCAAATGGTGAGATATGTGTTCATTAAAAAAGGAATTTAAGGCTCTTATTAGTTGAATTGAGAGCTTTCCATGAGCCATTATTGTATGGGAAAGGCAAGATGCAGAAAACTGGGTATTACATAGTAGTCAGAAAACAATGGAAAAATCGTGCTTCTATGTGTATAATTACATGTACCTGGCTAAATATGTGTACATGGAAATATATATGGAAGAAACATACCAGGTAGTTACTAAGTGTTACTGGGGGAAGAGGGAGGCACAGAGGCTGGTATGGGTGGAGGGAGTGTGGAGGAGACATTAACCAAATAAACATACACACACGCTACTAATAAATAATGACATTTATGATGATGTTTGCATATTTATTAAATTTGAATATGTATATGTGCACGTACACACACAAATGAAATTTTTAAAGTACATTTATTCAATTTTATTATTTATAATTTCTGTACTAGTAAGAGGAACCTAGCTAAAAACATAAATTCTCAAATCAAAGACAACACGGTAACTGTGTCCAGGGCTCTTTGGGTTGTAAGTAAGTAGCAGAAATCCAACTAAAAAAAGGAAAAAAAAAAGAAATCCAACCAAAAAATTAGCATAAGCAAAAAAGGGAATTTATTGGCTCCTGGGAGCCTTCACACAGGCCCAGGGCGGTGATCATCACGTGTCTGTCTATATCTCTGCTTTCTGCTTTCCTGTTTTTCTCTTTTTATTTTTGGCTTGATTCTCTCTTGTTCTCCCTCTTGATGGCATGACAGTTCCTTGAAACATGTTCTTCTGGGCTGTGCTCCCTCCCTTGACCCCTGGCATGTTCCTCCTCCCCCTGGCTTCACATAACAAAGTCCTTGGGAAGAGCATTGACTTCGGTCTGAGTCACTTGCCCACCCTGACTAGTGCCGGTGAGCAGGGGAATGATGGAGTCCTGTGATGAGCCAGGCCTGGGTCACAGAGTCACACCTTTGGAGAGAAGGGAGGTGTAGCGGGTGGTAGTGAGTGCAAGCACAATCACAGGGCTTGAGTGAGTGGGGAGCACTTCCCCAGAGACGCGGCACAAGGGGGAGCAGTTCAGTCTAAAGAAGAAAAAGATACCAGGTAGACAAAAACAACAGGTGTCCACTGGAGGGCTTTGCTTCAAATATAAGCCAAGTTTGTGTCTTTAATATGAAAGGAATTAAGTAGTGGAGGAAGTGGATTTGAGTCAAGCAGTAAGTACCCTACATTTAGGGCAGGAAAGGTAAACATTTGTCTGATATCCCCAAGATTTATAATAGGTAATTATTTATGCGTAGAGTCTTACCCCAGATGGATCCCATGGTAGCCTGCCCGTTAATCCCAAAAGGATTAACGCCTGTTAAGTGATGAATAAGGAATATCAACTTCATATATTTGAACATGTATTTTTCCAGGAAAAGAAAACCTTTTGTATTTTTCCCCAGCTTTATTGAAATGTAATTGACTTATAACACTGTGTAAGTCTAAGGTGTACAACATGATTTGCTGCCTGAATGTATTGCAAAATGTTTACCACAATGACATTAGTTAACACATCCATCATCATCTCAACTCATCACACGTATTTATTTTTGGGGCAATTTCAGTGTGCCAGATTCTTTCCCCTGTGCCTGCTGAGACAGACTTTTAGGAGTTGCTCTCATCAAGGAATGCATGCGCCAGATGCGCTCATCTTAAGAGAATCCATCCATTTTAATATTGACTTACAGTAGTGCCTAGATATTTACGTGATTAATAAGTGACACTTCTATTTAGCAAAAAAAAAAAAAAATGGAATTACAGACCATAGAGGAAAAGATGATAAGTTGATCCAAAATACCTACTGACAGAAGAATTCGGGGTATAAAAAATACCTAAAATATTTAGCCAGAGATTTCTTTTCCCCCTCCTTCCCTCCCCTTCTTTTTTTATTTTTTACTGTGATATATAACACTTTTAAAAAGTGTTTTACTGTGGTAGATAACACAGAAAAACGTATCGCCCAATGGTGTATCACCAACCCAACCCTCCTGAGGACCGTCCAGGTCAGGCAGCAGAGCACTGTCAGCCTGTCAGCCAGTGCCCCCCCCCCCCACTGCTTGCTCCACCCCCTCAAAGTCCTCAGCGATCCCAACTTTTATGTTACTAACTTCCTGGCTTTTCTTCTTAGTTTCACCACCGAAACTCACATCTGCACAGCTTAGTTTTGCCTGGTTTTTGAGCTTTCCAGAAGTGGAATCATTGAGTATGTGCCCTTTTGGGTCTTGCTTCATTGACTCCACATTACAGTTGTTGTCCACAGCCTTTGTCAGGAGTAAAGGCAGGGTGGGAACGCACAGCTTTTTGATAACTCTGACTCACAGCAACCGTATGAAGTTACAGATTTTAGGTTATTAATCGAATCCTTTGAGGGACCTTAAGAGTCACAATGAGACAGATGAAGTATTTATTTTTTAAGAACTCTTGCAGTTGGTACCCTGCCTTCCTGAGAGGAACGATCACCATGCTGTTTTATGCCATTCCAGGGAGAAACACTTGTGCTGGCTGCATTTCTAGGGCTGCACCAGAGCTCAAGGCTGTCAGCCAGTCCTGCCCGGAAGTGCCTCTCTCACAGGCAGGACTTGGAGTATTTCATGCTGGTGGAGTGGGTTTGCTGGCTTAGTCTTAGAATTAAAGTAGGTGTCTTTTTTTCTTTTAAGATTTATTTATTTATTGGAGAGAGAGGGAGAGTGTGCATGCGAGTGTGTGCACATGGGGGGAGGGACAGAGGGAAAGAATCTCGAGCAGACTCCCTGCTGAGCATGCAGCTCAACTTAGGGCTCAATCCCACAACCCCAAGATCATGACCTGAGCCGAAGACAAGCATTGGATGCCTAACCGACTGAGCTGCCCAGGCGCCCCTACACATAAGCCTTTTGTTGGTGTTTCTAGATGCATATTCTAGCTTTCAATGCTTTTGATATAATTTTGCTTATTTATCTTCACTGAATATTTTACTGTCTCTTTTCCAGATGTCTTTATGTATATGTTTACATACTGTCTTTTCCTTTTTTACACACCTTCACATACACCAGTCCTTTTGATGGTAGTAGAGGCGATTGCTGCTGTGAATTCTACCCTTACCATCAGTTTCAGTACGCCTGGATTTGAGAAGGCATTAAGACTGAGTGGGCGGGTAGAGAGGGAAAAGAACAGAACATTCCGTTTGGATGGGTCTTCGGTCTGCACGTGGTGACCAGGAGGCCTGATGAGTGGGAGTTGTCCAGGAAGTGGATCTGCAGTAACCTGCCCAGGCCCCGGGTCCGTTCGGTGAGAGTGGTGAGGACTGGGAATGGTGGCAGGGATAGAACACCTTGGTCCGTGACTCCCCTCCTGGAGATAGATGTTCATCCACGGGAGAACAAGGAGCCAGCTTTGTAGGATTGTGGGCAAGATACAGTCACATTTTGTGACCATATGGGCGCATGTTTCATGAGCAGGATCAGGAATGAAGAAAACATTCAGGACAAGGAGAAGGCACAGAAGAGTGGATGTCTGTGTCTGTATATCCTTTCTCTGTGTGTGTAAGAGTGGATATACAGAAATTGACCTTGTGATAGCAGTTCTGAAATACATGCATTCATATACAATAAACTCTATTTTATTTTTTTAAGATTTTATTTATTTATTTGACACAGAGAGCACAAGTAGGCAGAGTGGCAGGCTGAGGGAGAAGCAGACTCTCTGCTCAGCAGGGAGCCCGATACGGGGCTCAATCCCAGGACCCTGGGATCATGACCTGAACTGAAGGCAGATGCTTAACAACTGAGCCACCCTGACACCCCAGTAAACTCTATTTTAAAAAACCCTGTCTAGAGGTGCCTGGGTGGCTCAGTTGTTAAGCATCTGCCTATGGTTCAAGTCATGACCCTGGGGTCCTGGGATCATGCCCTGCGTCGGGCTCCCTGCTCAGCGGGGAGTCTGCTTCTCCCTTTCCCTCTCCCTGCCGCTCCCCCTGCTTGTGATCTCTCTCTCTCTCTCTCTCTCTCCCTCTCTGTCAAATAAATTAAATAAATAAATAAATAAATAAATAAAACTTCAAAAAATAAAAACCCTATCTATGTGTTTTCGTTGACACTAGAGATTCTATTTATGATTAACTTCCTTTTCCCACCAGGAAGGTCTTGCAACTGATATCCATTATGCATTCTTGTATTATACGAAGTCAATTAAAAAATTAGCAGAAGTCACAAAAAGGAAGGTAATATGTGTTCATGAGCCAACTATTCATAATTTCATGTATTTCAAGTTGAGCCACCCACCGCCTCTTCCCTGTTACGCAGGATGACCCACAGCAAAGTTGATTCCAGCATAGTTTTGCTCTACTTCTCAGAACTGCCATGGCAGCCTTCTACTACAGTGCTTGGGGGTGTGCTCAGAAATTCAAATACATTTTGATATTTTCCCAAGCAAAACATAATTTAAGACAAATCTTTTACCAAAAAATCACATACATCAAAGCCAAATACAGATGATGTGGAGATATCCCATACTGCTGCCCCCTTCATTAGTACTAATAATTGGCTGACCGTGCCCATGGAATCAACCCTCAGCCTTTGGGCCAAAGCCAGTGATAGCACCTGAGGGCCAACAGCAAGCACTGTTGACTGTATTACGCTTTCTGTTCACTACAGAGAGAGAGTTTACAGGAAATGAAGTAGGCAAGTAGGTGAACATCGAGTGCTTCTTCCTGATAGCCACGCGTGCTCAATTCTTTGTGCTTGGAGATGTGACTGTGCATGTGTTGTGTGTGTTTAGTTCTCTTTTTTGAGAGTTAGACTTGGCTGTCAGGTGTCGTTTGCTTCATTCTTCCTTAGTGAATTTATCCTTAAGATTTCCTTCTTTTGTATATTCCTAAGTACTGTTGAGGGCATTTAGATAACGTATTTATACTGTTGATAATCTGAATTAATCAGTTTATATTGAATGGAATTTGATTGCAAATATATCTGTTTCTGATACGTGACCCGTTTTATTTTCAGAGAGGCCAGAATTTGTTACTAGTCTTAGAAAATCTCTATATTTTGTCATAGTCATGGTGCTCTAGAATGTGTTTACACCAGTAGGAATCTTAATTCCTCCTTTACTATCGTGTTTGTGGATTGAGAAAGCTAAGCATGGAGACAACACTTTCCTGTCCTGGGGCTCTAACCTTTAAACCTATTGCTTCTAACGACTGGAGCTCAGAAAATTCCATGAAGCACATTTCAGTGAACTGTTCACTACATTAGAATCTCTTTTTTTCCTTTGCAGACCCTTCATGTGGCCTTTTAAAATATGTGTTTGAGACAGAGTGAATGTAGAAGCTGAAAATGCCTGGAAGATTTCTGGTTTCTGTCACTAGCTGTCCTGCCTTTTTGCATCACCGCCTGATTTGGATGATGTGATATTCAGAGGGACGCCTTAATTGAAGTCGTTCTTCAGCGAGTTGCCTCTGGTGGGAGGTCGTAGACTTGATTCAAGATGGCCAGTCAGCCGCCAGACGACACGGCAGAGGCTCAGGTCTCTGACGAGCTCGAGTGTAAGATCTGTTATAATCGGTACAATCTGAAGCAGAGGAAACCCAAAGTGCTGGAGTGTTGTCACAGGGTTTGTGCCAAATGCCTCTACAAGATCATCGACTTTGGGGACTCCCCGCAAGGCGTCATTGTCTGTCCTTTCTGTAGGTTTGAGACCTGCCTGCCGGATGATGAAGTCAGTAGCCTGCCCGATGACAACAACATCCTGGTAAACTTGACTTGTGGAGGCAAAGGCAAGAAGTGCCTGCCCGAAAACCCTACCGAGCTGCTGCTGACACCCAAGAGGCTGGCGTCTCTCGTCAGTCCTTCTCACACTTCCTCCAACTGCCTGGTCATAACCATCATGGAGGTGCAGAGGGAGAGCTCCCCATCTCTGAGCTCCACTCCCGTGGTGGAATTTTATAGGCCTGCGAGTTTCGACTCTGTTACCACCGTGTCACACAACTGGACTGTGTGGAACTGTACATCTCTACTCTTCCAGACGTCTATCCGGGTGTTGGTTTGGCTGCTAGGTTTGCTCTACTTCAGCTCCTTACCCTTAGGGATCTACTTACTGGTGTCTAAGAAAGTCACCCTTGGGGTCGTCTTTGTCAGCCTCGTCCCTTCGAGCCTTGTTATTCTCATGGTGTATGGGTTCTGCCAGTGCGTTTGTCACGAATTTCTAGACTGTATGGCACCTTCTTCTTAATTAATATGCAGACTAAGAAATTTGACACACATTGTCATCCTTGAAGTTAGGTAATTTATCATTTATTTATTTTATATTCTCCGTGACTTAGTGTCCATGACGTTAACAAAGCCATTGGCCAAATGTTTGTGGTCTGTTTTTCATCAAAATTTTGACTCAGTTGGTTTTCCTGTATGCTGGACATAAAAAAATGTTCATTTCTACTTAGGTGTTAGCAAAGACGCAAAAATGTATAAGCTAAGCCTTCATAGAGCTCTTCTTGTGAGTCTGACCACAGAAAGGGCAGGATTTCATTTAATCCTGCTGGACAGGCACTAGGGGGGAGGTGTGTTGGGCTGTAGTAGCGGTCTTTGTGGCAGGTTACTGGTTCCTCTAATCCTCGATAATCTATGATGGAGGGTGGACACAAGAGGAAAGCTGTTCCAAGACACATCTACTTGAAAAATGTGACCTGTCCCTCCCCTGCTCCCCCTCCCACATCTCCCTCCCACACACCTCTTGCACCCCTTCCTGCACCCCCTCATACCCCCCTCTTGCACCCTCCTCCTGCATCCCCCTTCCCGCACCACCTTCCCCCATCCCCTCACACCCCGGTCCTCCACCCTCCTTCCACATACCTCCCACACCCCCTCCAGCGCCCCCTCACACCCCCATCCTGCACCCCCCTCCCCGCACCCCTTCCCACACTGCTCCCGGACCCCCCTCATGCCCCTGTCCTCCACTCCCCTCCCACACCTCCCTCCCGCACCCCTCAAACCCCCGTCTTGCACCCCCCTCACGCCCCCTCCAGCACCCCCTCACACCCCCATCCTCCACCCCCTCCCACATCCCCCTCCTGCACCTCCTCACACCCCCATTCTGCACCCCCTCCCCGCACCCCTTCTCACACTGCTCCCTCACCCCCTCCCACACCCCATTGTTGGCTGTCCCCTGAATCTTCTTCAGGTGTTCTCTTGCAAGTTAAGGCCACTGTCTGTGGTCTGGGGCTCCACTGAGGTGCTTCTTCCTTCTGCACATGCTCCTTCGCCAAGAGGAAACTCGGCCTTGTGCCCTTGTGTGGTTTCAATTAAATACCTGTTTTGCCACATTTCTAAAGAGAATTAAACATACTGCGGAATTTGCATCAAAGCAAACTTCATGACAGAATATGGCTACTTGTCTTTGAGCCCCTTTCCTCCATATTTATTTTCTTCTCTCCTCCCTCTTCTCTGAAATTCTCACAGAGCAGTTACAGTTCATGGAAATCTTCATTTGAGTCTTGCCCTCAAACAGTTTAGTTGAGTTTTGTTAACCCCCTTGTTCAACAAGCCCCACCCCTTATCCTGGATGAGGTTCTACTTCAATTAATTGTTAGAGGCATATGAGGATTTCTGCCCCCCCCCCCCATTGTATTTCAGATTCTACTAGGGACTTATTTAACTTAATCCTATAACAGTTTGGGGTAAATTGTGGCAGTGGAAACCCAGAAATAATTATTGAGATGTTCTAGCTCACAGATGGAAGTGCTGAGAACCCAAGTATTCTTGCGGTACTGTGCTGAATTGTACCAGAACATAATGGTGTAGGCTTCTGTGCAAAATGGGGTTGCACTTGGCCAAAGCGATGGGCAAGGAACACACAGAGCTGCCGTGCTGCTTGAGAGGACCCTTCAGGGCAGTCAGATGGAGGTGGCAGAGCTCAACTTGACGTGTTGCTCTTCCTCTTGTTTTAAAGTCCATTTTAGCATGGAGTCACGTTCTTACATAATTTATTTCAAATAAAAGCCTAAGCTGTGTGACTTGAGTTAATGAACTCCTTTTCATGACGTAGGGGAAGTTGAATGTATATATTATGAGAAGAAATTGTTTAGCAGATTTTAGGTTTGAGGGAATAGAATGTCCACAGAAACTGGGCAAAAAAAAAAAAAAAGCTTTTCAGTTCTTAAAACCCATTACTGACGATTAACATTAAAATATTTATTACCATTAAAAAGGGCATTACTAAGATGACTTCGACCTGTTTGTGATGAAACATTTATTGTGTGACACAGTTGCAGTGGACCAGTCCGATTTCTTTATTCAGGAGGAATTGACACTTATTTTTAGAATAGTAGTTTGATTTTAATCTTCTAACTCGTGACTTCGAGAATATGTACGCCCAAGGTGAGTATGATAGGAATCCATACCTGGGGTGTGGTCCAATGAATTTAAGCCCCAAGTTATAACTAAATACATTTATAATTTCATAAAATCTAGGTTAGATAGCATTGTGAATGCAGTTTCCAAAAATCCATTTGTACTTAGAGTAAATATAATGTTTAGGAGGTGTTTTGTGGTTTGGATTTATATATTTATAAGGTTTTTAAAAAATGTTCATTTTGTCTGACATGTAACATCAAATAAATTGAGTTATATGATGAGATTTCTAGAAAGCTTTGGATGTGGGTACTGTGTATTTTGCTTATTTGTATAATGTCTGCAGTGCTGAATTTGTGTTTCTTTGTATATTGTGATAGTCTTTTTTTTTTTTTTTTTTGGTTGCCAGTAAATTAATTTGGTTTTAAATGTAAAGCAACAAAAAACTCTTTATGCTGTTGAATGAAAACAGGACACTGCTTCAATATTTTATTCACTGTGATAATATTTTGTCTGTCCATTAAATTATTGTTTTGACACCAGAAGTTTGATTTCTCTGACTCATGGTTGAGATTCAGTTATTACTTTGGATTTCTGTTAATGTTAGATAATTGCAAACCTGAACTTTCAGAAACTCTGATGAAGCTAGTGCTTTTATCAGACACATGAAGATTTCAGAACTTTCTGACGAAGTTGATCTAACTGGTGCCATCTCTAAAAGGCCTTACACTTAAAAACCAAACCAAACCAAACCAAAAACAAAACGGGAGGGGATTTGGGAAGACGAAACAAAACCATTGTCTTTATCTTTATAAATAAAGTGTTTGGTTTTAATTTGTTTGATTTATTTTCCAGAATCTGCCTAGGTATTCAGCAAAAACGGTATCCATTTTAGTTGGGGAATCACTAGGCTTCTGTGATCTGGGCAAATTTTTATAATTACCCGATCTTTAAATATGACCATTGTTAGGCAAAGTAGACATCACTTGGGAGTATGTAACAGTTTATGATAATAAACACGTTTATGATAATTAGTGAATTGGCACCGCATGTTAATCAAGAGTAATGGTTTTCACTCACTTCTGAAATCTTTGCATAAATGAGCAAGGAATGTGGTTAAGGAAAGGCATTACCTGCACTAGTCATAACTTAGATGAGTCATGATTACCCGCTGAGAGAGACACAAGTGATGAGCATGTGCCTAGTTGTAAACAGACACCCTGACTTTGAAGAAATGTTCTAATATGTCATCCAGGTAGATGCAGATGCCAAAGGCAATGCTGTATTGTTAGGGAAAGTGATACCACAGTATAAGGACCACCTCTGTGAGTCCTAGAGTACAGAAGGTGTGAAAAAGAGTTAACCTGAATGGAATGAGGGCGAACTACAGTTCTCTGGTTGAGACTTGTTCCTCTTCTTGGCAAAAAGCAAATACCTGCCTTAACTCGTTAGAAACACCACAGAAACACCACCTATTATTCCAGAGCTTTCCTTAAAGCCAATGGAAGACTTGGTTACAGGTAATATCTCTGAAAAAATTTCACCATTGGCTCTTGAAACTTGAATCGTGTGTATTTTCCACATCTCTGCCCGTCAGATGTTTACTTCTCAGCCTCTTAACAATTTATGAATTTTTACTCTTCTGTGGGGAGCTAGAGGCTTAGTATCGGGTCTACCCTGACAGGTTTACTTTTGTGTAAAAGATTTTTTTTAAAAAATGTATGCGGGTAACTGGATGTTGAAGTTTGTATAAATTCCAAGTGAGTCCTAGAGGCAATACAGATGCAACTCAATTGCTTATGTCATGTAAATTTGTGGTATAGTCGAAATCTCAAGTATGCTCAGTATACAGATATTTATGGTTTTTGACATGAAGGTGCTTTAAATTTAGGAATTAAAAAAAATCAGAAGTTAAATTATGCCCTGCCCATTGTGTATACTAAGTAGGACTGTGTGGTAATGTAGTTTTAGAAGTGGTCGAAGCTTGATTTAATGAAAACATTCACTTACCTGGAACAATCACTCTACAGGCATTTTTAATCAGCCAGGAGTTTATTAGATTTGCATCATATTAACATTTTCCCTTTAAACCAAGGTGGTGGGAATTTTATAAGAGAAGAATGTGCTGTGACTTCAGAGGTCATTTCAGATCTTGGTTTTCCCATAAAGTTCAGTGCTTTAGGTAAGAAAGTTTTTTGGTTTTGGTTTGGTTTTGTTTTGGCAGTATTCAGATCCATTTACCTCAGATCAGTGGTCTGGCCAGAATGCCTACGTTTGAGAGTCTTTGGTGTTTCAGTAGCAAACGGAAGCCAAGGAAGTAGAGAAATGGAGAGCGGGAGAGAGCGGAGGATCAAGGTTGAGCTCTTTAAATGCAGCCCGAGCCCCAGGAAAGAGAGCTGCAGACTTTGGAGGACGTGTGCTCACAGGTGCCAAGAGCTAAGAGGCGGAATTAGCATGATTAGATGAACACAAACGGAAGCAGATGAGGATTACTTTATTGAAAAAAAGGCTTGTCAAGCTTTTCTCATGAACAAAAAATTCAGAGAATCTCATAATTATCACTGATACACTCACCTCTTAGAGTGGGCACTTAACCTTTTGCCATATTGGTTCCCCCCCCCAAAAATAAGAGACCTCCTCTAATTTGACTAAAATAATCATTATTATATCTAAGACAAAAATACTTCTCTAATTGTTTAATATGCAGTCTCATTAAATTTTTCTAGTCCCAAAATATCTTTTATAGCTCAAAGCACAAAACACAAGCCAGGCGCTAATCAAGAGTCACACGTTGCATTTGGTTATTATGTATTTTATTCTCTTTTATGCCAGAACAGTCACCCCACTTTGTTTTCCCCATGATGTTGACTGCTTGAAGAAACGAGACCCGTTATCTTGTACAATATCTCACTCACATTCTGGATGTCTGTTTCCTTATGGTGGTGAGGAAATGGTCAGAAATTCTTTTATCACTTGATTTCCTGTAAACTGGAAGTTAGGTGGAGGATTTTGATTGCATTCAGATTTAGGGCAAGAATTTTTCTTAGATGGTGCTGTGTACTTAATACCGCATCACATTGGGAGGCATGATTGAAAGTCTGCTCCGCTATTCGAAGTGCTGTCTGATCGGTAGGTTAAGGTGGTGACATCCAGGCCTCTCATTTCCCCAGTCATCCGTGGGGGGATAATTGGACCTCATGCAAATATCATCATCCTTGACAATTTCTACTTGATGCTCCTTACTTGAATCAGTTATTTCATTTCCCAAAGATTTGGAACGTGTTATTCTGTGAGAAGTAACTTCTCGTTCACTGGAGGATTTCAGGAGGGGGTGGTCCAGTTGCCTGTTGGCAGGTATGCTGTGGAGGAGAGAGACTCATAGGAGCCTATACCTGTCTAAAGCTTCAGTGAATCTTAAGGTTGGAATGCATCATTAGAGTCATTCAATTATTGAAGGAATAAGCTGCAAGGGCTAACAAACTTTTATCTCCTGAGATACTTAACTGTAATCTCAGAGAAGGAAGAAACCCAAGTCTTCTGTGAAATAACATTTTGTAAAAATGGTAAATAATGTGCTTGACTAGCCTCAAACCTTTGAAATACCACCTGGATATTTAGCTACTCGTCTGAAACACATTATGACTCTCTGGCTTAAGTTACTTACCCGACTCTCTGGTTATCTTCCAATTATGTTGGGACTACTTATCATTTCCCTTAAGACTGTATATTCCCTTTGCCTCAGTCTTTGTCAGATCTTTTTTTTTTTTAAAGATTTTATTTATTTATTTGAGAGAGAGAGAGAAACAGCATGAGACGGGAGAGGGTCAGAGGGAGAAGCAGACTCCCCGCTGAGCCGGGAGCCTGATGTGGGACTCGATCCCAGGACTCCAGGATCACGACCCGAGCCGAAGGCAGTCGCTTAACCAACTGAGCCACCCAGGCGCCCTGTCAGATCTTCTTGACCGCTTCACTTCAGATAGCTTATTTTCTTGTTTTTCTAATAATTAGTGCATTCCTCAGTTTATATTCAGAGTCATCCTGTTTGACCAGAATACCTCTTGTTTATCGTCTGACCATTTTCTCGCTTCTAAAATCCTTTCCAGGCAGTGGATTCTTCCATAAAGTTCACTGTATTTTCCTAGTCATGATACTATTTTGGAACTTTTCCATATGCACTCTCCCCGTTTTTAGATTTTTCTGTCCCTTGAGTGGCAAGTGGAATACACGCAGAGCTTCTGTCAGCTCACATAATAAATTCTGTAGTCTTTAGATATATTTGTAAAGCTTTTAATAAGCACTTTTCTTAAATAAAATGTGTGCTGCATGATTCTAAACTTAACATCTCCCCTTAATCCTTGCCAATACAATTCCCATTTGGTTGAGCCAGTCATGAGTTACCCTGGCTAATAAATGTGTACTGGACTACAGCAAGGTAATTCTGAGAGCTGGCTTCATCTCAAATTCTTTCTCGATGGTTTAGAATAAATGTAGACTTTTTGTTGTTCCATATCTATAGATAAGAAAGCTTATCTTCTAACATGGAATTTTAATGGGATTAAAATGACGCTTTAGCTATGAAATGTTATTTTTAATGCTAAATAACATCTCTAGTCAACAAATGAACATCTGTTTTTGCTATGTCCTGAGCCAAAACCTCCTGCACTCTTCCCTCTTTCTTATTTTCTTTGATTTCTTTAATGCCACTTATGGAAGAACCTAGTGCTCCTCACCGTCATGCTCCTTCACACCTCCTGCATGTGTGCATGTGCATGTAGACACACACACACACACACACACCCCAAGTCTTCAATTTATGAAACAGATTTGCGAAGGAGAACCACATTAGTCTTTTGTGCTATCAGTAATTATCTATGTAAGGACAATTTCAAAATATTTTTGTGACCTCTAACAAACTACATTTCTGACTTCTCGTAGAATAATGGGTTCAGCGGCTTGTCTCGGACATAATTATTTCCTCCTTTACAGCGTTCACCATTACTAAGCAACAGAGATTCTCCTGAGCTACATGATGAACTGGTTGTTGACATTGCTTCTGTTTGGTGTGTTTTTTTTTTTTTTCAAGACGTTCTAGCTAGAACAATGTATTTCTATGGTTAAATTTGTTGTTATTACAAGTTTTATCTTTGGTTAGAGTTTTTTAAAATTATAGAACTATTTCTAGCCTGTAATTTGACGAACTCTAACCACCAGTTGAAAGGGAGCAAAATGTACCGTAATTTTGTGGGCTTTTTCTTGCTGTTGGAATGGGGGGTAGAGTGAAATGGCACCAGAAGGCCAAGAATACTAACTTCTGTTCTTGGAGCCAGGGAGGAAGACCACACTGCCGATTACTTACTCCTCTTCCTTACCTATAGCTTTATAGTCCAAGTGGGAACTTTGTCAGATTTTTGGATCACACTTAGATTCATTACTTAACCCATATCCTTGACTACCTAGTATGCATAGAATACAGATATTCCTTGACTCTGACAGAGTCCACGCTTGTCACGCTTTAGTGAAAAAATACAAAGACAGTCACGGCGTTGGAAAGAGTGTCATAGTAAAGCAGTTAATTCCAAAATGCATGACGTGGAACATGTCTGAGTAGATGGCTCAGCAAGAGAGTGCTTCATGGCTGTGTGTGTTTCAGGAGCCGTGCGTAGTCTCATCTTCCTCCTAAAGATCCTCACTGAGCATCAGCACAGTAAAGCACCAGTAAGAGAGTGAAAGAAGCCTGTCTAATGGTTTAATCCAGTGTTTTCTCAAACTTAAGAAACCATCAAACTTTTTCTCAAACGTCGATTAATATTTCATGGAATTAGTGCTCTGTGGGGGCACATTTTATGAAATTTTCACTAGAGAATTGATAAAACAGTCATGTGGAATCTGACTGCAGATGTAAATCACTGAACCAGTATGTGAATTAAAAAGACAGTCAAGAAGAAAGTCATAATTTGGCAGCGGGTCCAAGTAGGACGCCAAAATGCAAAGGAGGAAAGGAACAGGCTTCCAGTAGCAGGGACAGTAAAATGTTGATAATACTGCTTGTTTCCAAATTAAGCAATTTATATTCTTGTCAGAGTTGTATGGAATGACACATTGAAACTCTGGCTCTGTGCCCTTCGTCAGCATGTCTTTACATTACATGTAGGGAAATATCAAAATATATGCAGAAGGAGGTCCCCAGCAGAATAATGAACTACTGGCTATTTTTGGAGCCTACAAAACTTCCACAGTTAATTCTCAAGGAATGGAACCCAATGTTCCAAATTTTGAAAAACATGTACCAGATTTCAATTTTTGATCTCTGAATGTTAGGGTGGGAAAGATTTTAGAGATCACAGTCCAACCACCTTATTTTACAGACAGTAAGACCTACACCCTGAGAAGTGATCGAAGGAGTCACATGATAAAGGCTGGAGCCACATTCCAAGCAAGGTGTTTGAGGTCCAAGCTTGCTTTTTACCCTACACTTCCTGATAGTCAATATCGGTCAACTTATTTTTTCCATATGCATTATCAAATTATGGACAACAAAATATGCAGCAGGATGGAGATTATTTTATTCCTTAGAAGTTATGTCTAGATGCAAAAATTTGTAATGAACATAGCAGATGATCATCAGAATTATTCAACATCCTTCTTTGTTCTGGAGAAGAAAGATCAAAGCAGTGGACTGAGTTCTGCCAACTTACCCATATAACACTAAGAGCTTTATCACACACAAGCAGACAGCTGTCATCATTAGAAGAAGGAAGAGGATATAAAGGTAAGAGTCAGTACATGTGTGATAAATCATCAGGATCTGCAGACTCTCACATTGATCTTTTCTTTCCATATTCCTAAGGAAAAAAATATTTTTCTAACTGTTAGGGAAAAAATTATTCAATGACACTTGTTCAAGCATGATAAAGCGGTGGTGGGGGGGGGATGGGGAGCCACCAGGTGGGTCAATTCAGGACCCACTGAATGGGGTCTTGCAGTGGCTGAGAGACAATGACCTCAACTCTGGCTCCACAAGGACAAGTGGGGATTTTTATCCAAGGAGCCAGATGGGGGTCAGTGGATAGAAAGTTACTAAGAGGAGACATCAGGGGCAAGGGAGATTCTTGTTAGACCTACTCAAAATAATTCCTGCTGAAGGCAGGCCAGAGTGATAAGATATTAAGGCTGGTCAGACACCAAGGGTAGGTGATTTTTCTTGTTCAAAATGGATTCTACAAATGCTGAGGGGACAGAAGGCAAGCTGAGGACAAAGCAGAAGCTGACACCCCACAACCCCTCTCTCCAGATGGGATGTATGTGACATTCCCCAGGCACTCCTGGCTGCCCTAAAGCTAAGGAAAGGACACACAAATAGTTAACTTATAGAGATCACAACCCCCCTGAAAGACAGGAGTCTTCCTCAGTTTACACAAGTCTTAGCAATTTACAAGAACAAAGCATTTCTATCAATAACCTAGCTTCCAGGAGGAAATGTAGATACAATTAAATGTCCTTATAACCTGCAGCCCATTGGCAGATACTTGAATTGGGCAGAATGTAACATTCCTTGCAGGAAGCTCCCAACGACCTTCATGTTGATGCCTTGCTAGAGGGAAAAACAACCTTCACTTGACAACGGCAAGGTCTCCAGTATGCTGTGAGTCTTTAACATATGAAAGTCCTTTTGAAACCTCCCTTTTCCTCACCTCCCCCAACCCCATAGTATATCATCAGCCGCCCCTCACAACCCTGGAGCAGCAGCTCTTTCTGCCCACGGGTCCTGTCGCCGGGCTTTAATAAACCACCATTTTGCACCAAAGACATCTTAAGAATTCTTTCTGGGTCGCCGGCTCTAGACTCCACCCCACCGAACTTCACCTATATTCCAAAACCCCATCACAAAGACCGAGAGGAAATCCCAAGTGGGGCTGGGTTGAGCAGAGGGCCCAGAGGAAGGAGGGCCTCCCTGATGAAGACAGGCCAGGGAGAGAGTCTTTGTACATACGCACGACCCTCATTTACACCCTTACCGGGATAGTGGCAATGGTCTTTGAGACATGGCATGTAGGGATACTCTGCGGTCCAGGGAGATGCTCCTCTGAGGCGCTGGTCCTGCAGTGCCTGGACCTCAACTCCCATGATTGGTTCTCTTCTCCCTCCCCATCCCCCATGTCCTCCCCGCCCAGCATCCTCTGGCTCACCTCAAATTGTGCACATTTGGCTTTTACAACTGTGACTGTTATGAAACTATTTTCTCAGAGGGACTGATAATTTTTTTAAAAAGTAACTTCTATTTTTATCAGTTAAACATGTTCATGGCATCAAAAGCTAAATGTCTAAGGTCATATAATGAAAAACGGATGCCCCTGACCCATCCTTCTTGATCCTTGAAGGGCAAACACTTTCTACTTGAAAATCTTTTTAACTCTTTACTTCTATATTCCTGAAAACTGTACATATATGATAATTCCTTGCTGTTTTTTTTAAAGATTTTTTATTTATTTATTCATGAAAGACAGAGAGAGAGAGAGAGAGAGGCAGAGGGAGAAGCAGTCTCCCAAGGAGCAGGGAGCCCGATGTGGGACTCGATCCCAGGACACTGGGATCATGACCTGAACCGAAGGCAGACGCTTAACCAACTGAGCCACCCAGGCGCCCAACCTTGCTGTTTTTTTTTCCTTCAATTTTGCTCATTGTTTTCTGTTGTGGAAAGTGAGGATTTCATTCCTTATTATCTGCCCTCCACCACACACACACACACACACACACACACACACACACACACACACACACTCCCACTCTTTACTTCTCAACATAGTTCAATTGCAAGTTTTGGTAAAATAAATATTCAGTGCTTAGATTGTGAATGACTACGTAGTATGGCTCATAGCTGAGGTTCTAGTGTATTGAGAATACATTTTCTTTTTTTAACAGCTTTTCTTGAAGTGTAACTGATATGCAAAAAAAAACCCCTGGACATATTTAATAAATGCAATTGGATGAGTTTGGAGATGTGTGTATACCTGTGAAACCATCCCCACACTTCGGGTAATGAACATATAGGTCACCTCCTTACTTGACATGAGATCTACTCCTAGTGATACTGAATTGTTAGCTACAGGCCCCATGTTGTACAGCGGATCTCCAGCACTTATTCATCCTCTAAAACTGGAACTTTATGCCCATTGAACACCAACTCCCTGTTTCCCCCACCCCTCAGCCCCTGTCAACCACCACCATGTTCTTTCTTATTTTAATTTTCTGATTTTAATTTTCCCCGGAGTTAATTGCCTCATTTAAGAATTTACTTCCACTTCTCTGTACTTAACAACTGAATCATCCCGAGAGTCTGTGACTCAGGAAAGACCTTTCCTTCCCTCAAACATGGCAGCTAATCTGCCAGTTTGCCCTCCTGGAGCCCTGCATTGTCTCCATGCAGTCTGAATTAGTTGTTTTCTGCTCAGTCGGCCTACAGGGACTTTCTTTCATTCTGGGAATTCTGTTTCTGAATTGCATGCCATCTTTTTCTTGCTTTATTTATGTTGGAACAGCTTGCAGGAGAAAAAAAAAAAAGAGGCATAAGAGGTAAAAATCTTAAGACCTTGTGTGTTTGAAAATCTCTGAATTCTAGCCGTAGGCTTGATGCACAACTTGTTGAGAAATCATTCTCCCTCAGAATAAAATAAGATAAAAACAGAGAGGGAGGCAAACCACAAGAGACTCTATAGTTAAGAGAACAAACTGAGGGTTGCTGGAGGGGAGGTGGTTGGGGGAGGGGCTAGGTGGGGGATGGGCATTAAGGCAGGCACTTTTGGGGATGAGCCCTGGGTGTTGTATGTAAGTGATGAATCACTGAATTCTACCTGAAACCAATACTACACTATATGTTAACTAACTTGAAATTAAATAAAAAAAAAAAGAAATCATTCTCCCTCATTCCTTCTGAGCCTTGCACCCCAGTTTGCTGTGGAGAAGTTCTATAGTATTCTTTTTTTTTTTTTAAGATTTTATTTATTTATTCATGAGAGACAGAGGGGGAGAGAGAGAGAGAAGCAGAGGGAGAAGCAGGCTCCCAAGGAGCAGGGAGCCCGATGCGGGACTCTATCCCAGGACCCTGGGATCATGACCTGAGCCGAAGGCAGACGCTTAACCATCTGAGCCACCCAGGCGCCCTCTATAGTATTCTAATCTCCGAGTCTTTGTATGTGATCTTTATTTTTTCCATTGTGGAAACTGTTAGGATCTTCTTTTTGTCCTGTTCTGAAATTTCACGGTGTAACAACTGTTAACACAGATTCTTTCCATTCATTGTGCTGGGTGTTCAGTAGGCCCTTTCCACATGGAAAATCATTTCTTTGGTCTAGAAACGCTCTTGAATTATTTATTTTTTTATTTTTAATTTTAAAGATTTTTATTTATGGTGAGAGAGAGAGAAGAAACAGGGGGAGCTGCAGGCAGAGGCAGAGGGAGAAGCAGACTCCTCACTGAGCAAGGAGCCCAATATGGGCCTCGATCCCAGGACCCCGGGGTCATGATCTGAGCCGAAGGCAGGCGCTTAACTGACTGAGCCACCCAGGGGCTCCGCGCTTGAATTATTTTTAATGAAATATCCTCCCCTTCATTTTTCCCTTCTGGTTTCTAAAACTCCTGTGGAATCTTCTTGGCAGATCTTCTGATTTGCTTATTCTTTCTCTTCTTCTTCTCATCTCTTTCATTTTTGATGTGATTCCCGAGAATTGTCCTCAATTTTACCTATCAACTTTTCTCTTTAATTTTATGGTATCTGCCGTCATTTTAAATTTCTTAGCGTGCTTTCTTGTTCTCTGAATGTTTTTTTTCTTAAATAATATTCTCTTCTCACTTCATGAACACAGGCTCTTCTCTTACTTTAGTGAGAATCTTCGTTCTAGAGTTTTTATGTGTTTCTTTGCTCCCCCGCGTTGTCTTGTTTCCTTTGAGTTAATTTTGTCGATTTATTCTGGACTCTCTTTCATGGAGAACCGCCCCTCAACTCTCTGATCCTTGTCTGTCTTTTCAGTTTAGTGAGGAGGAGCTCGAGGAGCTGGTTGGAAATCGTATGCATGGCTAGGGCTTGAAACGGACGGGCCTCTGGGGAAGGTCCTTCTGTTTTACTGGCCAATGTTCAGTTCTTACTCTCTGTGGGTCTTTTATGTTAATGAGTTTCTCCGCAGAGGACGGATCCTGGCTGCCAGTGATTTGGAAGCTGAGCTAGGGGGAGAGGGTGTCCCGTCACTTATTTCTTCCCTCTGTTTTCAGGGGGACTCCGCACCTCTGCCCCCAGGTACTCCTGGTGTCTCTGGGGACAGGCCCTCTCTGATGCAACCCCTCTAGAAAGTGAGCCTCTGGCCTTTGGTGGGCCAAGGGAAGAGACAAGAGGATCCAGGAGGCTAATTTCCTCTGTGCCAATGTTCAACCAGTCTGTACCCCCATCTCCAGAGGTAGCAGGTACCTCTAATTCTCGAGCCTTCCCCAGCTTCTGTTAAATGAATGACCTTGCTTCTTTTTTTTTTTTTTTAAGATTTTATTTATTTGTTTGACGGAGAGAGAGAGCACAAAATGGGAGAGGGGCAGAGGGAGAAGGAGAAAGCAGTTTCCCCAACGAGCAGGAAGCCTGACGTGGGACTTGATCCCAGGACCCTGAGGTCATGGCCTGAGCCAAAGGCAGACGCTTAAACCACTGAGCTACCCAGGTGCCCCAAACTTGCTTCTTTTTGACATTCCTTCTTCTCCTTGCTGCTTCTGCCACTTGGTCCTGCTGCAGGCTTAAGGGCAGCTTCTGGTAAAATGTATGCTGACTATATTTGTGAACTGAGGCGATTCCAAATGAGCTCTTATGGGTTCTAGAAATTTTAGAACTTTCTCTTAGAATGTGGTCGAGGTGTATACACAACACAAGGAGGGTTCAAACATTTCAAAAACACATGCAGTGCCATGGACTGATTCCACCTGAAGGTTGGGTGGGTCCACTTGGAGTTCAGAATCACAGGAGACACACACATCCTCACTAACAATCTCACCAAAGAGAAAGATTCTTTATCAGTGGGTGTTACTATCTCTATATTCGAATGTGGAAAATGTGCAGGACAGCCTGGCTGGGTTTTTTGGAAAGCCTCCTCTTTCTTATATTTAATGGAGAGAAGGAAAAATGATTGCTGGTTTAGAAATTATTTTTAATAAAATTTGAATCGCTATGAGCAGAAATCATTTTCTTTTTTAACTTCAGTCTAATAAACATGTTATGGCCCTAAAGGGATAAAATAACTCTCTAGCAGAAATGAGACATAACACTTGCGATGATTAATGACCTCATAATCTGAAAATCTCCAATCATCAAAGCCAGTATTTTTCTTTTCAAAGGTTCACCATGGCCAAGTTATTTGTCAAACTCTTATTTTGTGCAATGCTGACATTGTTCTCATATAAAATTCAGAAATAATTAAGCATTTGTCAGGCATCATTTGTTTTCAATTATGCAGGTAAATGTGAGACTGGAGTCTGTTGTCTCTAAAAGTATCTGACATTGACACTGACACCAGCCAATTACAGCTCCCCACCAGGTTGTGGAATTTTAATACCCTATATGTTACAGGTACTAAAGGTGAAGTGATGCACTCTGCTGAGCAATAAAGTTGTTTCCTGCACTTCTTAAGTTACCCTGTGCTTGTGAATTAAGGTCTCTATGGAATCTGAGCCCCGATGCCTCCCTCTGTAGCATGCATTTCTGGAAGCCCCGCGATGACAAGCCTGTCTGGGATTTACCGAGCCCAGACCATGTGCCACACTCGGGGCGAACTGCCTTGGGTGCGTTATTTCAGCCAGTTGTCACAGCGTCCTGATTATCCTCAGCTAGCGGCTAACTGCAAGGTGCTCCCATGTGAAAAATAAAAGTTTTCTCTCCCTAAATTCAGCTCTACTTTCTAGAAGTATTCCTTTGTTACTATTTAAAAAAAAAAATCTTTTTTTAAATCTCTACCTTACACAGTACTCGATTCCCTTGTCGAAGAGGGGAAATATTTAACTTATATTACATTTCACTTAATCTCTCTCCAGTTTTCTTGGTTATGCTTTTGGTGATTTTTCTGTTGATTATGTTAATAACTTAAATAGTACACTTCAACTCCTAGCCTTATTTCTCTATGACTGACTGACCTCCCGTTCTTAGATCCTAACTTTTTGTTGATTTGGGATGGAGACTCTGAGAGATGTGTATTGCCATGCTTCCAAACAGCATTCAGTAAATATTTTTTAAAAAAGATTTTATTTATTTGAGAGAGAGAGTGAGAGGGAGCGAGCATGGGCAGGGGGGAGGGGCTTAGGGAGAGGGAGAGGCAGACTCCCCACTGAGCAGGGAGCCTGACTCCGAGCTTGATGCCAAGACCCCTGGATCATGACCCGAGCTGAAGGCAGATGCTTAACTGACTGAGCTACCCAGGAGCCCCAAGAAAATATTTCTTTTTTTTTTTAAGATTTTTTTATTTATTTGTCAGAGAGAGAGAGCACAAGCAGGGGGAGTGGCAGGAGGAGGGAGAAGCAGACTCCCCGCTGAGCAAGGAGCCTGATGCAGGACTCCATCCCAGGACGCTGAGATAATGACCTGAACCGAAGGCAGTCGCTTAACCCGCTGAGTCACCCAGGCGTCCCAAGTAAATATTTCTTAAATCAACTTTTTTTTTGTTTTAGAAAAGCTTTAAATTTACGGAAAAATATGAATGATAATGGAGAGGATTCCCAAATACTCTATGCTCGTTTTCCCCTCTTAATATCTAATGTTAATATGGTATACTTGTTACAATTAATGAGCCAATATTGCTATATTATTAGTAACTACAGTTCATGCTTTATTTGCTTTTGCCCTAATTCTTTAGTTTAGTAATATTCTTTAGTTTTGCCGTAATGTCCTTTTCCTCTTCCGGGAACCCATCCAAGTTCATGCAGTCAGGCTGCATAGGTGCCTGCTGGCTGTGGCACTTTCTCAGAATTTCTTTGTTTTTGATGACCTTGACAATTTGAGGGAGACTGACAAGTACAGTTGACACTGGAATAAATCATTCAGGTCTGAATTGTGCAGGTCCACTTAGAAGGGGATTTTTTTCGATAAATATGGTATAGTACTCTAAATGTATATTCTCTTACATGTGGTTTTCTTTTCTTTTTTTAAGTAGGTTCCATGCCCAACATGGAGCTTGAACTCATGACCCGAGATCAAGAGTCGCACGCTCTACCACCTGAGCCAGCCAGGCATCCCTCCTCCTCATGGTTTTCTTAACAACATTTTCTTTTCTCCAGTTTACTTTATTTATTTATTTATGTACAGTATATAGTACATATAACATACAAAATCTGTGTTGGGGCACTTGGGTGGCCCAGTCATTTAAGCATCTGACTCTTGATTTTGGCTCAGGTCATGATTTCAGGGTTGTGAGATCGGGCCCCAAGTCAGGCTCTGCATTTAGCGTGCAGAGTCCGCTTGAAATTTTCTCTCTCCCTCTGCCTCTGCCCCTCCCTCAGCTCACACACACACTCTCTCTCAAATAAATCAGTAAATAAAATCTTCAAAATATGTGTTAACTGGCTGTTTATATTTTGATAGGGCTTCTAGTCAACAGTAGGCTATCAGTACTTAAGTTTTGGGAGAATCAAAAGCTATATGCAGATTTTTATCAGTGTGGGGGATTGGTGTTCCTAACCCCCACGTTGTTTGAGGGTCATTGGTAGTGTTAAGGAGACCTCGACTGTTTTCAGAGTTTTAGCTCTTTAGAATTGTCTGACATTTTCCTCATGATTAGACTTGGGGTTTTGGGCGTTTGGGTGGAAGACCATGGAGAGGAAGTACCATTTTCACCACATCATATTGTGGTACATACTATGAGTTATGCTGGCTGATACTGACCTTGATTACATGGCTGAGATTTCTGTGTCAGCTTTCTTCACTGTGCAGTAATTCTTTTTCCTTCTTTCCATATTGTCCTGTTTGGAAGGAAGTTACTCTGGACAGCGGAAGGAAGTTACTCTGGACAGCTCACACTTAAGGAGCGGGAGCCTTGAGGGTGGAGGATCTGCATCAACTCTTTGAGGTTTTTCTCTGTTCTTCATTTATTTATCCAATCATTTATTTATTTCAGTATGGACTCATAGATATGTATTTTATAATTTGGGTTTTAATCCAATGCTACTTTATTTATTTGGTTTCTCAAATTGCTCCATTTGGGGCCATTGGGAATTCTTTTAATTGGTTCTTGTTTCCCTTTGACATACCCCCTTCACTGTGGATTTTTGGTTGGTTTAGCTTTTGAGCACTTCCTTACTTCCTGGCACTACAGGATGTTCCAGGCTCATCTTGTACATCTCCTGTCCCAGTCCTAACCTCAGCCTTTCTCTAGAGAACCTGGGTCTTTTTACTGGAAACTGATACTAGAAACTGAGTTACAGGCACAAACTGTGCTATCATGACTGGGGTGTCGTTAGCTTCTAGGCCCTCTTCTAGGCTACCTTTGTATATACACAAATCTATAAATATTTCATATGTAACCATCCATACATTAAGTTAAACATGAACTCATACTATTATCTCCAGTGCCAATCCGTCACCGCATGGGTCATTCTAGTTTCCTCCTTTTGCTTAACAGTTAAATCCCATTCCAGCGGTGAGACATCTGGCTGCCACCACCCACCATCTAGGTGCTTCATTGTTCAGTTCCAGTACACGTGTATATCACTATCAGAATTGTTAATCCATATCCCTGTGGGATACGACTTTATCAATTAACCACATACCTTAGGGATTTTGCACATTTCCTTTTGCTTTATTCTTTTCTTTTTTTAAAGATTTATTTATTTATTTGAGAAAGAGAAAGAGAGCACGAGCGGGGGAGGGGCAGAGGGAAAGAGAGAGAGAGAATCCTCAAGCAGACTTCCCGCTGAGCGTGGAGCCTGACAGTGGTCTTGATTCCAGAACCCTGAGATTATGACCTGAGCCAAAATCAAGAGCAAGCAGCTTAACCAACTGAGCCACCCAGGTGCCCCCCCTTTTGCTTTATTCGTACTGACTTTGTTTCCTAAGTGTCTTATGTCGCCATCTTTCCCTCCACCACCTTCTTCCAAGAGGCTGTTTCAGATATTTATAATACAATAATATCACAGTTGACCCTTGAACAACATGGTTTTGAACTGCACAAGTTTGAACTGCTTTGTATATTTTGGATACATGCCCTTTATCAGACATGTGTTTTGCAAATATTTTCTCCCAGATTGTGGCTTGTCTCTATTTTTCTTAACAGTGTCTTTTTCAGAGCAGAGGTTTTTAATTTTAATAAAGCACAATTTATCAATAGTTTCTTTCACGGATTGTGGTTTTGGTGTTGTATCTAAAAACTCACCACCAAATCCAAGATCACCTAGATTTTTCTTCTTTGTTTTCTTCAAGAAATGTTATAGTTTAGTGTTTTACACTGAGGCCTATGATCCTTTTTAAGTTATTTTTTGTGAAAGGTTTAAGGTAGTTTTTGTTTTTGTTTTTGTTTTTGTTTTTTTGTGAGTGGACGTCTATTTATTCCAGACCCATTTGTTGAAGACTTTCTCTGTTGAATTGCCTTTTCTCCTTTGTCAATGATGAGTTGACTACATTTATGGTTCTCCATTTCTGGGAGAAGGTATTCAGTCTTTCAACATTAGGTATGATGCTATGTAGAGTTTTTAGATGCTCCCCATCCACTTGAGGTAATTCTCCCGTTTCCTACTTTGCTGAGTTTTTATCATGAATGAGTATTGGATATTGTCAAATGCATTTTCAGAATCAGTTGATATGATCGTGTGTTTTTTCTTCTTTAGCTCATTGATGTGGTGGGTTACATTGGTTGATTTTTCAAGGTTGTTGAACCAACCTTGTATGCTTGTAATAAATCCCACTTGGTTGTGGTAATAATTTTTTTACATCATTGGATTTGATTTATTAATATTTTGTTGAGGATTTTTGCATCTATGTTCATGAGAGATATTGGTCTGTAGTTTTTCTTTCTCATAATGCCTTTTATCTGGTCTTGGTATTAGAACAGTGCTGGCCTCATAGAATGAGTGAAGAAGTATGCCTTCTGCTTCTATTTTCTGGATGGGATTGCGGATATTTGGTATAATTTCTTTTTTAAAATGTTTGGTAGAATAACCAGAAAACCATATAAGCCAGTGCCTTCTATTTTTGGAAGGTTATTCATTATTGATTCAATTTCTTTAATAGATATAGAGTCATTTGCATTTCTCTGCATGTGAATTGTGGCAGTTCTGTTGAAAGCTGGACATTTTGTATTGTATCCTAGGAACTGCGGTCAATAGGCTTTCAGTGTGAGGACATGTTAATCTGGCTAGCATCAATACTTAAAATAAATATATGTTTTGGGGCACGTGGATGACTCATTCATTAAGCATCTGCCTTTGGCTCAGGTCTTGATCCTAGGGTCCTGGGATCAAGCCCTGCGTCAGGCTTCCTGCTCCACGGGGGTCTGCTTCTCCCTCTCCCACTCCCCCTGCATGTGTTCCCTCTCTTGCTGTGTCTCTCTCTGTCAAATAAATAAGTAAAATCTTTAAAAAAAATAAATATATGTTTTTATATATTTATGTATATATAAAAGCTGCAAAATGTAAACCTTCAAGGATTTCCTATTATCAGTAAAGGGCTTCCTTTAGCCTGGCAGTCAAAGCCTTCCAGATTTTGGCTTCAACCTAACTTTTCAATTTTTTCTTCTAATAATAATGGTGTTATCATTTATAGAGTACCTGCTATTTATAAGTGTTTAGCACAATAACACTCACTGCAAGGTATAAATAAGTATGCCCATTTTACAGATGTGAACTCTAGATGCAGAGAAGTGGGAGAAATTGCTATGGTCACATAGATCATAAATGACAAAGCCAGGATTGGACCCCAGGTTTATCTGGTTCTGAATCTTGTGCTTTTTCTCACAAGATTTCAGTGTTTATTGCTTTGATCAAGCCCTCTAGTTTACTTAGTAAAATTCGTCGGCTCATCATCCCCCAACCATGCTAATAGCTCTTGCTGTTCTCCTTGGAATTCCAGAGCCACCTGTATTGGTAATGGAATAGCCAACTCAAGTGTTTTAAATAATAAAGGATAGTTATTTCACATGACAGAAAATGTGGAGGTGAGCAGTCCCGAGGTTGACAGAAGGGCTCTGCAACATCACCAGTGACCCAGACTTGTTCATCCTTGTATTCTACTACCTTCATCATTGTGGTGATGTCTCCCCTACCCCCCATAATGTTCACTAGAGGGCTGATTCAACTTTCAGAATCATATCTTCATAGGACAGGGACCCAAGCAAGCAAAAAAGTGAGTGGGGCAGACAGCAAGATAATATTTCCCAGAATTGGAGCAAAACTGTACCCTAAACCTATCCCTAGATCCATCAACTGCAAAGACAACAGGAGTACCATAAGACATGACTTATTTTCCAGAATGGGCACATTGCAGTCCAAACATAATCAGGGATCTAGAAGCAATGAGGAAGGGGTGAGTGACTTTGGAGCCAAACCTCTGGGCTGCAGACCATCCATCCTTTAATGTCCAGATCAAGCACTCTTCCCTGCCCCAGTGATCTCCTCACTACACCACACAGCTTAATCTCTCTTTCCACAGAATTCTCACAGGTATCATCTCTCCAGATGGTTAGCTTTAAATTGTTAACTGTCTTGTATTATGAGTTATCTTTTTTTTTAAAGATTTAGTTATTTATTTGAGAGCGAGTGAGAGAGCACAAGCAGGAGGGACAGAGAGAGAGGGAGAGAGAATTTCAAGCAGACTCCATGCTGAGTGCAGAGCCCGATGCAGGGCTCGATCTCAGGTTACTGAGATCATGACTTGAGTGGAAACCAAGAGTTGGATGCTCAACTGACTATGCCACCCAGGTGCCCCATGAATTATCTTTTTAAGCCTATATCTAGTCTTCAAAAATGTCTTACAAGTGTCTTGTGAATAGAGGCTATATCTTTATTTTTATTTTTTATTAACATATAATGTATTATTTGTTTCAGGGGTACAGATCTGTGATTCAACAGTCTTACACAATTCACAGTGCTGACCATAGCACATACCCTCCCCAATGTCCATCACCAGCCACCCCATCCCTCCCAACCCCCTCCACTCCAGCAACCCTCAGTTTGTTTCCTGAGATTAAGAGTCTGTTATGGTTTGTCTTCCTCTCTGGTTTCTTCTTGTTTCATTTTTTCCTCTCTTCCCTTATGATCCTCTGCCTTGTTTCTCAAATTCCACATATCAGTGAGGAATAGAGGCTATGTCTTATGCACTGCTTTATCTGAGCACATCTAGTATATGGTAGACACACTAAACATTTGCTTGAGGCACAGAATGTGGTCTGGTCAGCAAGACCACTGGAGAGCCTACATGCGTATGGTTCCTTATCGCTTGGATATCTAGACTCCTCATTTCTCTCTTCTCACATACATAAAAGAAGGGATTTGAGAAAATAAGTAGTTTTGAAAATGGTGAATATATAATATTGTTTTTGTAACACATGATATGCAGAACAAGAAGTAGTAGACCTTGAAAATAGAGTCACATCTTCTGAAGTCAAGAGAAGTCTCATCCATGAGTAAGGTAGTTTAAAAGATTGTGGCTTTGTAATATGACATCTTTCCCTCTATTGTAAAAGACTTAAAAAAAAGAAGAAGAAAGAAAAAAGCATTTTCCACTCGTCACTTCCTTGGTGTTATTTGACACATTGAGAAAATGATACCAGTTAAGAAGAAATATTGAGAGTCCAGCAGACCAAGTTGTTGGCTGAAGGGCTGTATTTTGGGTATAAACATGCCACTGTGGCTTTTCAAAATTCCGAGCATGCTTGAATAAGGTAGGCTGAGAGAGCAGCAGGATTACAGGCTGTTTCACAGTGTAGTCAGTGGGATGGAGGAGGAGGAGCGAGGGAAGCGTAGGGCACAGGGCGGAGGATGGTGTTAAGACTCTCAGCCCACTCCTGGGATCTGGGCAATCTGCTTGGTGTTCATTTCTTGTAAGATCATCCAGGACAGTAATTAATTTTCACTTCTATAAAACGCAGCAGAATTTTGTCAATCTTAAGGAGAAAAACTGCTTATTACTGCTATAATTCAGATAGTGTGCTGGGTAATTTATACACATCATTCTTTTTTAATTCTTTTAACAATCCCCCCAAAATAAGTGTTATTATCTTCATTATTCTGGAGAACCTCACGGATTCTAGAACCTGAGTTCTAGAACCACCATTTCTCCTAAAGCCGTTGTTCTCCACATTGGCTGCACTTAGAATCGCCTGGAAGGTCTAAATGCTCTTAACACCCAGGCCACATCTCAGGTCAGTTTACAAACATACCTCATTCTATTGTGCTTCACATTCTCGTGCTTTGCAGATACTGTGTCTTTTACAAATTCAACATTTGTGGCCACCCCGCATCCAGCAAGTCTATTGGCACCATTTTCCCAACAGCATTTGCTCACTTCATGTCTCTGTGTCACATTTAGGTAATTCTTGCAGCATTTCAGATGATTATATCTGTTATGATGATCTGTGTTAAGTAATCTTTGATGTTAGTAGTGTTACTACTACTTTGATGTTAGTAGTGTTACTACTAAGTGTTTGGGGGAGCCACAAAGCATGCCCATATAAGATGGCGAACTTAATGGAGAAATGTTGTGTGTGTTCTGATTGTTCCTCTGACTGTTTCCTGTCTCTCTCCCCCTCCTCGGGCCTCCCTGGTCCCTGAGACACAACACCATTGAAATGAGGTCGGTTAATAACTGTATAGTGGCCTCTAAGTGATCAAGTGAAAGGAAATGTTGCATGTTTCTTACTTTAAGTCAAAAGCTAGAAATGATTAAGCTCAGTGAGGAAGGCATGTCAAAAGCCAGGATAGGCTGAAAGCTAGGCCTCTTGTGTCTAGCACTTAGCCAAAATGTGAATGCAAAAGAGAGGTTCTTGAAGGAAATTATAAGTGCTAATCCAGTGAACACACACATGGTAAGAAAGCAAAACAGCCCCACTGTTGCTATGGAGATGGTTTGAGCGGTCTGGACAGAAAATCAAACCAGCCACAATATTCCTTTAAGCCGAAGTCTAATCCAGAGCAAGGCCCTGACTCTCTTCAGTTCTGTGAAGGCTGAGAGGTGAGGAGACTGTAGAAGGAAATTCTGAGGCTGGAAGAGGTTGGTTCATGAGGTTTAAGGAAAGAAACCATCTCTGTAACACTGAGTGCCAGGTGAAGCAGCAAGTGCTGATGGAGAAGCTGCAGCAAGTTCTCCAGAAGATTGAGCTGGGAGAGTTAATGAAGGTGGTTGCAGATAACAACAGATTTTCAATGTAGATGAAGAAGGCTTCAGTTGGAAGAAGATGCCATCCAGGACTTCCATAGCTGGAGAGGAGAAGTCAATGCCTGCCTTCCAAGGACAGGCTGACTCTCTTGTTAGGAACCAATGCAGCTGCTGACTTGAAGTTGAAGCCAATGCTCATTCACCTTTCTGAAAATCCTCGCACCCTTAAGAATGATGCTAGATCTACTCGGCCTGTGCTTTATAAATGGAACAACAAAGCCTAGATGACAGCACATCTGTTTACAACACGGTTTGCTGAATATTTTAAGCCCACTGTCGAGACCTAATGCTCAGGAGAAAAAGATTCCTTTCAAAATATGACTGCTCACTGACAATGCACCTGATCTCCCAAGAGCTGGTGGAGATGGACAACAAGATATATGTTGTTTTCATCTCTGCTGACACAACATCCATTATGTAGCCCATGGATCAAGGAGTCATTTCAACTTTCAAGTCTTATTATTTAAGAAATACATTTTGTAAGGCTAGAGTTGCCATAGATACTGATTCCTCTGGTGTATCTAGGAAAAGTCAATTGAAAACCTTCTGGAAAGGATTCACCATTCTATATTCCAGTAGGAACATTCATGATTCATGGGAAGAGGTCAAAATATCAACATGAACAGGAGTTTGGAAGAAGTCGATTCCTACCCTCATGGATGACTTTGAGGGGTTCAGGACGTCAGTGGAGGAAGTCACTGCAGATGTGGTGGAAACAGCAAGAGAACTAGAGTTAGAGGTGGAGGCTGAAGATGGTACTGCGCTGCTGCCATCTCATGATCAGACCTCGTGAGGAGAGGCTTGTTATGGATGAGCAAAGAAAGTGGTTTTCTGAGATGGAAGCTTCTCCTGGTGATGATGCCACGAAGACTGTTGGAATGACAATGTAGGATTCAGAATATTACATAAACTTAGTTGATCAAGCAGTGGCAGGGTTTGAGTGGCTGGACTCCAATTCTGAAAAAAGTTCTACTGCGGGCAAAATGCTATCAAACAGAATCACAAGCTACAGGGAGATCACTCATGAAAGTCAGAGTCAATGGATGAAGCAAACTTCATTACTGTCTTATTTTAAGAACTTGCCACAGCCACCCCACCTTCAGCAACCAGCGCCCTGACCAGTCAGCAGCTGGGAACATGGATGCAAGACCCTCTGCCAGCAGAAAGATTGCAACTTGCTGGAAACTCAGATGATGGTTAGCATTTTTTAGCATAATGTTGCACACTTAATAGTCTACAGTAGAGTGTAAACAACTTTTATATGCACTGGGAAACCAAAACATTCATTTGATTCACTTTATGGTGAAATTTGTTTTATTGGGGTGTGGTCTGGAACCGAATCTACAATATCTCCAAGGTATGCCTGTGATCAGAACCTCTGGGTTTGGGACTCAGGGGCCCCAGAGATTCCCATGTGTAGCCACATTTGCGAAACTCAGTCTTAAGAGACTGGCTTATTCAAAAGAGGTACAGAAATGTTAGGATTAGGGTTTACTGATTTTAAGTTTATTAACATGAGTGTGGGGTGGTGAGTAAAACAGTGCTCTGAGGTTTATCTTGTCATTTGCTCATAGGAGGTCTTGGAAAATCATGGGGAAAAAAAAGTGTTCCATCAGGGGAAAAATAGAGAACAGCATGATGATCATCTGTGACCCCCTTACAACTTGATCCAATCTCAACCCAATCTAAATTTGCTCTATATTAGTTTCAATTTTTCTTAATAATTAAAGCAATACATATGCATCAGAAACCTATGTTCCTGACCCCATTACCCACTCTCTCTGACTACAGATATCACACAGGCTTCCATACCCTTACCATGTGCTGCTTGCATATGTATCTATTGAAGTGTACATATTTTCACACTTTGTATAAACGGCACACACACCACACGACTTTCTACAACTTAACTGTTTTTGTTGTTTAAAGTTGTGTCTTTGACAGTATGGAGGTTCTTCAAAAAGTTGAAAATAGAGCTACCCTACGACCCAGCAATTGCACTACTGGGTATTTACCCCAAAGATACCAATGTAGTGATCCAAAGGGGTATGTGCACCCCAATGTTTATAGCAGCAATGTCCACAATAGCCAAACTGTGGAAAGAGCCAAGATGTCCATCAACAGATGAATGGATAAAGAAGATGTGGTCCATATTTACAATGGAATATTATGCAGCTATCAAAAAATTGAAATCTTGCCATTTGCAATGACGTGGATGGAGCTAGAGGGTATATGCTACGCAAAATAAGTCAGAGAAAGACAATTATCATATGATCTCACTGATATGAAGAATTTGAGAAACAAGACAGAGGCTCATAGGGAAAGGGAGGGGAAAATGAAACAAGATGTAACCACAGAGGGAGACAAACCATAAGACTCTTAATCTCAGGAAACAAACTGAGGGTTGCTGGAGGGGAGGGGGGTGGGAGGGATGGGGTGGCTGGGTGAGGGGCATTGGGGAGGGTATGTGCTATGGTGAGTGCTGTGAATTGTGCAAGACTGATGAATCACAGACCTGTACCCCTGAAACAAATAATACATTATATGTTAATAAAAAAAATAAAAATAAATAAAGTTGTGTTTTTGAGATTTATCCACATGAATGCAAGTGATGGTATATATTTTACCCTATGTATCACACATTACTCATCAACTCTGCTGGTGGTGGATATTTGAATTGTTTCTAATTGCTTGCCATTAAAAACAAGCTTGCAAAGTGTGTTCCCGACTACATGTCACCTTGTGCAAAAGTGCAGGGGTTCCTAGGAAATGCACTGAGGAGAATGATTATTCTTGGGTTGAAAGGTATGCATGTCTTCAGCTTCACTAGATTTGTCCAAATTGCTCTTCAGTGCAGGTTTTCCTTACATCCTTGACAATCCTACGTATTAGCAAGATTTTAATTTTTGCTAAACCGACCGTGTGAAATGGTTTAAATCATGTCACTGTGCATTTCTTCAAGGATTAAATTATTTCAGCCGTTTTCCTGTGTTTCTTGTCTTTTCATATTTTTGCCCACTTTTTTTCCTGTTGGCTTGTTTGTTTTTTCTTTATTGATCTTCAGGGTGTTTTTATGTATTTCTCACACTCATCTTTTAGTAGTTATACACACTGCCAGTATCCTTTCTGGTCTGCGGCTCATCTGTTCAGCGCATGGTGTTTATTGGCGAACAGAGGATTTTAAATTGGATGCGGTCAAATACATTGATCTTTTCCTTTATGGTGTGTAATTCTAAAAACTTTTACAAGTCCTCCTGTGCTCTGTGGTCATAAAGATCTTTGCCTGTATCCTTTTCTAAAAATTTTAAAATTTCCACATCCAGGTTTTTAACCACTAGGAGGGTTTCTTTTTTTTTTTTTTTTAGAGATTTATTTTTTTATCTGGGGGGAGTAGAGGGAGAGAGAGAGAGAGAGTCTCCTGCAGACTCCCCGCTGAGCATGGAGCCTGACTCAGGGCTCAATCCCGCAACCTGAGATCATGACCTGAGCTGAAATCAAGAGTCAGCTGCTTAACCGACTGAGCTACCCAGGTGCCCCTAATCGCTAGGAGTTTAATTTTGGGTTTATTTTTGTTTAGGAGAGGCTAGGTTATCCTAATGAAACAACCCCAAATTCCAGAGGTTTCATTCCAAATTTATGTCTCATTTACACTGTTGTCCACGGTGGGTGGGTAGAGTCTCTGCTCATCACAGCCCCCTGTCTAGAGAAGCCCCCATCAGCCTCCGGGATCTCTGCAGCAAGCGGGCGAATGTGGCGAGTCTCATGCTGGTGCTTAGGGCCGAGCTTGAAGGTGACACGTGTGTCTTCTGATCACATTTCAGTAGCCAAAGCAAGTCACATGCCCACGTCTAACTTCAGAGGAGGCAGCGAAGTGCAACCCCCTCCTGGGCCCAGAAGAAGAAAACTGCAGTATTTGGGGGATGAAATTAGTTTTTTCCTTGGCCCAATTGTCTCAACACCATTTTTCAAAGAGTCTGTGATTTCCAATTGATTTCAATTCCGATTGAATGCCATGATTGGGCCATCACGAGCTCTCACACTGTGGTGTGTTTCTGCTGTGATACCCCCTTGGCCACATTGTGTTAATCACGACAGCTCCACACAGCCATTAATCTGGTATCTAGCAGTGAAAGACCCCTAACCTTGGCTGTCACCTTTCCAGTTGTCTCAGCCAGTGCTGATCCTTGGCTTTTCGTATGAATTTCCAAATCGAGTTTGTCACATTGGGTGAAATCCCTCCTAGGATTTTGCCTCATGTCCCACAGCAAGCAAACACTCGTGCCAGAATACGGACTGGCGTCTCTCTGCCTGCCTTACAGAAGAGAAATAGAAATGTCAGCCTACGAACTGATGTCAGTGAGTGAAGACAGAGCAATTGTCTTGCTTTCTCCCCAAGCTCCTTCAGGGCATTGGATCTTCTTTTTGTAGCTTCTACAGATCCTAGCATGGGGCTTGCCCAGAGTGAACACCAGTCAGTGAACGTTTGCTGAACTTTACTGAAGGTGAGTGTGTGAGGCAAGGGGTCTAGGCGCACCCAGTGGAGAGGGGCTTGGAACATCCTGAATAGGCCCGAGGGGTGAAAATACAGACTCTGTTTCCCACTAGGAGATGGCTTGATCTCCTTGTCGGGTGCTGGTGGGAGACCATATTACAGAGTAGGGACAGGATTTCTCATCAGCATCCGAGCCAGGCATTCTGGAAATGAAATCTGCTTGTTACTTCTTCCTAAAGCATTGATCTCTGAGCATGAGTCATGTAGCCTCCAAGCACCAACTCTTAGCTCCTGAGAGTTAATTAGCCCTATGGCTCCAGTTGTTTCTCTCTATGGCAGCTGATGTGTTCTCAACAAATGCTGTTGTTGAATGGCCTGAGGGGGAAATGGCAGGAGTCTAGCTCCCCATCCTTCCGGAAATGTGACTGGTTGGCAATAAAGAATGTCATGGAACCCATCAAAGATGGTTCTCACATCCCCTTGACTGCTCCAGTGGGATTTTCCCATTGCTGGGGTTACTCCGTGACTCCCAGCTCTGTTTCCTTCCTGTTCTTTTGTAGCCAGAAAGGAAGATGCTGTGCTCTGGCTCATGCATTGTGCTTCTTCTGACTCAGTTGGCCAGCCTTTTACCATTGACTTGTTCTTCATGGGCACTGTGTCGGGCAGCAACCAAGAGTAGAAAGGGTGCTCTTGCCTTTTTGGTTTGTATTAGGGAGGCCAGAGCCTCCATCGAAGCACCTGGTACTTTCGCCACCTCTGAGCAAACGAGGATGCCTAGGTTATAGGCTAAGCTGGAGATTCGTACATACTTTCCGATGCATCACCCTTGTATTGAATGTTAAAGAGAACTTTATATAAGAAATAGAAATGGCGAAACTTAATGTCAGCCAGTCTTGCTGATAATTATGTTGCAAAAGCATGCTACCCCACCCAATGACATAATTGCAACTATTCGTAACTGAATGTGTTGCCCCATGAACAGCGGCCTCTGCATCCCTCCAAGTATCCCATGGAGGTTAGTTGAAGTGAGCGTCTATCCATATGGGGAGGGAGAACTGCATTAAATAGGAAGGTGGGTGAAGGCACTTCCAGGATTCCTTCCGTATTCTGTATTCCTGGGACTGCCATGACAAAGCACCACAAACCTAGCAGCTTTGACAACAGTTCTGGAAGCCGGGGGCCTGAAATCAAGGTGTCATCAGGGCCACGCTCCCTCTGGGGTGCCAGGGAGGCGAGCCTTCCAGGCTTCCTCCCAGCTTCTAGCGTGTTCTTGGCTTGTGGCAGTGTAACTCGGATCTGCACGTGGTGCTCCCCTGTGTGCCTGTCTCTGTGTCCAAATCTCCGCTTTGCATGAAGACCCTGGTCATAGTGATCAGGACCCACCCTACGCCAGTATAACCTCATCTTAACTAATTACATCTGCAACAACCCTATTTCCAAATACAATCACATTCTGAGGTCCAGGAGCTAGGACGACGTCAGGCTGAATTGGGGGTGAAAGTGATTCAACCCACAACAACTTCTGAATCTGTGATTCAATCAGATTTCAAGAAATAGAAAAGTCTAATTAAGCTTAATAGCCACTTATGCTATTAGTGATTGCTCATCTAACCCAGCTACTCCCCATTCTGGGCTTAGAGGGAACACGTGTGGTGTGTTAACCCTGAATTTCAGAAATCCTTTAACTTTTCTGGGTTTCTTTACCAACAGAGAGGACTAACTGCCTACCGACCATGCTTACCTCTCAACTAGAGATTCTTGGACTTGGTCATACTTAATAGAAGTATTATCTGGTCTTTAGATCAGCAGTAAATTTGATTTTCTCAATAATCCTTCCACTGTCTCTTCGGCTCTGCATTTGCCAGCCTGATATTCTGGCACTTTCTCCAATCTGAAGGGAGGCTTCTTCCCCATCAACGTCAGCTGCTCACCCTTGGAAACTTCTGTGTGTGTGTGTGTGTGTGTGTGTGTGTGTGTGTGTGTGTGTGTGTGTGTGTGTGTGTGTGTGTGTGTGTGTGTGTGTGTGTGTGTGTGTGTGTGTGTGTGTGTGTGTGTGTGTGTGTGTGTGTGTGTGTGTGTGTGTGTGTGTGTGTGTGTGTGTGTGTGTGTGTGTGTGTGTATGGTCCTCTCCCATCCATCTTATTCTCAAGATTTTAAGACAAACTTGCGTGAAACTCAGCAACCCCAGAGCATCACGTTACTTAATCAGAAACTAATGAAACTTTGAAACAAAAGCATTTAAACTGTGATGAATGAATCCATCACAGGAGGACAAAGGCCAAACGACTAATGAGGAGAACGTCATGCCCACAGGGTTTCTCTGGAAATAGAGGGAATATTCTTCTAATGTTAAAAGGAAATAAGCAAGAAATAAATTTATGTATTTAGTACAATTTCAACTGTGGGGGGAAACCAGAAAAAGAGCTGGAGTGGATTAAGGCAAGATGTTCACAGTAGTTATTGACAGATCATAGACTAAGGTAATTTTAATTTCTTTGCTTTATACCTGCCAGTATTTTCCAAATGTCTTTCAGATAACTTGTGTTTCTTTCATCCTGTATCTTTCTTTAGTTAATTGAGGCACAAGGATATGAGCTCCTGCTCCTCAAAGGCTGTGCTATGAGTCACATAACCCATTGTACTTGGTTCTCTGCCATTTGAAGCCGTTCATTGAGCTGGTTGAGTAACTATGAAGACAGATGCTTTGGGCTGTGGAGTTTTGTATGAGAAATAGTATGGAGGGGCCATGTTTTCTCATTTCCTTTTTTTTTTAAAGATTTTATTTAGTTGAGAGAGAGACTGAGAGAGAGCACACGCAGGGGGGCAGGGGGAGTGGGAGAGGGAAAAGCAGACTCCTCGCTGAGCAGGGAGCCCAACGCGGGGCTCCATCCCAGGACCCTGAGATCATGACCTGAGCCGAAGGCAGATGCTTCACCGACTGAGCCACCCAGGCTCCCCTGTTTTCTCATTTCTTTTTTTTTTAAAGATTTGATTTATTTATTTATTTGAGAGAGCGAGAATGAGAGAGAGAGAGAGAGAGCACACGAGAGGGGGGAGAGTCACAGGGAGAAGCAGACTCCCCGCTGAGCAGGGAGCCCGATGTGGGACTCGATCCCGGGACTCCAGGATCCTGACCTGAGCCGAAGGCAGTCGCTTAACCAACTGAGCCACCCAGGTGCCCCCTGTTTTCTCATTTCTTATCCCATGACACTTCCAGTGCAGATCATATGCCATAGTCATCATGAAGTTGTGTGTAGGAGCCCGAGTTTGGATGAAAATGGGAGTTCAGATTGAAGGTGCAGAATTATCCTGTAGGCTGCTAAGTGACGGAGGCCACCAATGCAGGTTGCTGTCTTCTGAATCATCCTAATCAAAGAAACTTGGGGCTTCTGTTGCTGGAAATCAGTGAGCTGGGGGAACGTGAATGGAAAGATCTGAGGAACAAGCCTAGGCACCCGGCTTACTAGATCTCTTAATTTATGCAGAGCTGTGTGACATCCAAGGCCTACATCAGAATACATATTCTTATTTCAAATTCCAGAGTGAAAGCACAAGCCAGGGCACTTGTTCAACTCCACTGCAAATCTTCATAGCAACAGAAAATGCCAAGCCTCCCAGGTAGGAATGGGGAGAAACCATTGATAGCTGTAAGAAACATTGCCCAGTTGCCGAGACTTTTCTCAGAAAAACCTGCTGTTCTTGCCCTGGTGACTAACTCCATGGTAAAGTGTTCTGAACACGAGTAAAATGGAAAATCCTCTTACGGCGCGCCTGGGTGGCTCAGTCAGTTGGGCGTCTGCCTTCGGCTCAGGTCCTGAACCTGGGGTCCTGGGAGCGAGTCCCGCGTCGGGCTCCCTGCTCAGTGGGGAGTCTGCTTCTCCCTCTCCGTCTGCCTGCTGCTCTCCCTGCTTGTGCTCTCTCTGTCAAATAAATAGATGAAATCTTTAAAAAAAAATAAAGAAAGAAAATCCTGTTATTAAGATTCTGGTGTTATAACCGGAACAAAGGACTTCTGGGCTACTTTCGAAATGAGTATGGGTGACCAGCCCAGAGCGCTCCAGTGGTTAAGTCATCAGGGCAGTGTTAAGAGAATCCCTCGGGTGTTTCTATCAATGGTAACGGGCACATAGCCATGCTTCCTGCTCTCCCTGACACTTCCATAAAAATAAGGACCACAGACATCTACTTCCCTAAATTTGAGGGACGCACTGCCAGTAGAAAGTTGGTGTCTTCTTTTTCCTCCAGCAAGGACTCATCTGTAGAATTTCAAGGCTCTTGTAACTAACTCATCACTGGAATTGCTCTTGGTCCCAAATAAAAGGTGGATCCCACGGTGACTCCACGGGAGACAAAGGAACGCCCAAAGCAGAGGAAGTAATTTGCAACTTAGAATGGGGACTCTTTGCATCCCAGGTTCTGCACTTCGTTGAGATTTTACTCCCTATACCTATTTTCTTTTTCAGACAGAAAAAGACCCCTTTCTATCTTCAAACCGACCTGAAAATTGAAGATGGGTAGAAGTCCTCAGCAACCCTGCCCACGGTTTTTAGACGAGGCCCCTCCGTGCCCTCCCCTGCTTTGGGAGGCACCCCCACTGATCACCCCATTGGTCTTCTCCTGCCACCAAGGGGCCATCAGCTCCACACCCAGATCGGCCTTTTGTGCTCTTGAAAGAGAAGACGCCATGCTCTCTGCGGAAACGGAGCTGAACACACACCCTGATCACAGTGTGTCAACATTCGTCTTGTTAGTCTATTGCTTTTTTTCAAAGACACAAAAGATTTCCTGATGTGTTCTCTTGGATTCTTGTATCTCATTTTCAGTGTGCCTCAGCCAGGACCGGCAAAGCAAAATGAGTGAAGCAGGTACCTCGGGAAGTAGAGTTACCCCCACCTGTCTTACACCCTCATTTGAATGTTCCTGAATGTTCCCATGATACAATTTTGGATCATGCACCCTCCCTGCAACTTCTGCAAACGTTTTCCAGAGGCTGCCATTGGTAATTTTCTTCACCAAGTGCTTTGGTGGTGGCTGGGGTGAGGGGAGGCCTTTTCGGGGTAGGGGGGCTGCCCGATCTTGTCACTGAAGACAGAGCCCTGCCCACAGTGGTTCCTGCTGTCACATGTGAGCGGCACTAAGTGGGGTGTTTTTTTTCTTCTTATTTCTTTCCGTCTTCTCTTTTTAAAACTGACAATTTTCTCCAACTCGCCTGAGATTTAATTTGAACTTCATGATCCTTTACATGTTTTGACATTTTAGAAATCAAAACGTCAATGAGATCTCCTAGCAGAGGCTGAGCAGATATTACACAGATTTAACCAAAACAGCCATTAGTCCTGCTTGTCTGTTTTCTGTCGAAGCGGGGCTTAGAGAAAGGGTTCAGCTCTGAGTCCCTCAGCCTGGGGGGGATGGGGGAGGAATCAGAACTGAGGTCCTGTCTGGCTCTGCCATCTGCTACTGCTGTGTTCAGAGGAGGTCATTTGCCTTCTCTGCCTCAGTCTCCCTATCTGTAGAATAATCACAAAAGCATGTTTGCTCCATGCCCATTTTTTACATAGTAGCAAGTCCTTTCTTTTTTTGTTGTTTTTTATTTTATTTTATTTCATCACAAGTGCCGTCCTTAATCCCGTTCACCCATCTTCCCCATCCCTCCACTCACCTCCCCTCTGCTGACCAGCCCGTTGTTCTCTAGAGTTAAGAGTGTGTTTCTTGGTTTGCCTCACTCTCTTTTTTCCCCTCTGGTCATTTGTTTCTTAAATTCCACATATGAGTGAAATCATATGGTATTTGTCTTTCTCTGACTGATTTATTTCACTTAGCATAATACACTCTAGCTCCACCCATGTTGTTGCAAATGGCAAGATTCCATTCTTTTTTTATGGCTGAGTGATATATACATATATTTATATTTATATATATCTTATACAAATGTATTATGTATACATATCTATTTTATATATGTGTGTGTATGTACATATTTTTAAGGTTTTATTTATTTGACAGAGAGACACAGCGAGAGAGGGAACACAAGCAGGGGGAGTGGGAGAGGGAGAAGCAGGCTTCCCGCTGAGCAGGGAGCCCGATGCGGGGCTCAGTCCCAGGACCCTGGGACCATGACCTGAGCTGAAGGCAGACGCTTAACGACTGAGCCACCCAGGTGCCCCTATATTTATATATTTTTATTATATATATATATATATATATATATATATATATATACACCTCATCTTTATGCATGCATCTTTCAGTGGACCCTTGGGCTGCTTCCATATCTTGGCTACTGTAGATAATGCTGCTGTAAACATCAGAGTGTTTGTGTCCCTTTGAATTAGTATTTTTGTATTTTTTGGGTAAATACCCAGTAGTGTGATTATTGGATTATAGAGCAGTTCTATCTTTAACTTTTTGAGGCATCTCCATATTGTTTTCCACAAGGACTGCAAGAGTTTGCATTCCCACCAACAGTGCATGGAGGTTCCTTTTTCTCCACATCTTCGACAACACCTGTTGTTGCTTGTGTTGTTGATTTTAGCCAGTCTGGCAGATGTGAGGTGATATCTCATTGTGGTTTTGATTTGCATTTCCCTGATGATGAGTGATGTGATCATCTTTTCATGTGTCTTTGGCCATCTGGATGTCTTCTTTGGAGAAATGTGTTCATTTGTTTTTTGGGTGTTGAGCTCTATCAGTTCTTTGTATGTTTTGGATACTAACCCTTTACTGAATATGTCATTTGTAAATATCTTCTCCCATTCAGTAAATTGCCTTTTAGTTTTGTTGTTTCCTTCACTGTGCAGAAGCTTTTTATTTTGATGTAGTCCCAATAGTTTATCTTTGCTTTTGTTTCCCTTGCCTCAGGACACATATCTAGAAAACCGTGGCTATGGCTGACGTCACAGACATTACTGCCTGGGCTCCCTTCTAGGATTTTTATTGTTCTAGGTCTCAAATTTAGGTCTTTAATGCATTTTGAGTTTATTTTTGTGTGTGGTGTGGGGAAGTGGTCCAGTTTCATTCATCTGCTTGTTGCTGTCCAGTTTTCCCAGGACCATTAGTTGAAGAGACTGTCTTTTTCCCTTCCCATTGGATAATCAATCCTCCTTTGTCAAAGATTAATTGACCATATAATTGTGGGTTTACTTCTGGGTTTTCTCCTCTGTTCCATTGATCTATGTGTTTGTTTTTATGCCAGTACCATACTGTTTTAATTACTACCACTTTTTAGTATAACTTGAAATCTGGAATTGTGATACCTCCAGTTTTTTTTGTCTTTTTCAAGATTGCTTTGGCCATTTGGGGTCTTTCGTGGTTCCATATAAATTTTAGATTGTTCTATTTCTGTGAAAAATTCTGTTGGTTTTTTTTATAGGGATTACATTAAATTGCAATCCCTGTACATTGTTTTGAGTAGTATGGATATTTTAACAATATTTGCTCTTCTAACCTATGAGCATGGAATGTCTTTTCCTTTTTTTGCATCTTCTTGAATTTCTTTCATCAATGTTTTAAAGTTTTCAGAGTGCAGGACTTTTGCCTCTTTGGTTAGGTTTATTCCTAGATATTTTCTTGTTTTTGGTGCAATTGTAAATGGGATTGTTTTCTTAATTTCACTTTCTGCTGCTTCATTATTATCGTATAGGAACGCAACAGATTTCTGTACATTGATTTTGTATCCTCCAACTTTACTGAATTCATTCATCAGTTCTGGAAGGTTTTTTTGGTGGAGTCTTTCAGGTTTTCTACATAGGGTATCATGTCATCTGCAAATAGTGAGAGTTTTACTTCTTCCTTACCAATTTAGATGGCCTTTATTTCTTTATGTTGTATAATTACTGTGGTTAGGACTCCCAGTACCATGTTGAATAAAAGTGGTGAGAATGGACATCCTTGTCTTGTTCCTGATCTTAGGGGAAAAGCTCTCAGGTTTTCACCATTGAGGATGATGTTGGCTGTGGATTTTTCTTATAAGGCCTTTATTATGTTGAGGTATATTCCCTCTAGACCTACTTTGTTGAGGGTTTTTATCATGAGTGGATGCTGTACTTTGCCAAATGCTTTTCTGCATCTATAGAAATGATCATATTTTTTTATCCCTTTTCTTATTGATGAGACATATGTTGATTGTTTTGCGAATATTGAACCATCCTTGCATCCAAGGGATAAATCCCACTTGATTGTGGTGTATGATTTTTTTAATATATTGTTGGAATCAGCTTGCTAATATTTTGTTGAGGATTTTCCATCTATATTCATGAGAGATACTAGCCTGTGGTTCTCTTTTTTTGTGGTGTCTTTATGGGCTATGTTCCTTCCCACTGGCCGCCTCTGGGAGACACAACCCCAAGCTCGCAGCACAACCGGTCCCCCCTGCCACAAAGGTCACAGCCCTGGGTGGCTCCCACTTCTGCTGTCCTTTCTGTAACCCCCAGCCCCACCCCAGTGCTGCCTCGGCTGCTCAGGTGTCACCTGCTGTATTTCCGAAATCCTCACTACCCCTATCCCCGTTAAGCCTGTGCACACAAAAGTCAGGGACACGAGTCTGCTCAAATGCAAGCACTGCTCTAGCCCTCTGTCCGGCGATGGCTGTCTGTGAATGCCCTCTAGAGAATGGGGCTCTCCGGCATGAGATTTAGAGGCTTCCCCGATGTAGGACAGAAAAAGCATGTTATGCATGTGGATGCTGCTCAGGTAGACTCTTCCCTCTTTACCCCAGAGCCCTTTGCTGCATTTTTAAAAATTTTTTTATTGTTATGTTAATCACCATACATTACATCATTAGTTCTTGATGTAGTGTTCCATGATTCATTGTTTGTGCATAACACCCAGTGCTCCACGCAGAACGTGCCCTCTTTAATACCCATCACCAGGCTAACCCATCCCCCCAACCCCCTCCCCTCTAGAACCCTCAGTTTGTTTTTCAGAGTCCATCGTCTCTCACGGTTCGTCTCCCCCTCCGACTTACTCCCCTTTATTCTTCCCCTCCTGCTATCTTCTTCTTCTTTCTTTTTTCTTAACATATATTGCATTATTTGTTTCAGAAGTACTGATCTGTGATTCAACAGTCTTGCACAATTCACAGCGCTCACCATAGCACATACCCTCCCCAATGTCTGTCACCCAGCCACCCCATCCCTCCCACCCCCCCACCACTCCAGCAACCCTCAGTTTGTTTCCTGAGGTTAAAAATTCCTCATATCAGCGAGGTCATATGATACATGTCTTTCTCTGATTGACTTATTTCACTCAGCATAACACCCTCCAGTTCCATCCATGTCGTTGCAAATGGCAAGATCTCATTCCTTTTTATGGCTCCTTTGCTGCATTTTTCTATCCTGCTGCTCACCACGGTTAACACCGCCTTGTTCCCCTGTCTATAGCATGCAACAGCTACAGTCGGTGGCAGGAATCAGCATGCCCTGTACCACAGATCAATCTGCAATAAGGTGGCAGGTGCCACAAAGGGATCACATTTAGTTACAGTAACCTGTACAGGGAATCAGAAACCAGGGGTGTTGGGCTACTGCACAGCATTGGGAAGCCCAGAGGACAAGGCAGCATCTACAGATGTGGAAGTGAATCGGCAGGACGTGCTGGGGGTGTGTGTGTGTGTGTGTGTGTGTGTGTGTGTCATTTTTTTCTTCAGTCTTCCCAAGGAATACTGAATTCACTAGTAAACCTATTATACAAGCAATTTGAATTAATACATACCTGTTGATACAAATTAGCAATAACATTTGTTTACCTGTGTCTAGACCTTTACAGGTTACAAAGCGTCCCAGCGTTCCTGCAGACAATTGAGGACACAGGAATTGATTATGTAATGAGTTTTACCAATGATCTGGTGTTATTCACTCAGCCTTAAATTCTCAAAAAGTGCTCTAGGTCTTTATCTCTGTTGATTCTGTTGCTCCAGGTCTTCCAGATGAAAACTGGACTAGCTTTCAAAGTTATGATTGCAGAGCCTGATTCTGACGATACTGGGATCAGTTCAGAATTAAACCTAGCGGGGGTATCTGTCTTCTGCTACAGGATGTGGAAAGCTATCTAGCCCCAGGGGGGACCTGCCCTACTGTCAGATCTTTCATTTGCTCATTTGTTTGGACCCTGAGCATACTACCTGGTTTCCAGGTAAGGATGAGGCACCCCTCCCTGCCAGTGTTCAAAGCAGGTATGCCATCCGCTTACAGGTGATTATGGGGACGTGTGAAAGAGTCTTACGGAACTATCGTCCAGCTTGGCTGGTTGCTCATCAACCTGTTTTCTCTTCTTCCTAGAAACCAACCAAACCACCTCTCCCTACCTCCTGTGTGGATTTACTTTTATTTTGTTAAGTTATTGAGATTTCTGGGTTTATTTGTTTTAGCAGCTCACAGTTACCTTACTTAATATGATAACTTTAAGGGTTCCATCCAGTCCTGAGATTCTTGGACTGTAAATCTTGAGACATGGGCACCTGGGTGGCTCAGTCATTAAGCATCTGCCTTCGGCTCAGGTCATGATCCTGGGATCCTGGGATCGAGTCCCGCATCGGGCTCCCTGCTTGGCGGGGAGCCTGCTTCTCCTTCTGCCTTTGCTTGCCACTCCCCCTGCTTGTGTGCTCTCTCTCTGTGTGTCAAATAAATACATAAAATCTTAAAAAAATAAATCTCAAGTCACAGCACTTGGTTATGATTACTTGTCACTTTCTCAGCCTTTTATAACTGATCCTTCTCATGTTTTCTCTCCTTCTGGTTTTCCACAGGATTTCCATTACTTTTTATTTTGAGAGGGCTTTGGATTCACTCCTGGACAAGGAAACAGCCAGCTCCCCAGCTCAAAAGCAAGCGTGCTTCCTGGGCATGTGTTCAGCCTGCTGTGGTTTGCCTCTCGGGCCAGGGGTAGGCTGAGTACGTGAGGCGAAGACTGGCATGGAAACAAGGCTGACACAGCCCCAGGATGTGCCGGAAACACGTGGCTTTTGGCCCGAAGTGGAGATGAGGCAGGGGTGGTGGAATCAATGGGATGGTGGTGCCTGCGGAGGGAGTTACCTGCAGGAGCCGGGGCCGGGTTCTGGTGGCCCCAGCGATGCCACCGAAGCTGGGTCCTCTTTCCCTGTTCCCTACGTATCGACTCACTGCAGAAGCCCAGTAAGCAAGAGCCTCTCACATTCCCTCTGGCATTTCCAAGTGGCTCCCTAACACCTTGTACAATCGTTAACTAATTAATAGAAGTGGAGGGTTCAGAACTTTGGAGAAGGGCTTAATGAAATTTGTTTTTAATGGTAACTATTTATTGATAAACCAAGGGACTCAGATTTAATTAGCGTGACCCTCTTCCTGAGAAATGCCAGGTTTTAGAACAAGTTTGACTAGAACTATCTTTCAAAGGGAAAATTGTTTTAAAGTGCATTTTTAAATTTTTTTAAAAGATTTATTTGAGAGAGAGAGTGTGCACGCTCGTGCATGCGAGTGAGCAAGGGGAGGGGCAGAGGGAGAGAGAGAACCTTAAGCAGACTCCCCAGAGCCGAAGGCGGGGCTCGATCCTACGACCCTGAGATCCTGACCTGAGTCGAAACCCAGAGCTGGACACTTAACCGACTGAGTCACCCAGGTGCCCCTTAAAGGGCATTTTAATGAAAATTTCTGTTTTTGTCTTGAAACTTTTTTTAAAATTATTGTCATCAGCGGCAGCAGCAGATTTATAATCCGAACGAAGTTTAGAATTTTGGCTTAAGAGACTGAAACTCTTGACCAATACCCTGATTCTTCTTTTTAATGTATATGATAGAGTGTGATGAATGAATCTGTTCAGCCTCTCATCTGGGGTGGTGGTTGTGTATGTGTGTGTGTGTGTGTGTGTGTGTGAGAGAGAGAGAGAGAGAGAGAGAGAGAGAGAGAGAGAAGATTCTTTTTTTAAATTATTTATTTATTTTTAAAGATTTTATTTATTTATTTAAGAGAGAGAGGGAGAGAGGGCATGAGTGGGGAGGAGGGGCAGAGGGAGAAGAAGAAGCAGGCTTCCCGCCGAGCAGGGAGCGCAATTCGGGGCTCCATCCCAGGACCCTGGGACCATGACCTGAGCTGAAGGCAAATGCTTAACTAACTGAGCCACCCAGGCGCCCCGAGAAAGAAGATTCTATCGAAGACTTAGATATAATCATTTTTAATCACATAATATTTGTCAGTTACTCTTGACCCAGTCAATGCGTGATCATATTCCAATACACAAATGTGAATAGAGGAGAGCTTTATTTAAAAGTCTGCATTGTTTGAATATATTCATTCACCTGGAGCTTTTTTAAATTAAAAAAAATTTTTTTTAAAGATTTTATTTATTTATTTGACAGAGAGAGAGACAGTGAGAGAGGGAACACAAGCAGGGGGGTAGGGGAGGGAGAAGCAGGCTTCCTGCCGAGCAGGGAGCCCGATACAGGGCTCGATCCCAGGACCCCGGGATCATGACCTGAGCCAAAGGCAGACGCTTAACCGACTGAGCCACCCAGGCGCCCCCACCTGGAGCTTTTTAATAAAGTGCTTCTTATGTAGAATTCGATTATTTTAATAAGCACTGAAGGTGAGGCAGTTACTCACTGTGACATCTTTTACTCTTTGATGTTGCATAAGCTATTCACAAATATCAGTTGCTGTTGACGTCCAAACCAACAAATATATTTAGCACAACACACCAGAGGCTGGGAAGTAAAGCTTTTAATTAACCTGTAGGGAATTCTCTAAGATCGTAGGTTTAAAGAGAGAGAGAGAGAGAGAGAGAGAGGCAGGAAGTCCCCAGAGAAAGGTAACATTTTCATTTTCTCCTGACTTTTGGATGTCGCCTGCAGAGCGGGGTGACCTCTGCCCCCCCGCCCGCCCGCCCATGTAAGGCAGTGGATTGCCATGAAAAGAAATTTATTCACATCCTTTGAATAACCCAGTACAGTGCCCCTGCCCTGCGAAAAAGAACAGTAACATCCAAAAAGGTGTTAGTACCATTAGTTTGGAATTTCAAAATCCCACAAGCCCTATAGTTGTGAGAAGCTGTGCTAAGGTCCAGTCCTTCTTTTTGACACCTTGTCTTCACGCAGAGACCCCTCCTCCCCTGCCCCAGGACTGGATGTGGCCAGGGAGCCCTGTCCTTGCAGGTGGCCCATTGCCCCTCCTCTCCCTTCCCCCCCGGGGCCAAACTTACTTGTTCGGGCGCCCATCCCTCGCTCTCTGCTTTCCAACATAATGAGCATTTGTCAGTTCCAGACAGGGTGCTGGGGGCATTGCATTTCCTCCCTAAGACCATACTTGAATGCAGTCGGCATTAGTCTTCTACTAATAAGCCAGCAACTGGGTGAGAGAGGCCAGTGACTGGCCAGAGCTGTGCATGCGCGGGAGGGGCCAAGCTTTCCCTTCCTCCGTGTCCTCTTTTCTTAAGGAAGGTTTCCTGGAAAGAACTAGTGACCCCCTCCTCCCCAGTCTTAGTGGCTTCAACCTCGTCTGCCGCCAGCCCCTGTCCATTCTTCCTTTGGGCGGGCTGTCTGGTCCCCCAGCCAGTCAGCTCAGCTCTGCCCTGCCCCCTCCTCCCTTCACCCCTGCTCCAGTGCATTCGCCACGCCCCTGGGAGACTCGGCGGTGGTCCCTACACCTCACCGTGCTGACGCTCAGGCTGCATCTGCAGGGTGCAGCATGTTCCTGGGGGTCCCTGGAGGCTGGCGGGTGGGTGGGCTGCTGGGTAGCCTGGTGGAGACCGCAGACACTGTGCCTCTTATGCTCTCCCCCACCTTCCCCTCTCTCCCCTGTGCTTGTCTTTGTCTCCTTCACTTTCTGAGATGTTCAGATAGACAGGAATGAAGCAGCACGCATCCCTGCTGCTCCCCTCGCCATGCTCCCTGCACCTTCTCTCAGCCCCTCTCCCCCAGCATGCCATCTAGACTCCTCTGCCCGCCGGTGTTAGATGGGAAACAGACCACACTGTTGGTTGAATGCGGGAAATTTAATATAAAGATGTATTAACTACAACAGGGGAGGTGTTACACAGATGTAAAGAACCCTACAGAACTCCCTAAGGCTAATGGAGAGCATCTGTGAGAGGACAAGCTTGGAAGGGGAACCCGCTCCTAGGCTGGGTTTCTAACAGTGTTGGAGAGGGTGTGACCACAGCCTGCTGGGTGGGGGGATGCTCTCTGCTTGTCCACTGCTGCTGGGCAATGGTGCAGGCGGGCCGAGATTGGCAGGAGAGGTCACAGAGGGCAGTGGGGTGTCAGAAGCCTGCTCCCTGACAGGGCACTTCAAGGACTGGGGCGCTCAGGTTCTACATCAGGAGCGTTGTGACCAGGTGGTCCCCGTGGGCAACCATAGGGCGGGGGCTGGGTGCCAAGCTTTGGGTGTAGGGCTGGAGCCAGCCCCCGGGGAGCTGGAGGAGGAGACCGAAACATCCCGCACTGGAACCAGAAAGACAAGCTCCTTCCTCCTGCTGGACCCAGAGCTCTGTATTGACAAAGCTTGCTACTGCATTTGCTGCAAAGGAGAGCCGCTTACAGCCCCTTTATCACGGAGCAGGTGACGAAGCATGGATTTGAGGCTGAGAGCAACAGACCAAGAGCCCCCCCAACCTTGACTCCCCCCCAGTCTGGCTCGTGCAGCTCTACAAACCCTATTCCCCAGCACACACCCTCTGACTTTTCAGTTTGGCTGCTAGGTGTCTTTCTCCAGGTGCTGACCTTTCTGGCCTAAGGAGAATGTTCTTCCTTCTCTCTTCTTGATCAAACTCTACCCATTCTGTTAGGCCTGGCTCAGGGCCCAGCCAGGCAGCCATGAGCTGCCTCCTAGCCCTTCTCCCATTGTGCTTCAGCCAGCTCTGCCACCTCTGATTCTTGTCATATGATCACCACCCCAAGGAGACTGTATGTTCTTTCAGAACAAGGACAGTATCTTTCTGGCCCCATTTTCTGTGGTGCCTGGAATAATGCCTTGTCCTCACAGACCCCCGATTAATATGGTGATGTGATTGAAGGAGGACCTGGACATTCCAGCGCTGGGGAGCCAGTTGGGGAATGTTTGGGAGTCTCTGGAAAAGAAATTCAGCGGCTGCTCCTCTCTCTACTCACACCCAAGACCCAGTCTGAGTGCCTCCAAGAGATGGAGAGCCTCCTTAATGTGCAACAACACTACTTCTTTCCTTTCTGGGACTAGGAAGGGGAGTCATTGTCACCCACCAGTTCACAGCATGTAGCCGCCTGCCACAATTCTGTGTACCAGGCGAAAGAGATGTGATAATGTACGGCGTGAGGAAAATGATTTTGCCCACTTTGACCTGAGTCTAGGGGGGAAAGGCTATCTTACTCTCTTCATCCCTTTTAAGAAAACGGAGTTGCTTTCATAATGGAGACTTATTTCTCAAGATGAAATACTGGAGATCATAAAGAAGTGGAGAAAGAGAATGACCCGAGTGCTTTATATGGGACAGTTTGTTAGATCGATGCTCTTTTGTCTTATTACTTCGTGCTTTCCCAAATGGCCCATAAGTGAACCGCTGTGATCTCAGCCTCAGTAGCCAGGGCTGGGATATATTAAAAGCTTTGGCCTGTGCAATGAGTCACTTGTTGTTTATCAAGCAAGGCTCCTCTACCCTCTCTGCTGGCATTCCCAAACAGTCCTTCAGAAGGTCTCACTTTCCCTTTACATCTGGGTGCATTCTTCCCTGACTACCTCCTCCCCCCATTAGACTGAGCTGATTTTCTTCTTTTGTGTTTTCTTAGCATTTAAAAAAAATATGTAGGTGTGTATAAATATCTCATCACTCTGTATCATAATTGTTAGTTAATTCCTTGTCATTCTGGAATGTGCCATCTTTTAACTGTGTATCTGCAGGATGTAAACCATTGGTTTACCTAAAGTAAAGGCTCAATAAATATTATGTGCACGAATGGGCGGCAGAATGATGACAAAGGAATGCTTCCTTCGGTGGCAAATATCAATAACCCAGTTTGACCTCTTTTGCTGGGCATAAAGAAAATGTATTGGCTCATGCAGTGAGGAAGATCAAAGGGTACAACTTCTGGCTTCAGGTACGTGTGAACTCAGGGATTCAAATTCTATCATCAGGACTCTATCTTTCTTTCAGTATATCTTGGTTTCTGGGACATCCAGATTTACTTTGTTCTCATAGAAGATCTCCATACGGCTAAATAAATGAACAAATATGTAAAAAAATTAAAGCCACCGAAGGTTCTAGCCCAGGGTTTCTCAATGTGGAGGTACCGACAATTTGGAATTGGTCATTCTTTGTTGGGTGGGACTGTCCCACGCACTGCAGGGACATCAAATGCCAGGAGTGGTTCCATACACCCTGACTACGAAATACGTCCCCCTCACCCCTCAACTTTCAAATGCCCCTTAGAGAGTAGGGTCTCTCACTGAGATTCCAAAGAAATGGCCTGACTTTCAGTCATCCAGTCTCCATATCAATTCTTGAAAAGGATTCTGATTGGCTCTGCTTAGGTTGTGTTTCTTCCTCTGGACCAATCATAGTGTTTGAGGTCTTTGGGAGTTTGGCATAATCTGATGGGCCAACGTATTAGTTATCTATTGCCGCCCAGCAAATTACTCCAAAGCTTAGCAGCTTAACACCTTTATCATCTCAAATGATTCCTGTGGGACAGGGATCTGGGTGCAGCTGGGTTGGGCAGTTCTGGCTCAGGGTCTGTCGCAAGGTGGCAGGCAAGCTGTTGTCTTCCCAAGGCTCACCTGGGGCTGGAGGATCCACTTCCGAGCTCACCCATGTGGTGGCTTGGGGGCCTCAGTTTCCCTCTGGCTCTGGAGTAGCTCACCGCAGGGCCTCTCCGTAGGCTGCCTGAATGGCCTTTCCACATGGCAGCTAGCTTCCCACAGAGTGACTGATCTAAGAAAGCAAGAGGAGAGGAAAGGAGGGGAGGGAAGTGGAGGGGAAAGTGAGGAAGCACGGGGGAGGCGGGGAGAGGAGGGGAGAGCCCAGAATGGCATTGCAGTCTTTTATAACCTAATCTTGGGAGGGACAGACATCATTTCTGCTGTATTCTGTTGGTCACACCGACCAACTCTGGTACCGTGTTGGGGGGCGGGGGGGGGGGGGCGCTACACGAGGGTGTGAGCACAAGAGGCAAGATCTCTGGAGGCCATCTGGAGACAGCATTACAGGAATGCCAGCTCTGGGAAATCACAGGGGTTGGGGAAACGGCATTTCCCCAAAGTCGCGTAGCGTAAACAAAAAGTAGGTAGATGTCTGCTACAAATAAATATTGAAATTAACTTCATCACCAACTCACTCAAGGCAGCACGGGGGGGGAAGGCCTGGTGAAAACAGTACTACGAATTATTTCTCTCCTTCTGTAGATCATCCCCTGTCCCTTAAGAATGTTTTTTTTCGGGCTGCAAACCGATCTTTCCCGGTCAGCATTTATTTGTGCAAAGGCGTTCACAAGCAATTCAACTGCTGATTTATAAATAGGTTTTGTAGATCTTGGGAGTAGACCAATATTTGAGTGTGTGTCTCTTATATAAATTGCTCTGGCAGCTGCTTACTTTTTCTCCAAAGTTCTCCTTTCTCTGGTGCACTTTAATTCTCTTGATTTATGGCAGAGAGAAAGCATCAGCTATGCGTGGGTATGTTTCCCCCTAGAAGGGATTAGGGGGCAGGACTGGAGCGGCCCCAGGAACAGGATACAGCTGAACCCACTACAACACAAGGGGTGACCATTCAAAAGCAAGCATTTTGATTCCGGGCATTAGGGCAGGTTTTCTGTAGTTGTGCTCCCCCGAGACCACGTGGAATAAGTAAATGCTGTTTTCTCATTAGGGATTAATGACGTACACAGGTTGGGTGATTTTTGAGACTTCAGTCTTTGGTTAAAGCACCACCAGCAACTGAGCCATCCTGACACCCCTCTGCTCTCAGTAATGAGAAACCACTCTCTGCCTTCCCACCGCCCCGCCAGGAAGGAGGCCGCCAGGTATCGTATAACCTACACCTGGACAGTGGTTGGAAGCTTTAGTTTCTCCCTGAACCAAGCTTTTGGAAAGTCATAAACGCAATGTAGAAAATGAGGGACTCAGGAGATGGATTGAAAGGAAGCCTTGCTGAGGTTTGCTTATATCAATGGAGGCACTGACTCTCTCAACTAATGAAAACAAAGATGCCAATGGTGCGGTCCCGTGTTACTTCCGCTTGATTTACACACACCCTGCATGTCAGGTTGGGTACCTGTTCTTGGGGCAGCTCAATAGATCACCAGGAGGAGACCAGGATTCATCAGGTCTCTGGACGGAGTATCTGGAAACAGGCAAACCACACAGCCTGGCCAAAGGGTGCAGATTTATGCACTGGCCTTTTCAACTGGTCTTCGGAAGTGATTCGACATTTGAAAAGGACACTCCTCCATATTTCTTTTGTTTCTGACAATTCCTGCTCCTTTAACTGTCCAGGTAGCTCAACAGAGAAAAGAGTAGAGAAGATGAAGAAAAACAGCATCATTAGGAGATTATTATCTGTTTCCCTGCACCTTCCAGCAGAGACGAGAAGGGAGACTCCCATGTACTAAATTGGTTGTCTTATGCTGGGTCTCACTAGGCGTGATGGTTTCCTTTTACATTTGTAATACCCAGAATATAGCATCTCCCCCCTTATCCACTTAGGATATGCTCCAGGACGCCTTGTGGATTCTTGAAACCGTGGAAAGAGACATCGCAGATAAAGGGTGACTCTTGTATTTAGGCAAAAGGTTATCTATGGCTAGCTGGAGTCATCGAGTGGGGGGGGGTCACTCCCAGGGGTACAGAGAGGAGTGCCGGTTAACCTTGGTGTCATTGCCAGAGGAATGAAGGGAGTATGCTTTGCCCATATCTGTGTCCCTGGTTCTCTCCTTACACTTAGGCTCTGAACCACCTTCCTCACCCTGTCCCTTCCAGTCCTGAAGGGCCAGATGGCAGGGCCAGGACAGAAAGGAACATGAGGCAGATAGTTAAAGAAAGGTTGGGTCTCTAGCTCTGGGCTTAGACAGTCCTGAGTTCTAATTCCAGATGTGTGAGCTTGGACAAGTTACTTAACCTCTCTGGGCTCTGTTTTCTTATGCAAACAATGGAGATAATCATGGTACCTCTTTAACCTTTGGGGCTGTATTAAGGACTAAGTCCCATGATGCAGTGCAGGGTGTAACTCGGGAAGGATCTACGCTTCCTGTTCTAGCACCCCGTGTGGTCCCCCTTACACTGGGGGCTCTGGAGTGCAGGGGGCAGAGCTGGAGGGACCTTACTGCTTACAGAGCCCCCTTACCCCCTTCGCTCTTAGGGGTCAAAATCCAGCCTGTTGCTGTTGTGGTTCAATCAGCTTTCATTGGTTTTCTTGCCGGGAGGAGGAGTTTGGAATGTTCCACTACTTCATCCTAGGGAGTGGGGGGACGGACCTCTAGCACAACCCCTGGAATCACCTGCTACCTGCAGTGTTACTGGAAGGAGCAGAGCTCAGAGAAACTGCCACATGATCTTTCTGAGAAGGTTTGCCTCTGTAAAGCTTTATAAGGCCGGAGGTAGACAATGTATCCTAACTTTTGACCAGGTTTGGGTTTTTTTTTGGTTTGTTTGTTTGTTTGTTTTTAAGGAAGAGAGGTAGTGATTGTGAAATGCAACCTGTAGGGAGTAAACAAAATACTTCGATGGTTAGTAAGACCTTCATTCATTAATTTCCTACTAGGGATCCCCCGCTCCTTTTCTTTAAAATGGAAAAATTATTTTGTTTATTTTTTCCTCACTGAGAGACCTTAATAGACCTTAATATTTGGTCCTCTGCTGTTTTTCTTCTCCCTAAAGCTCTGCTTCAATCCCATCAAAGCACTGCAGCCCCGGCTTTAAAACCTAGCTGGGAATAAAATAGGGCCAGAGCCAAGCACCTGCCATCTCCCTGCCTGGGACTGCACACAGTGAGGCAGGCTGTGCCCTAGACCCCAAAACACTGGCGTTGAGCATTCAGGCACAGAGCCTGACGCCAAGGGGCCCCACACGCGGGCCCGGGGTCCGGCCCTGGCCCACCACCCGGGACCCCCAGCGTCCGAAGTGCTGGGGGTGCACCTGCGGCCCTGGCTGACGAGGGGCGGGGGGCCCCAGAGAACCGCGAGCTTATGTCCTGCGGGATTGGGGCCCGCATGAAACCAAGGCCACCAGAAACGCATTCCCGACAGCTCTTGGGAGTGAGATCCCCTGAAAATCGAATATCGACGAGCAGCTGAGCGGCGTGGTGGGGACTCGCTCTTCCCTGGACGCCGAAGGTCAAGTGAGTCACGTGAAACAGGTGTTTGGGGAGCTCTTCCTTTGCAACCATGTTTGAGACTGAACTGGGGGTGGGGATCGGAGGCTGGGGAAGTGCGGGAACTAGCCCCGCAAAGAAGCCGGCCACCAGCGCCTGTCTGCGGCTGCTTGGGCCTAGGGAGCCCCGGGGCGGCCTGCACGAGCTCCGGGGGGCACGCATCCAGCGGCGCAGGGACCGGAGGCCTAGGGCGGCGGGCGAGGCTACCGTCATCCTGAGTCTGCGGAGGCCGAGGCCACTGGGGCCCAGCGCCCCGGACCCCGCGGAGGTGCGCACTCCAGCCGCAGGCCCCCGGGCCCGCCTTCCCACGAGCGTCCCGAACCACGCTGATGAAGCCACCCCACCCACCCTTTTGGAGGCTTGCGTTTGCGGCCAGGACCGAAGCCTCTATCTGGCTTGGGTCTTCCAGCTTCTGGAACATTTTCCTTCCCTTCTTTCAGACAGTGTCTAAATGACATCACCAAGTGCAACTGGAGCAGTCGGGTCTCTGGCCCAGTCGGGGGTTAGCAAATGAAGGACACCCAAGGTGGCTAGCGCGCCCACCCCTGGCGCTTACCTCACTCAGGCGTCAGTGAGCTCACCCCTGAGGACTGGCACATTAGCGACCTTGAACCAATAACCTGCCCGGCAGAGGCAGCAGTGACAGCCCAGCTCGAACTGTTAGGTCACTCCCCAACCCCTGCGGGTGTAGACGGCCTCTGAAGCTCTACCACGGCATCTGAATCCATCCAGGTAGTTACCGAGCCTGGCCTGGCCTGGCCGCCTGCCATAATCTGGTCCCTGCTGCCTTCCCGGCTTCCTTCCCCACCCCAGCCACCCGCCCACCCCACCTTCGTGTAGCCTGCGTTCTAAGAAAACCCTGTCCACCTTCCTGAACATTCTCTGCATCTTCCCACTTCTGTGATCTAACTGAAGGCCTTCGTTCACTGGAATGCCCTTCCCCCATCTCTATCTGTTGAAATCCCATGATTCTCCAGCCACAATGCAAATGCTATTTCCTCGAGAAAGCCTTCTGTGATTTCC